>NC_133164.1:90197685-90506531 GCF_040802235.1 Manis javanica
AAAGGCCATATATGACAAACCCACAGCCAACATTACACTTAACAGCAAGAAGATGAAAGCTTTTCCTTTAAGATTGGGAACAAGACAAGGATGCCCACTCTCCCCACTTTTACTCAACATAGGTCTGAAGGTCCTAGCCACAGCAATCAGACAACACAAAGAAATAAAGGGCATCCAGATTGGCAAGGAAGAAGTTAAACTGTCCCTGTTTGCAGATGACATGATATTGTACATAAAAACCCTAAGGAATCCACTCCAAAAGTACTAGAACTAATATCTGAATTCAGCAAAGTTGCAGGATACAAAATTAATATGCAGAAATCTGTTGCATTCCTACATACTAAGAATGACTTAGCAGAAAGAGAAATCAAGAAAACAATTCCATTCACAATTGCATCAAAAAGAATAAAATACCAGAGAGAGGAGCCAAGATGGCAGTGTGAGTAGGGCAGAGGAAATCTCCTCCCCAAACCATATATTCTTTTGAAAATACAACAAATGCAACTACGCCTAAGAGAGAGACCAGAAGATACAGTACAACAGCCAGGTTACATCTACATCTGCAAGAACTCAGCATCTCACAAAGGGGGTAAGATACAAAGCCACAATCCAGCAGGACATGAGCACTCTCCCCACCACAGCTCACTGGTGGGAGGAAAGGAGTCAGAGTGAGGAGGGTGTGGAAGCACAAGAATGCTAAATAACCAGCCCTAGTAATCTGCCCTGGGAGCACAGGCACACATCGCATGGTGTACTAGATATTAGAGAAAGGGAAAAGTAAAATCTGCAAGTGGATTCCCACAGCCAGCTCCCATGGGACAAAAGAAAAGTGAGTGCTTTTTGAAAGTCTTAAAGGGACAAGTGCTTCACAGCTGGATGGAATTTCCCTGGCACACTCAGTCCAGCAGGCTGGGAATCCTGAGGAACTTCAGGCATGCTAACCCCCTGAGTGGCAATGCAGCTCTGAAGGCCCTCATGGCAATAAGCAGCCTGCCATTTGTTCCACCCAGCCGATGCGGCCCCGCCACAGTGACAGAGCAGCCAGAAAGCAGCCCCACCCACAGAAACTGCCCAGAGTCTCCTCATAGCATGCAGCTACGAGGGCCAGACCCACAGGCCACCACCATTATGCAGCTGCCCGGCACAGATAGAGGAAGCTGGGGCAAGGTGCGAAGGGGTGCCCTTCTCACAGGAGAGCACACCCAGCACTCCTGCCACTCCCTACAGGGCTCTGGGCTACCCCAAGGGCCTCCCTGCCAACAGCAGCTCAGGGGGTTAACCCAGAGGCTGCTCCTGGTCTGCAAGTAACTGACACAGGCAGTGGAGAAGGGCAAGGTGACCAGCAAGCAGGAAGGGACTTTGTTCTCCCAGCTGACACATGCATCACCTGCCTATGACTTCCTCTATCACCATGAAAAGGCAGAAGAATTTGGTCCAGTCAAGAATCACCCAGACAACCCCTGAGAGAGGGCCTGGGGAGATATATATAACCAATCTTCCTGAAAAAGAATTCAAAATAAAGGTCATAACCATGCTGATGGAACTGCAGGGAAATACGCAAGAGCTAAGTGATGAAGTCAGGAGGGAGATTACACAAATGCAACAATCTCTGGAAGGACTTAAGAGCAGGCTGGATGAGGTGCAAGAGACTGTTAATGGAATAGAAATCACAGAACAGGAATACAGAGAGGCTGAGGCAGAGAGAGATAAAAGGATCTCCAGGAATGAAAGAATATTAACATAACTGTGTGACCAATCCAAACGGAACAATATTCACGTTATAGGGGTACCAGAGGAAGAAGAGAGAGAAAAGGGATAGGAAGTATATTTAAAGAAATAATTGCTGAAAACTTCCCCAATGTTGGGGAGGAAATAGTCTCTCAGAACATGGAAGCACACAGATCTCCCAACACAAGGGACCCAAGGAGGAACAACACCAAGACATACAATAATTAAAATGCAAAGATCAAAGACAAGGACAGAGTACTAAAGGCAGCCAGAGAGAGAAAAAAAGATCACATACAAAGGAAAACCCATCAGGCTATCATCAGACTTCTCAACAGAAACCTTACAGGCCAGAAGACAATGGCATGATATATTTAATGCAATGAAACAGAAGGGCCTTGAACCAAGAATACTGTATCCAGCACAATTATCATTTAAATATGAGGAGAGACTAAACAATTCCCAGACAAGCAAAAGTTGAGGGAATCTGCCACCCACAAATGACCTCTACAGGGTATTTTAAAGGGACTGCTCTAGATGGAAGCACTCCTAAGGCTAAATAGGTGTCACCACAGAAAATAAAATCACAGCAAAGAAAACAGACCAACCAAATACTAACTAAAGGCAAAAAATAAAATAAACTATTCACAAAATCAGTCAAAGGAAACACAAAAGAGTACAGAATAAAACACCTAACATATAAAGAATGGAGGATGAGGAATAAGAAGGGAGAGAAATAAAGAATCATCAGACTGTGTTTATAATAGCTTAATAAGTGAGTTAAGTTAGATGGTTAGATAGTAAAGAAGCTACCCTTGAACCTTTGGTAACCACAAATCTAAAGCCTGCAATGGTAATAAATACATATCTTTCAATAATCACCCTAAATGTAAATGGACTGAGTGCACCAATCAAAAGACAGAGAGTAATAGAATGGATAAAAAAGCAAGACCCATCTATATGCTGCTTACAAGAGACTCACCTCAAACCCAAAGACATACAAAAACTAAAAGCGAAGGGATGGAAAAAGATACTTCATGCAAACGATAGTGAGAAAAAAGCAGGTGCTGCAGTACTTGTATCAGACAAAATAGACCTTAAAGCAAAGAAAGTAACAAGAGATAAAGAAGGACATTACATAATGATAAAGGGCTCAACCCAATAAGAGGATATAACCATTATAAATATATATGCACCCAATACAAGAGCACCAACATACCTGAAACAAATACTAACAAAACTAAAGGAGGAAATAGAATGCAATGCATTCATTTTAGGAGACTCCAACACCTCACTCACTCCAAAGGACAGATCCACCAGACAGAAAATAAGTAAGGACACAGAGACACTGAACAACACACTAAAACAGATGGACCTAATAGACATCTTCAGAACTCTACACCCAAAAGCCACAGGATACACATTCTTCTCAAGTGCACATGGAACATTTTCCAGAGTAGATCACATACTAGGCCACAAAAAGAGCCTCAGCAAAATCCAAAATATTGAAATTCAACCAACCAACTTCTCAGAACACAAAGGCATAAAACTAGAAATAAACAGTACAAAGAAAACAAAAAGGCTCACAAACACATGGAGGCTTAACAACATGCTCCTAAATAATCAACGGATCAATGACCAAATTAAAACAGAGATCAAGCAATATATGGAGACAAAGGACAACAACAGCACGAAGCCCCAACTTCTGTGGGATGCAGCGAAGGCAGTTCTAAGAGGAAAGTAGCAATTCAGGCCCATTAAAGAAGGAAGAACAATCCCAAATGAATACTCTAAAGTCACAATTATTGAAACTTGGAAAAGAAGAACAAATGAGGTCCAAAGTCAGCAGAAGGAGGGACATAATAAAGATAAGAGAAGAAATAAATAAAATTGAGAAGAAGAAAACAATAGAAAAAAAATCAATGAAACCAAGAGCTGGTTCTTTGAGAAAATAAACAAAATAGCTAAGCCTTCAGCCAGACTTATTAAGAGAAAAAGAGAATCTACACACATCAACAGAATCAGAAATGAGAAAGAAAAAATCACAATGGGCCCCACAGAAATACAAAGAATTATTAGAGAATACTATGAAAATATATAGGCTAACAAGCTGAAAAACCTAGAAGAAATGGACAACTTCCTAGAAAAATACAACCTTCCAAGACTGACCAAGGAAGAAACAGAAAATCTAAACAGACCAATTACCAGCAATGAAATTGAATTGGTAATCAAAAAATTACCCAAGAACAAAACCCCAGGGTCAGATGGATTCACCACTGAATTTTATCAGATATATAGAGAAGACATAATACCCAGTCTCCTTAAAGTTTTCCAAAAAGTAGAAGAGGAGGGAATACTCCCAAACTCATTCTATGAAGCCAGCATCACTCTAATACCAAAACCAGGCAAAGACCCAACCAAAGAAGAAAATACAGACCAATATCCCTGATGATCATAGATGCAAAAATACTCAGCAAATATTAGCAAACTGAATTCAAAAATACATCAAGAAGATCAAACACCATGATCAAGTGGGATTCATCTCAGGGATGCAAGGATGGTACAACATTCAAAAATCCATCAACATCATCCACCACATCAACAAAAAGGACAAAAACCACATGATCATCCCCATCGATGCTGAAAAAGCATTCAATAAAATTCAACATCCATTCATGATAAAAGCTCTCAACAAAATGGGTATAGAGGGCAAGCACCTCAACATAATAAAGGCCATATATGACAAACCCACAGCCAACATCATACTCAACAGCAAGAAGCTGAAAGCTTTTCACCTAAGATAGGGAACAAGACAGGGATGCCCACTCTCCCCACTGTTATTCAATATAGTACTGGAGGTCCTAGCCATGGCAATCAGGCAAAACAGAAATACAAGGCACCCAGATTGGCAAAGAAGTCAAACTGTCACTATTGGCAATGACATGAAATTGTGCATAAAAAACCCTAAATTATCCACTCCAAAACTACTAGATCTAATATCTGAATTCAGCAAAATTGCAGGATACAAAATTAATACATAGAAATCTGTCTTTCCAATACAATAACGATGAACTAGCAGAAAGAGAAATCAGGAAAACAATTCCATTCACAATTGCATCAAAAAGAATAAAATACCTAGGAAAAAAACTTAACCAAGGAAGTGAAAGACCTATACCTTGATAACTACAAGACATTCTTAAGAGAAATTAAAGAGGACACTAACAAATGGAAATTCACCCCATGCTCTTGGCTAGGAAGAATTAATATTGTCAAAACAGCCATCCTGCCCAAAGCAATATACAGATTCAATGCAATCCCTATCAAAATACCAACAGCATTCTTCAATGAACTAGAGCAAATACTTCTAAAATTCATTATGGAACCACAAAAGACAAATAGTCAAAGCAATCCTGAGAAGGAAGAATAAAGTGGGGGGATTACACTCCCCAAGTTCAAGCTCTACTACAAAGCCACAGTAATCAAGACAATTTGGTACTGGCACAAGAACAAACCCACAGACCAGTGGAACAGACTAGAAAGCCCAGATATAAACCCAAGTATATATGGTCAATTAATATACAATAAAGGAGCCATGGATATACAATGGGAAAATGACAGCCTCTTCAGCAGCTGGTGTTGGCAAAACTGAACGGCTACATGCAAGAGAATGAAACTGGATTATTGTCTAACCCCACACACAAAAGTAAACTCAAAATGGATAAAAAATGTGAATGTAAATCATGAAACCATAAAACTCTTAGAAGAAAACATAGGCAAAAATCTCCTCAGTATAAACAGGAGCAACTTTTTCCTGAATGCATCTCCTTGGGCAAGGGAAACAAAAGCAAAAATGAACACATGGGACTACATCATGCTGAAAAGCTTCTGTACAGCAAAGGACACCATCAGCAGAACAAAAAGGCATCCTACAGTATGGGAAAATATATTTGTAAATGACATATCCAACAAGGGGGTAAAATCCGAAACATAAAAAGAACTCACATGCCTGAACACCCAAAAAGCAAATAACCCTATTTAAAAATGGGCCTAGAATATGAACAGACACTTCTCCAAAGGAGAAATTCATATGGTCAACAGGCACATGAAAAGATGCTCCACATCACTAATTATCAGGGAAATGTAAATTAAAACCACAATGAGATATCACCTCACATCAGTTACTCTGGGCAACATAGAAAAGACTAGGAACACAAATGCTGGTGAGGATGCAGAGAAAGGGGAACCCTCCTATACTCCTGTTGGGAATGTAAACTAGTTTAACCATTGTGGAAAGCAACATGGAAGTTCCTCAAAAAACTAAAAATAGAAATACCATTTGACCCAGAAATTCCACTCCTAGGAATTTACCCCAAAAAAAACAACTTCTCAGATTCAAAAAGACATATGCACCCTTATGTTTATTGCAGCACTATTTACAATAGCCAAGATATGGAAGCAACCTAAGTGTCTGTCAGTAGATAAATAAAGATGTGGTACATATACACAATGGAATACCATTCAGCCATAAGAAAGAAACAAATCCTACCATTTGCAACAGCATGAATGGAGCTTGAGGGTATTAGGCTCAGTGAAATAAGTCAGGCAGAGAAAGACAAATACCAAATGATTTCCCTCATTTGTGGAGTATAACAACAAAGCAAAACTGAATGCACAAAATAGCAGCAGACTCACAGACTTCAAGAAGGGACTAGTGGTTACCAAAGAGGAGGGGTTGGGGAGGATGGGTGGAGAGGGAGGGTGAGGGGGATTGTGGAGTATCATGATTGGTGCACATGGTGTGTGCGGGTCACGGGGAAGACAGTGTAGCTCAGAGAAGACAAATAGGGACTCTGTGGCATCTTACTAGACTGATGGACAGTGACTGCAATGGGGTATGGAGTCTCGATAATAAGGGTGAATGTAATAACTACATTGTTTTTCTTGTGCAACCTTCATAAGAATGTAAACTAATGATACCTTAATAAAAAATCTACATATATAGGGAAAGACTCAAAAAGATAAAAATTATACTTTTCTAGATGGTGCCATCTTAACTTTTATTGAGAACACTTCAATAGGAATGTTCAACTTTGGTCACTAATGTAAACTACAGGATAAGGTATATTTAAACACCAATAATCAACTTTTTGATGTTTTAAGGGACATTTTTTCAGTTTAGACTGATTTATATGGGACTGTTAATTCTTTTTCGTTTGGATAATTTTTAATCTAGATTTAAGAATCATTATAAACACATGGAAAAACTGTTCACATTTTTGAGAAATTGGTAAAAAAAAAAATAGGACTCATATTAACATAGTCAGTTTTAGGTTTTGTGACTCTTTATGCACTTGTAGGATTCCTTTGCTTAATTGCCAGGTAGGAAAATAACTTCAGTCCTTAACAAGTAATGAGTAGATAAGACTTCAGTTACATTACGTAATATGGTTGGTCCCATTGATCTGTTGTTAACAAAGACCACTAGGGAAATTCTCTTCATGTATCTGTAACACTGCCTTTGAGGACTTAGAAGTTAACTCTTCAATATTAAATTAACTGGAGAGGGCTGTCCTCACTATATACACTCTAACTCACAGACATAAGTGTGCTGTGAATGGGCCTTAGCACTAGCCTCAGGAGAACGTGCTTTCTAATAACAGCAATGGAAGCAAGGCAGATTGGATTCAGTTTAGGTGAGTGAAATAAGGCAGTGCAGGACGCCTCATTCAAGTAATCATTCAAGTCATCCAAGTGCTGGCTGAAACTGAGCTTGCACTCTGCCTTCCATGGCTGTCTTGTGTGCCCGCACTCTAAATGGGTGAATGAAGCCTGCCACGAACAGCTCTCTTGCTGAGTGGCAGGCGCTCACACGGGTGGTTGTTTATGCAGAAGCCTTGCAGAGGCAGCCTGGCTGACAGAGAACTGCTTCCGTACAATGGGTAAACTGACTTGGAAGTTTTAAAAGGGTCTTCTTCCCCCCTCCACCCCCCACTTGCCTGACTGCCTCACAGCAGCCCAGAGTAAACTGCTCGCTATAAATTGTGCCCCCATGACACAGGCTGTGCCCTGGGATCTATGTGCATATTGGGTGGCATACGCAAATGACATGTCAGCAAGGGTTCTGTGCAAGCCTCACCACAGCCGGGCGGGGGCTGAGCTCTGAACCTCAGTGCGGCAGTTCAACAGAGAAGGCTCTGAGGCGTTCTGGTGCCATCAATTTGCTTCTCAGACATACCCTGAATGATGGCTAGATATTGCTCTGGCAAGGTGTGCTACCTATATTTACTTGAACTCCCAGATGCAATTATACTGTGAAGAGGTCAACTGCCTAGCCTCAGGGGAAGAGGCAGAGTAAGCTGTGTTCTGCAGAACAATGGAAGCATGACAGGAGGGCATTCAGTTCAATAGGCCAAACAGCAGGCAGCACAGGAGGCCTCTTTCAAGTAACCTGCTCTTTAAGGATAGTGAAGCTAAATTCAAAACTGCCCTGGGAATTGTGGCTCTGAGCCTGAGATCTAACCTGTTGATCTAACACTGTACCGAACACCCTTCAGTTCCATGCTCATTTCACATACAGAAAGAAGGATAACCCAGGGGTCCAGATATGTTGTCTGTGTATGCACTCTAAGTCCCAGAGAGAAGTGTGCTGTGAATAGGACTTCCAACTAGCTATAAGGGTAGATGCTCCTTAGTTATTGCCCCATGTTTCTGTGGAACTCAGTATAAGTCTGTTTTAGAGCATACAATGCACTCCTGCCAGGCTCTGATGTCTTCTTCAAAGGTCAAAGGCAAGCCCCACCAATGGACTACAGCCCATATTGTCTCTTGCCCATGTGCAACAAATACTGATGTAACCATTGAACTGCATAAGAGGCAGGCTTTCCTTCTAGTCAATGTACCTAGGCCAAATGATCTGCTTTATCATTTCCTCTGGATACCAGTGGTAAATGACCTGTCACATGATATACTGTAACTGTTTTAGTCTGACTACATGCTCATAAGTCTTACCACAATTCTTGCCTCCAAAGTGGTCAGTGACCAACCAACCAGTTACCATGATACCATGTTGGTAGCCACAGGGTCAAGTCTCAATAGATGGCCCATCTGTCAGTGCAGTCAATTATTGGGGAGGGCTCCTGGCAGATCACAAACCACACTGCCCACAACTCTGCCTATTGACTGCTCTTCCCCTGACCATCTTCTGGCCCTCCATTTTGAGGGCTGTCCACAGCTGGAGCCATCTGTGTAACATGCAGCTCGAAGTGTAGGGGCTTTTCCCTTCTGATAAGGAATCTCTGCTACTAATGATTCTAAAGTAAATTTATCCTGATTTTCACTAGTATATGTCACTGGGCCCAATAAGTGTTGGACATTCATGGGGTTACTAGAGAGGGTGCTACACTGCTGTAGATACACACTGCATGTGGCCAGTGTAGGCATTTGTGCCACACCAGTCCTTAGCATTTGGGTCCAGTCTTGTACCCACCACATGATAGGATATTTGGTTATTATCTTTATATGGGTCATTCCAATGGGTTCTGTAGCCAGCAAGGTGTGATATATGAAAGCCAATTGTTTTTCTATCAAGGTGTATCATACCTCTGCCCCTTTACAGAGCTGTGACCAAAATCTAACAGGTTTGTGAGTTCATTCAAGCCACTGCCAGAGACCTCAGCTATAACATCCATTCATGATAAAAACTCTCAACGAAATGGGTATAGAGGGCAAGTACCTCAACATAATACAGGCTATATATGACAAACCAAGAGCCAACATCATACTTAACAGGGAGAAGCTGAAAGCCTTTCCTTTAAGATAGAGAACAAGACAAGGATGCCCACTCTTTCCACTTTATTCAACATAGTACTGGAGGTCCTCACTGTGGCAATCAGACAGACAACACAAAGAAATAAAATGCATCCAGATTGGTAAAGGAGTTAAACTGCCCCTGTTTGCAGATGACATGATATTGTACATAAAAAACCCTAAAGAATCTACCCCAAAATTACTAGATCTAATATCTGAATTCAGCAAAGTTGAAGGATACAAAATCAATACACAGAAATCTGTTGCATTCCTATACACTAATGATGAACTAGCAGAAAGAGAAATCAGGAGAGCAATTCCATTAACAATTGCATCAAAAAGAATAAAATATCTAGGAATAAACCAAACCAAAAAAGTGAAAGACCTATACCCTGAAAACTACAAGACACTCATGAGAGAAATTAAAGAAGATACCAATAAATGGAAACACATACTGGGCTCATGGATAGGAAGAATTAATATTGTCAAAATGGCCATCCTGCCTAAAGCAATCTACAGATTCAAAGCAATCTCTATCAAAATACCAACAGCATTTTTCAAAGCTCTACTACAAAGCCACAGTAATCAAGACAATTTGGTACTGGCACAAGAACAGACCCATAGATCAATGGAACAGAATAGAGAGCCCAGATATAAACCCAAGCATATATGGTCACTTAATATATGAAAAAGGAGCCATGGACATAAAATGGGCAAATAACAGTCTCTTCAACAACTGGTGTTGGCAAAACTGGACAGCTACATGCAAGAGAATGAAACCTGGATTATTGTCTATCCCCATACACAAAAGTAAACTCAAAATGGATCAAAGATCTGAATGTAAGTCATGAAACCATAAAACTCTTAGAAGACAACATAGGCAAAAATCTCCTGAATATAAACATGAGCAACTTTTTCCTGAAAGTATCTCCTCAAGAAAGGGAAACAAAAGCAAAAATGAACACATGGGACTACATCAAGCTAAAAAACTTCTTTACAGCAAAGGACAACATCAACAGAACAAAAAGGCATCCTACAGTATGGGAGAATATATTTGTAAATGCCATATCTGACAAGGGATTAACATTCAAAATATATAAAGAACTCACATGCCTCAACAACCAAAAAGCAAAAGCAAATAACCCCATTAAAAAATGGGTGGAGGATATGAACAGACAATTCTCCAAAGAAGAAGTTCATATGGCCAGCAGGCACATGAAAAGATGCTCCACATCACTAATTATCAGGGAAATGCAAATAAAAACCACAATGAGATAATACCTCACACCAGTTAGGATGTCATCGAAAAGACTGAGAACAACAAATGCTGGCAAGGATGCGGAGAAAGGGGAACCCTCCTACACCGTTGGTGGGAATGTAAGCTAGTTCAACCATTGTGGAAAGCAATATGGAGGTTCCTCAAAAAACTAAAAATAGAAATACCATTTGACCCAGGAATTCCACTCCTAGGAATTTACCCAGAGAATACAAGTTCTCAGATTCAAAAAGACCTATGCACCCTTATGTTTATCGCAGCGCTATTTACAATAGCCAAGATATGGAAGCAACCTAAATGCCCATCAGTAGATGAATGGATAAAGAAGATGCGGTACATATACACAATGGAATATTATTCAGCCAAAAGAAAGAAACAAATCCTACCATTTGCAACAACATGGATGGAGCTAGAGGGTATTATGCTCAGTGAAATAAGTCAAGCAGAGAAAGACAAATACCAAATGATTTCCTTCATCTGTGGAGTATTAACAATGAAGCAAAACTGAAGGAACAAAATAGCAGCAGACTCACAGACTCCAAGAAGGGACTCCAAGTGGGGGACGGTGGGTGGTGAGGGAGGAAGAAAGGGATTGAGGAGTATTATGTTTGGAACATATGGTGTGGGGGGGATCATGGGGAAGACAGTGTAGCACAGAGAAGGCAAATAGTGACCGTGGCATCTTTCTATACAGATGGACTGTGACTGCAATGGGGTATAGGGGAGGGACTTGAAGGTACGGGTGAATGTACTATATTGTTTTTCATGTGAAACCTCCATAAGAGTGTATATCAATAAAACCTTAATAAAAAAATAAATAAATAAATAGGGCATATGTGTACTATGGCATATGTGTACAGCCTTAAAAGGAAGGAAACCCTGCCATTTGTAAAAACATGAATGGGTCTTGTGAGCATTTATGCTAAGTGAAATAAATCAGGTAGAAGAAACAAATGCCATATGGTCTCTCTTCTATGTGAAATCTATAAAAACAAAACAACAATCCTTAATTATATAAACAGATCTCTTTTCCATCTGTAGACTGGTCATCCCGTTGGTTGTCTCTTATGCAGACCCCTACACAAGTGACCTCTACCTCAAAACATGGTGCTTGATTTCAAGTTCCAGGATTACCACAGAGGCATAGAGAGAAAGACAGAAACACAGAGAGAGAACAAAAGAGAGGAAATAATAGGGAAGTGAGAGACTTATAATGAATATTGTCACACAGCATTGCATCACTGGCCTTATTCTGATGGTCAGAAGCCAGTCACACTAGCCGCTTGAGGATGTGTATATGGTGGTGCTGGGGAGAGCACTGGGAGCCATTTTGGAGTCGACCCACCTCAAAGATTGCGATGGATCCCATGGGTCTCATTCAAAATATAACATGAAAGAACATCTGAATTTCCATTAATTTATAATCCTTCATGGTATTAAAACGAGGCCAACTTGGAGGTGACTGTTCCATTTTCACAGGGCTGTAACCCAGGCCTGACTTGCTTGGTGCTCCACGCTATGTCCCAGGCTTCCTAGCAAATCTCCCATCTCTAATTTTGTGACTTTACTGCATGTGACACCAGTGCTCAGGTGTTAGATATTATCACATATATACCTGATGATGTCCCGAGGAGGTAGATTCTAGCCTGCTCCTCACTGTGCAGGTTGGGAGACTTGGGAGGGCCTTGGAGGTACAGTGATTTTCCCAGGACACAGAACCAATATGGAAAAGGAGGTCTGAGGTCAGCTGCCTCCCCAAGGAAAACTGCTTTAGCTAATTGTTGTAGTTAAGGAGATGACAAGGAAGGAGGACAAGCAGTCAACAGCAGAGAGGAGGCTTTTGGTGAGTCTGATTAAAGAAAGGGGCACTGGTAATGGAATCTTAAAAAGTGATTTCACTTCCTTGGAAACAGGCTCCAAAAGAACTTAGAACTCAGGTAATCAGGCACCCATATTCTAAAGACAGCCCCCTTTCCAATTAATTTGACCAGAGACATTAAAGAGAACAAGATGTTCTGTTGCTGTATTCTGACTCTTAGAGACTCTAGCTTGAGGAAAGCCCAGGGTGAGAATCTGTTTTGTTGCTGCAGGCACTGGCTCAGCTCTCATTCCCAGCACATCTGCCCACTTGGACGGAGATATTGAGAGGTAACACAGGGCATCCCAGTTCAAGCCGGGACACAGCTGTGATCCCAGATGAGCAGGTCCACATTCCTTGTCCCTCATCTTTGTGGGTGTCTTGGTAGGCAAAGAAAGCAAGGGATGAGGGATGGTTCTTTCTCAACAAGGAGCATGTTGTTAGGTGTTGGAAGTCTGGTGAGGCATATTCATTCCCCAGGTCATGGTGGGCAGCATAAGAAGGTGAGTACCTCCACCCATATGTTAATCCCAAACCTAAAGGTTTTATCTCATTCCCTCCCTGGTTAGAGTTCCTTACATTGCCCCTCTGTGCCTGAACTTGCAGAAAAAGTTTCTCCTGGGAGTTTCCCCAATGACAATACTCAGGAATGTCCCTTATTCTTCCTGGTCTGGCTACTGGACACTGTCTTTGAAGAGCTCTACCCATGGTATAATGGAGGGGTTGACTGATGGATTCACCTACTCCTTATACAAAGGGCAGACGTACTAGGCCATGAGCACTATCCCATGCTGGTCTGAGATGAGAGCAGGAGCAATGGGGTCTCCATATCTAGGACCCCAGGATGAATGGGTGGGACCAGAACTCACTCTCAAATCTGGGGACTACCCTGGGGCCCTCCCAGTATATTCCCATATGAGCATCCCATAGGCCCATTCCCAAAGGAATCTGGACCACCACACAGAACCCACCAGCTATGTGGTAGGGTATAAATATACTCTAAATATTTGTTTGAACAGTAGAGAAAAAAATTAAAAGTTGATTTTTCATTTTGCTACTGTTTTGATGGATTTAACTACCCATTGCATGTGCCTTGTGGAATACTCTACCTGACACCCCTTGCAGACCTTCTTCAAGACTTACATATCACCACACTTGATAGGGTTGCTTGTACAAAAAATGGGGGTTGAAATTAAAGTATTTTATATGTTCCTCTGCAAAATATGTCACCCAGAAAATGAATCAAATCATTGTAGACTCACCAGTAAAAGAACACTAGACTTACTTATCTTCATAATATCCTATAAAAAAGATCATTTGCCACAGCAATTCAGTTTTTAATTGTTTCACTTTGACATGATTCTATTCTGTTGCCACTTCAGCAGTGCTGGACCTAATTAGATCATATTTTCTTGCTAGTTCTGCTATAACATAGGACTGCACAGTGGGTTCAAGACTCCTGATGCCTACTGACCTGGTACTAGACTCTATCTTTGTAGAGATCCACTTAGGATATTTTTGAGGAGCTGATTGACAAATTCAACAACTCCGTATCTCTAAACACAGGGCAGATGCATCAGGCCAGCAACAGTGGCCAACACTGGTCTGTGGTAAGTGTGGGCACACAGGGTTCTCCACAAGAGAACCTCAAGATGATTGGGGCAGACCCGGAACCCAGACTCAAAACTAGAAACTTCCTTGTGTTGTTCTTAGGAATGTGGTTTCTCCAGAGCCTTCCCCTCCATGTCAGGATCTGACCAAGCCTCAGGTAATTTAGAGGAAATGTTATACTGTCCATGCTTTGGGCAGTTCTTGATATTTACCTGCATGATCTTGAGCAGCCACTTGAAATCTCTAACACTCTTTTCTGAATATCTATAGCGGGGAAGTTTGTTGATGACTCACTGGGATAACACTTTTAATAGACACTGTAATACTGGGAGGTGCTATTGTTCATCAGCTAACAAAATGCCTTGAAGTTATTATTCATTTATAATTCCCCCCAAAATCAAATTGTACTTAAAAAAAAAAAAGAATTTTCTGTACAGGCTGTCATCTCCCTCCTCTTGCTCAAGTTCCTGGTCTGTGAGTTTCTGGTCTGAGCTCCAGACCCTGATCCTCCTAGTGGCTCCTGGTGATGCTGCTGACTATATATCTCTCCTTGTCCACCCAATATTAGAAGGAGTCAACCCTGTCCCTGGGTGAGGCCTTCGTGATGCCGACCCTTGACACTGCTACAATGGAGAAGCCAGTAGAATCCCTGGTATGGGACTTCGCAAGTAGAAACCTCTACATCACCATGTTACTGTATAACTCCCAAGCCTGCAACATTGCTCAACATGTCTTCAAACAGCTACTCCATAAGTGAGTGCAAGGCCCAAAGACAGCACAATAGGGATTCTCCTGCCTACTAATTGTGTGTCTGGGGAATATCAATGAATCTCTCTGAGTTTCACTTTTCTCTTCTGAAAAGATGGTGGTAAGAGGATGAAGCTCCTTGGGTTGTTGTAGGAAATCATGGTATAAGACACAGCAGGTGCTTACACAGGTCCTGGCTCTGCAGAAAGTGCTGGACATGCTGTTTCTTCATGGTTATTATTTGTCTCTCTCCAGAGAAGAAGCTGTCTACCAAACCCCTCACTGACCTGTTGCCTATTTGAGTTTGGGAGAACACACAGAAAAAGCAATATGTTTTTCCATTTGCAGAGATATTTTGAAATTCCATTCAGCTGTTTCTTTTCTTTGTCCTTGGTGTGGCCAGATTAGGCATCTCTGGGGACAGAGGAGACCCAGGACCGCACATATACTTGGGAAGATTGTTGTTGGGGCTTTTTCATTCAGCAACACTACTAAGCACCAACTACATGAAGGTACTTTTCTAGTCACAGACAGTTCAGCGAAGGAATCTGATACAATCCCTAGGTATCTATTCTAGTCTGAGAGTCAGACAGCCCCTCTCTCTAGACATCATAAGCAGTCACAACCACAGTGCATCAGATGTGATGCCCTGGTGTCCTCCCCTAGATGTGAAGGCATTCCCCCTATTGTAACCATGGTGATGGACCACAAACACAGGTAAAAACATTAGTAGACTTTGGTCCAGCAGGAGGCCCTCCTGTCTCCACAGAGCAGGGAAGGTGAATATGGAGGCTTTGAACTAGGGAGGGACTGGCAGGAGTGTCACCTCCCAAGTTTGATTCCCATGGTTGAATGGAGGGTGGGGGCTCCCCCTGCAGGAGGAAATGAGTCAGAGGACTGTGGATGGAGACCCGGGTCCTTAGGGAAGCAGAGGAGAGGCTGGACTGAGTCAGCCCCTGACAGATCCCCCCATCCACAGCCCTGCGGCCCACCTTGCAGTTCATCCTCTTCCCTTCCCAGGAGTACATGTTCCTGAAGAACTTCTCATTGCAGACTACCTCCATGAATCATTTGGAGAAGACATGGGAGGAAGTTTCCAGATGAGTAGGCCTCTCCCGCAAGAGGACCAGGGGAGTGAGGTATCTCCCACATCTATCATTGCCCTTCAGTTAGCTGGAACCTCCTGAGACCTGGGGACAGGGCCTTGGTTTGTGGGGAGTTTTCAGCCTCCCTGAGAACTTAGCCCACCAGTACTGATTCAGGACTCAGTTTCCTTAAATGTCAGATACTGAGTTTAATGAAATTGGACATTTTTGAGCATTTATAGCAACAGAACTTCTATGTTCAGATGGAAATCAAAGTGGGCGAAACAGAGCTGCTCAATAGAAATGGGAATGGAGGCCCCAGGTGACAAACATTAGAGCCCCTCCCCAGGCCACAGAGATGTTATTGCCCAGAGGAAACCAGTAAGAACCCCATCTAACAAGTTTGAATCTTTTAGATTCTCAAATACATTGATTTGTAGTTAAATCCCCCACATTCTTAGATTTACCTTTCTTTCTATCCCCTCCCCCTTGATCAATGGCCCTTTCTAAAATGTCACAGCCATCCAGGAAAGTGATTTACTAAAGGAAATCCTGGGAAGGCTGTACTTTCCCTCCGAAGAGAAAGAGAAGTGCCAGGTCCTGGGGCTAATCAGGGCTGGGAGGAAGGCACTAGTGTCAAAGGGTTTTCCCTGCTGGATGGTGACATCCTGAAAGCAGAGCCTCAGGAAGCAATATTTAATAGGTCTTCGACCTATCATATGTCAGGAGGGACAATTTAGTATATCTTTAGACTTCCATTGCCCAAAGGGCAATGATAGTCACCCAGAAGAAACCCACGAAGCAACAAGGGTCACATATCTTTTGATCTTTTTTAAAACTCATAAGCTACAAAATTTCAGTTTGGTTCTTTTTACTGTTTTGTCTTTGTTGAATTTATCATTTTGTTTTGTACTGTTTCCTTCATTTTCTTAAATTGTGCTCTCTTGTAGTTCTCTGAGCTGCTTTAGGTGATCACTTTGATGTATTCTATAGTACACTAGGGCAGCTCACTTTCATTTATGTACTCCATCTTATTGGGCATGTTAGAGCCAATAAAATGAACAAATTCAGCATTCTTTGTACCCTTTCAGAGACACAACACTGCATACAGAATGTTTGCTTGGTTGGCCCAAATTAATACACTCCATCTAATCCACCTGCATGGTCCTTCCACCAAACAACTGTTTTCCTTGGTTTTCGTGTATATGGATTAGGAAATGGATGTTGCTATTTTGGAGTGCAGCGCAACTTGTCCTGGATCACATTTTGTACCTTATGCTTGAGGCCTTCTCAGAATTACACCTACTAATAGGTCTAGAATCCAAGAGGGCTGGTAGGTATAGACCCTAAGGAGGATCAGCAGTGTCCTGCAAGGTAATGACTTCAGGGAAGACTGTTACAGAGTTCAGGAAAAGCAGAGTTAATGCCTCAGATGAAGGTGGGAGGACTTCATCTGCCAGAAAAGCAGTCTCTGCACAATTCTGCAGTTGGAAGTCTCAGCTTAATCAGGAACTGTCCATATGTCCCCATTCTGATTTTCAGGCCCAATTCCTTCTAGATCATGACATCACTTTCACCAATGTGTGGATAGAATTCAAATTGTATTGTGATTCAGCCACTTGAAGGATCAGACTCTAGGTTAGGTTTTCAGAAATCTCAGCTCTGAAGCTACAGAATATGAGTTTCCTTCATGGAAGATATAGAAATTTCCTGTCAACTGAGCGGTGCATGAGTGGGGAATTTTACACCGTTAGCTCATCCTTTTCTTCCCTCATTTAATCAAGTACAATTAGCAAAAATCTAATTTTATTACATTGGTTAGTTTGTCAAAGATGATCTAAAGTGTCAAATGTATAATCACCCAGAACCTTGTTTTTCATAAGTATTTGATTAGGAATATCCAATGGTGATATTTTGTAATTTGTGTTTTCCCACATCCTGCATTGGACTATCAATGGACTTAACATTGGAAATATGGTCATTAGTGCCTTTAAATTTAATCACATTAAAGAACCAATTCTAGAAACCACAAAACCATTTGAGAAAACACATCTTTAAGATTCTGGTGGAAATCTATTTACCTGGCCACCACCCAGGACAACCCTGAAAAGGGAAAAGTAAAGAGGATCTGGATGAATAGAGAGGACACAGAGAATGACAATTTGAAAGCCTGGAGAAAGACCTACAAAGGAAAATTAAAAGGTGGATCTGGAAAGCTTTAGGAAGTAGAATAGAGATGTCCAAGGAGGCTACATAGAAAAAGCCTAATCCTATTTGCTACCTCATACATACCAAATCTATACCTGTACACAGAGCAATTCATCTTGAGGAAGAACTCAGCCCTGAGTGGACACAATGTTGAATAAAGTTACCACATACATATGGCAGAAGATATGGAGACACAGTAACAGAGGGAATTCTATCCCCAGCATGGCCTTGCAGTGGGGAGGGGTATTGCTGAGCTACAGGAGCAGACTGGCCTTTCCTGAGGCACAGAGGAAGAGCCATGAGGTACAGAGTTGAAAACTAACTGCAACTACAATTGAAGGAAGCTGATTTTCAGAATTCAAGCAGCTGCCAAATAGCAAGAGAACTACTGGGACTCACTTCTGGCCCAGAGGTGCTGGGAAGCACCATTGTTTGTATTTCCCCAGACATTGCTAGGGCTGATGGGAGCAGGGTAGGCACTGTTGTCTTGGCACATTACCACTGCAAGATGAGAGCCATTGTTTCATTCAAGCCAGACACTGCTAACACAGACAGGAGCAGGGTGAGCACCATTTTTTATGTTTTCCCTGAACATTGTTAGTGAAAACAGGAACAGGGTGAGCTACATCATTTATATTATCCCTGCATGTTGCTAGTGGAGACTGGAGAAGAATCAGAGTGGATACACAACCTCTAGGCATGACAGAAGTGGCCCCTGGCCCCCACCCATGTTCTAACATGCCTTTCAGAGGTCTATTAGTCCTACCAGGTGGCATTATCATAATGCTCACATGGATTCACCCTCCTCCATGCCCCTTCTATTATACATATAGCCGTCTTGCTGTGTCTTCACAAGGCAAAAGTAACAAAAAAATTCTTTGTGGTTCCTTTTAAATGGACACTACTCCCATTCATTAGGGCTCCACTTTCATGATCTAACTGCCTCCCAAATACCATATTAGAAGTTAGAATTTCAACATATGAATTTAAGAGGAATATAAATATTCAGTCCTCAACATTTGGCCGCTGGCACCCTATAAGTTATGTCCTCACATGCAAATACATTCATTCAACAACCACAAAAATGTCTTAATTATTGCCACCATCAACTCTACTGTAAGTCCAACACCTATCAATATACTTTACAACCCAGCAATTCCACTTTTGAGAGTTTACTTGAAGAAAAAAATCACTGATTCAAAAATACATATGTATTCCTATGTTTATTATTGCATTACTAACAATAGCCAAGATATGAAAGCAACCTAAGAGTTCATCAATAGATGAATGGATAAGGAAGATGTGGTACATATATACAGTAGAATATTACACAGCCATAAAAAATGAAATCTTGCTTCGAGGCAGAGCCAACATGGTGGCGTGAGTAGGACAGTGGGAATCTCCTCCCAAAAACATATATATTTTTGAAAATACAACAAATACAACTAATCCTAAAAGAGAGACCAGAAGACACAGGACAACAGCCAGACTACATCCACATGTGCAAGAGCCCAGCGCCTGGTGAAAGGGGTAAGATACAAGCCCCGGCCCGGTGGGAACCGAGCACACCTCCCCCCAGATCCCGGCGGGAGGAGAGGAGTAAGAGTGGGGAGGGAGAGGGAGCCCAGGACTGCTGAACACCCAGCCCCAGCCACCTGCACCAGAGCGCAGACACAGTGCATGCGTGGAGGGCTGGAAACTAGGGAAACAGGGCAGCAAGACCTCTGAGCGGGTTCCGAAGCTGATGCCCCTGTGACAAAGAAAAGCAAGTGCTTTTTGAAAGTCTTAAAGGGAAGGGATGTAACAGCTGGACAGAAACAACACAGCTCACAGCCCAGTGGCTGGAAATTACAGGGAAAACTGGGCACACTAACCCCCTGGGCAACAGCTCTGAGACCCCTCATGGAGGTAAACAGCCAAACAGCCCCCCGGTCCATTACACTTCTGGGCGTTGCGAAAGCAGAGAAGCAGCCTAAGGCAGGCCCCACCTTCAGAAAGGGAGCTTCCTCCATATCGACCCAGCAAGACACAAAGACCCAGTCTACCTGCAATTACCCAACATAAGCCACTAGGGGTCGCAGTTGTCCCAGTAAAGAAAGGCCAGGAGCAAGTGAAAAGTTTGGCCCTGCCAGCTCACAGTCAATAGCACCTGTCAACATGAAAAGGCAAAAAAAATATGATCCAGACAAGACTAACCCAGACAGCTTCTACATCTTCTACATCTTCCCCTGAGAAGGAACCTGGGGAGATAACTTTAACCAGTCTTCCTGAAAAAGAATTCAAAACAAAAGTCATAACCATGCTGATGGACTTGCAGAGAAATATGCAAGAACTAAGGAAGGAGAATACAGAAATAAAACAAGCTCTGGAAGGACTTCAAAACAGAATGGATGAAATGCAAGAGACCATTAATGGGCTAGAAAACAGTGAACAGGAACACAGAGAAGCTGATGCAGAGAGAGATAAAAGGATCTCCAGGAATGAAAGAATGCTAAGAGAGCTGAGTGACCAATCGAAACGGAACAATATCCACATTATAGGGGTACCAGAAGAAGAAGAGAGACAAAAAAGGATAGAAAGTGTCTTTGAAGAAATAATTGCCGAAAACGTCCCGAAACTAGGGTAAGAAATGGCCTCTCAGACCACAGAGGTACACAGAACTCCCATGACAAGGGATCCAAGGAGGGCAACACCAAGACACATAATAAGTAAAATGGCAAAGATCAAAGACAAGGACAAAGTATTAAAGGCAGCAAGAGAGAAAAAAAAGGTCACCTACAAAGGAAAACCCATCAGGCTATCATCAGACTTCTCAACAGAAACCCTACAGGCCAGAAGAGAATGGCATGTTATACTTAATGCAATGAAACAGAAGGGTCTCGAACCAAGACTACTGTATCCAGCACGACTATCATTTAAATATGATGGCGGGATTAAACAATTCCCAGACAAGCAAAAGTTGAGGGAATTTGCCTCCCACAAACCACCTCTACAAGGTATCCTACAGGGACTGCTCTAGATGAGAGCACTCCTAAAAAGAGCACAGAACAAAACACCCAACATATGAAGAAGGGAGGAGGAGGAATAAGAAGGGAGAGAAATAAAGAATCATCAGTGTTTATAGTAGCTCAACAAGCAAGTTAAGTTAGACAGTAAGATAGTAAAGAAGCTAACTCTGAACCTTTGGTAACCACAAACTTAAAGCCTGCAATGGCAATAAGTACATACCTTTCAATAATCACCCAAAATGTAAATGGACTGAATGCACCAATCAAAAGACACAGAGGAATAGAATGGATAAAAAAGCAAGATCCATCCATATGCTGCTTACAAGAGACTCACCTCAAACCCAAAGACATGCACAGATTAAAAGTCAAGGGTTGGAGAAAGATATTTCATGCAAACAACAGAGAGAAAAAAGCAGGTGTTGCAATACTAGTATCAGACAAAATAGACTTCAAAATAAAGAAAGTAACAAAAGATAAAGAAGGACATTACATAATGATAAAGGGCTCAATCCAATAAGAGGATATAACCATTATAAATATATATGCACCCAATACAGTAGCACCAACATACCTGAAACAAATACTAACAGAACTAAAGGAGAAAATAGAATGCAATGCATTCATTCTAGGAGACTTCAACACACCACTCACTCCAAAGGACAGATCCACCAGACAAAAAATAAGTAAGGACACAGAGGCACTGAACAACACACTAGAACAGATGGACCTAATAGACATCTACAGAACTCTACATCCAAAAGCAACAGGATACACATTCTTCTCAAGTGCACATGGAACATTTTCCAGAATAGACCACATACTAGGCCACAAACAGAGCCTCAGTAAATTCCAAAAGATTGAAATCCTACCAACCAACTTTTCAGACCACAAAGGCATAAAACTAGAAATAAACTGTACAAAGAAAGCAAAAAGGCTCACAAACACATGGAGGCTTAACAACACGCTCCTAAATGATCAATGGATCAATGACCAAATCAAAATGGAGATCCAGCAATATTTGAAAACAAATGACAACAACAACACAAAGCCCCAACTACTGTGGGACACAGCAAAAGCAGTCTTAAGAGGAAAGTATATAGCAATCCAGGTATATTTAAAAAAGGAAGAAGAATCCCAAATGAATGGTGTAATGTCACAATTATTGAAATTGGAAAAAGAAGAACAAATGAGGCCTAAGGTCAGCAGAAGGAGGGACATAATAAAGATCAGATAAGAAATAGATAAAATTGAGAAGAATAAAACAAAAGCAAAAATCAATGAAACCAAGAGCTGGTTCTTTGAGAAAATAAACAAAATAGATAAGCCTCTAGCCAGACTTATTAAGAGGAAAAGAGAGTCAACACAAAACAACACTATCAGAAACGAGAAAGGAAAAATTATGACGGACCCCACAGAAATACAAAGAATTATTAGAGAGTACTATGAAAACCTATATGCTAACAAGCTGGGAAATCTAGGAGAAATGGACAACTTCCTAGAAAAATACAACCTTCCAAGACTGACCCAGAAAGAAACAGAAAATCTAAACAGAACAATTACCAGCAACGAAATTGAAGCAGTAATCAAAAAACTACCAAAGAACAAAACCCCCGGGCCAGATGGATTCACCTCGGAATTTTATCAGACATAGAGGGAAGATATAATACCCATTCTCCTTAAAGTTTTCCAAAAACTAGAAGAGGAGGGGATACTCCCAAACTCATTCTATGAAGCTAACATCACCCTAATACCAAAACCAGGCAAAGACCCCACCAAAAAAGAAAACTACAGACCAATATCTCTGATGAATGTAGATGCAAAAATACTCAACAAAATATTAGCAAACCGAATTCAAAAATACATCAAAAGGATCGTACACCATGACCAGGTGGGATTCATCCCAGGGATGCAAGGATGGTACAACATTCGAAAGTCCATCAACATCATCCACCACATCAACAAAAAGAAAGACAAAAACCACACGATCATCCCCATAGATGCTGAAAAAGCATTTGACAAAGTTCAACATCCATTTATGATAAAAACTCTCAGCAAAATGGGAATAGAGGCCAAGTTCCTCAACATAATAAAGGCCATTTATGATAAACCCACAGCCAACATTATATTGAACAGCAAGAAGCTGAAAGCTTTTCCTCTGAGATCGGGAACTAGACAGGGATGCCCACTCTCCCCACTGTTATTTAACATAGTACTGGAGGTCCTAGCTACGGCAATCAGACAAAACCAAAAAATACAAGGAATCCAGATTGGTAAAGAAGAAGTTAAACTATCACTATTTGCAGATGACATGATACTGTACATAAAAAACCCTAAAGACTCCACCCCAAAACTACTAGAACTGATATCAGAATACCGCAAAGTTGCAGGATACAAAATCAACACACAGAAATCTGTGGCTTTCCTATACACTAACAATGAACCAATAGAAAGGGAAATCAGGAAAACAATTCCATTCACAATTGCATCAAAAAGAATAAAATACCTAGGAATAAATCTAACCAAAGAAGTGAATGACCTATACTCTGAAAACTACAAGGCATTCTTAAGAGAAATTAAAGGGGACACTAACAAATGGAAACTCATCCCATGCTCATGGCTAGGAAGAATCAGTACTGTCAAAATGGCCATCCTGCCCAAAGCAATATACAGATTTGATGCAATCCCTATCAAATTACCAGCAACATTCTTCAATGAACTGGAACAAATAATTCAAAAATTCATATGGAAACACCAAAGACCTTGAATAGCCAAAGCAATCCTGATAAAGAAGAATAAAGTAGGGGGGATCTCACTCCCCAACTTCAAGCTCTACTACAAAGCCATAGTAATCAAGACAATTTGGTACTGGCACAAGAACAGAGCCACAGACCAATGGAACAGACTAGAGAATCCAGACATTAACCCAAACATATATGGTCAATTAATATTTGATAAAGGAGCCATGGACATACAATGGCAAAATGACAGTCTCTTCAACAGATGGTGCTGGCAAAACTGGACAGCTACATGTAGGAGAATGAAACTGGACCACTGTCTAACCCCATATACAAAAGTAAACTCAAAATGGATCAAAGACATGAATATAAGTCATGAAACCATTAAACTTTTGGAAAAAAACATAGGCAAAAACCTCTTAGACATAAACATGAGTGACCTCTTCTTGAACATATCCCCCCAGGCAAGGAAAACAACACCAAAAATGAACAAGTGGGACAATATTAAGCTGAAAAACTTCTGTACAGCAAAAGACACCATCAATAGAACAAAAAGGAACCCTATAGTATGGGAGAATATATTTGAAAATGACAGATCCGATAAAGGTTTGACATCCAGAATATATAAAGAGCTCACACGCCTCAACAAACAAAAAACAAATAACCCAATTAAAAAATAGGCAGAGGAACTGAACAGACAGTTCTCCAAAAAAGAAATACAGATGGCCAACAGACACATGAAAAGATGCTCCACATTGCTAATCATCAGAGAAATGCAAATTAAAACTACAATGAAGTATCACCTCACACCAGTAAGGATAGCTGCCATCCAAAAGACAAACAACAACAAATGTTGGCAAGGCTGTGGAGAAAGGGGAACCCTCCTACACTGCTGGTGGGAATGTAAATTAGTTCAACCATTGTGGAAAGCAGTATGGAGGTACATCAAAATGCTCAAAACAGACTTACCATTTGACCCAGGAATTCCACTCCTAGGAATTTACCCTAAGAACGCAGCAATCAAGTTTGAGAAAGACAGATGCACCCCTATGTTTATTGCAGCACGTTTTACAATAGCCAAGAATTGGAAGCAACCAAAATGTCCATCGATAGATGAATGGATAAAGAAGATGTGGTACGTATACACAATGGAATACTACTCAGCCATAAGAAGAGGGCAAATCCTACCATTTGCAGCAACATGGATGGAGCTGGAGGGTATTATGCTAAGTGAAATAAGCTTAGCGGAGAAAGAGAAATACCAAATGATTTCACTCATCTGTGGAGTATAAGAACAAAGGAAAAACTGAAGGAACAAAACAGCAGCAGAATCACAGAACCCAAGAATGTACTAACAGGTACCAAAGGGAAAGGGACTGGGGAGGATGGGTGGGTAGGGAGGGATAGGGTGGGGAAGAAGAAGGGGGATATTAAGATTAGCATGCATGGGGGGGTGGGAGAAAGGGAGGGCTGTACAACACAGAGAAGACAAATAGTGATTCTACAACATCTTGCTATGCTGATGGACAGTGACTGTAAAGGGGTTTATAGTGGGGACCTGGTATAGGGGAGAGCCTAGTAAACATAATATTCATCATGTAAGTGTAGATTAATGATAACAAAAAAAAAAGAAAGAAAGAAAGAAAAGGGGGAATTACTCCCTGATGGGATAAAACTAACTGTAAATCAACGATTAATTCATGCTTTAAATATCCTTAATTTTGACCACTTAAAGGGTGTCAGATGATCGGCTATGGAGGTACATTTTTCTGATAATATTCCTTTCTCTTAAAAAAAAAGAAAGCAGTTCCTGTGTGGTGACCTCCAATGAGTTCTACACAGTGGTATAAAAGGCATATAAAAGTGTAGGCAAAGGGTCTGTTTGTGTTTATACAGAGGATCAAAGCCTAATTTGGCTACCCAGAAAATGAACTAAGATATGATATGAAAAAGAATTTCCAACATCAGCACTCTCTGGAAGACTCATACCAGAAGAGGATCATCAAAAAACCCCAACAAAGATCCACGCGCTGCTACAGCTGTAGATGAACTCATCCCACCGGTTCCTGGACTTGCCATGGGAATAAAGAAGGAGATATCTAAGCTGGCCTGTGCATACAGTAAAACAAATACTGTTGGAACTCAACCAAGAATTAGGAGAAGTGCAAATTGTAGCACTCCAAAATCTTACAACTACAGACTATCTACTGTTAAAAGAACATATGGGATGTGAACAGTCCCCAGGAATGGGTTGTTTTAATTTGTCTGATTTCTCTCAGACTGTTCAAGTACAGTTGGACAATATCCACCATATCATAGATAAGTTTTCACAAATGCCTAAGGTGCCTAACTGATTTTCTTGATTTCACTGGAGATGGCTGGTAATTATAGGTCTGCTTCAGTTATGTAACTGTACTCCTATTATGTTAATGTGTGTGCGCAATTTAATTAGTAGTTTAAAACCTATACATGCTGAAGTTACTCTACAAGAAAATATGTCAAAGAAATAATCAATCTTCCCATGTTTTATTCGCCTGCAACTTCTATAGCTTTTCTTCTTCCTTCCTAATTGCAACCCTTAAACAGAATTCGTGCCTCATATCGAATTTACCTAGTATCATAATTCTTCCAAGTGGTAAAGATACCTAAAGACAAATGCTGGGCATAGAAGCCACAGGGCATAAATCTGCAAAGAAGTAAAAAGCTAACCTTATCAAACAATAAGGCTTCTCTCTCACTTACCAACTTTACATTTCCCTGTATGGCCCCGGAAGATGACTGGTTAGCCAGAGACAGGTAAGATTCCTCAAGGGAGGAACAACCCAAGACATGCACAGTCGCAGGGGGGCCATCAGGTGAGAAATTGGGTATCAACAGAGGTGAGGCTTAGAACCTCACCCACCCCTGTTTTGAGAGAAATCTTCTGCATCTGTGGATGTTTCATTGCCCTTGTCTAGCTTGGATTAACACTTAGTCTACAGACACACACCTGATCATCTACATTTGCTCTCTTACAACACTAAACTATGTTTTCTACCTTTATCTTGCATCTACCTTACCACTTCAGCATTTTATTAAAAAAATAACAATAAAGAGAGAAATGTGGTATCCACATATAAATCAAGTATAAAAATCAAACGAATATTCATATTTGAACTGATTGTTTATAGTTCATAATGCATGATCAAAACCAAAAGTTTCTGTGATGACTGCACTTGTACTGTTCACCATGTAACTTATTCACTATGTAAGAATTTGTTCTCCATGTAAGAACTTGTTCGTTATGCTTCAGAAGATTGGAGACTGACGAAAAGTAGGCTTGGGGTGGATTAATGATTGTGCATTGAGCATTGACTCCCCTATACAGAATTTTATTGTTGTTAACAACCATTTGATCAATAAATATGAGAGATGCCCTCACAAAAAAACAAAACAAAACAAAACAAACAAACAAAAAAAGTACAGACTTCCAATTGTAAAATAAATAAGTAACCAGGATGTAATGTATAGCATAAGGAATATAGTCAAAATATTGTAACAACTTTGTATGGTGATAGCTGGTAGCTAGAATTATCATGTATATAAATGTTGAATCACTGTGTTGTACACCTGAAACTAGTGTAATACTGTGTGTCAACTACCCTTCAATAAAAAAAAAGTGCAACATTCTAAAAAGATAAATAAAGGCTGAAATTCCACTAAAAAAAAATCCACTGTCTTCTATTTCTTTTAACAGTTCTATTAACTGTGGATGATTCACAGCAGTTGTGCATCTATCCTGAACACTATTAACAGTTCCATCCATGATACTCTTCATAGCATCTTCTTAAGAAAACTGAGCTCAAATATTTTCAGCATGTATTACACAGTGATGAAGCAATCAGGGCAACATCAGTCTCTTATTTTTAAATTTTAATAAATCTGGATTTTGAAGCTGATATAACTGGATCACAGTACATCATGATAGAAACTACTTTTTCTTCATATCTAGCTAGAATCCTTTGATCAATATAAAAGATTCAAAAATATTCATGCCTTGAGTTCAACTTTTCAGGCCACAAATTGAAATTTCTTTGTAAATGTGGAAGACCTTCGGAAAAAATTATCTAAGTGCTACTATACCAGTCAATACTAGGTTCTGCATCTCCACTCCATTTTGTATCCTTCATTTTAAATTAAATGTTTGTCCCTACTTACTTTTTCACTAGAAAAATAATTTAATGATATTACAATGAAAATAAATACAATAATGTAAGAAGTTTTAATAAATGTAATTATAATTTTAAAAAAATGAAATCTTGCCATTTGCAACAACATGGATGGACCTACAGGGGTCCTATGTTACATAAAATCAGCCCAGCAGAGATACACAAATTCTGTATGGTTTCATTTATATGTGGAATCTAAAAAAACAAAACAAATGAACAAAACAGATACAGACACACAGACATAAGAAGAAACAGGTGGTGCCATGGGGGAGTAAAATAGGTGAAGGGGATAAAGAGGTACAAAATCCCAATTATGATTAAATTGGATATGGGGTTGAAAGTACAGAATAGGAAATATAATCAATAATATTTCAGTATTATATGTTGACAGCAGGACTCCCCCACTGTAGCTCACTGGCTCTGCTGCAAATCCACCCATGTCATGGTTCTTCCAGCATGGGGTCTTGCACCATTGGTGCCAGAAATCCAGAAAACTTACATAGAATCATCCATGATCCCTGGGCCTATGTACACCTGAAGAGATCACATCCCATGGATAGTGCCAAAGTTTGCTGCTTGCACCTATCAGTGGGATGGCCACCATGGCCCATGCTGCATAGGGGCCTGATAGAATTGGATTTTGGCTGCATAGAAGCATGGACCAGAGCATGGGGAACAAAGCCCATGATGTATTGTCACAATGACAATGTGATACAAATTCCTACAGGCACTGGTGGCACCTCCTTTAAACTCTTGGTGGAGGTAGCCATGCCCTCACCCATTTCACTCTGTGCCTGTGATAGAAGTGACATCCCTGATCATCTCTGAATCACCTTCAGTTTATTCTTGCATTGTCCAGAAGAATAGCACTTGGATTCTATTGGATAGCTGATACTTAGAAATTCTTTTCAAAGGATCACTTGCCCTCAGCCTTACAGTTCTCAGATTTTGAAATATGGGTAGGCTGAGGATTTGCAAATCTTTAAGTTCTGCTCCACTTTTGCTTAACAATTTCATCTTTAAGTCACTTCTCTATTCTTGCATTTTATTATAAGCTATCAAGAGGAGCCAAAACCTAACATATAACATTTTGCTTAGAAATTTCCTCAGCTAAATATCCAATTTAATTCCTGGAAAGTTCTCCCTTCCATAAGCATAGAATGTACACACAATTTAGCCAAGTTCTCTACCAGTTTATAACAAGGATCACCTTTTCTATATTATCTAAAAAATATTCCTCATTTCCATCCAAGGCCTCATTAGAATGGCTTTTTTTTCTTTTTCTTTTTGGTATAATTAATCTACAGTTACATGAGGAACGTTGTGTTTACTAGACTCCCCCCATCACCAAGTCCCCCCACAAGCCCCATTACAGTCATTGTCCACCAGCATAGTAAGATTCTGTAGAATCACTACTTGTCTTCTCTGTGTTTCACAGCCTCCCCGTGCTCCCCCTGCCACATTACACATGCTATTCGTAATACCCCCTTTCTTTATCTCCCCCCTTTATTCCTCCCTTCCCACCCATCCTCCCCAGTCCCTTTCCCTTTGGTACCTGTTAGTCCATTCTTGGGTTCTGTGTTTCTGCTGTTGTTTTGTTCCTTCAGTTTTTTCTTTGTTCTTATACTCCACATATGAATGAAATCATTTGGTATTTGTTTTTCTCTGCCTGGCTTATTTCACTGAGCATAATACCCTCTAGCTCCATCCATGTTGTTGCAAATGGTAGGATTTATTTTCATCTTATGGCTGAATAATATTCCATTGTGTATATGTACCACATCTCTTTTTTTTTGTATCATTAATCTACAATTACATGAAGAACATTATGATTACTAGGCTCCCACCTTCACCAAGTACCCCCCACATACCCCTTCACAGTCACTGTCCATCAGCGTAGTAAGACACTGTAAAATCACTACTTGTCTTCTCTGTGTTGCACAGCTCTCCCCGTGCCCCCCCACACACTATACATGCTAATCGTAATGCCCCTTTCTTTTTCCCAGCCCTTATCCCTCCCTTCCTACCCATCCTCCCCAGTCCCTTTCCCTTTGGTAACTGTTAGTCCATTCTTGGGTTCTGTGATTCTGCTGCTGTTTTGTTCCTTCAGTTTTTCTTTATTCTTATACTCCACATATGAGTGAAATCATTCTCCACCTGGCTTATTTCACTGAGCATAATACCCTCTAGCTCCATCCATGTTGTTGTGAATGGTAGGGTCTGTTTTTTTCTTATGGCTGAGTAATATTGCATTGTGTATATGTACCACATCTTCTTTATCCATTCATCTACTGATGGACATTTAGGTTGCTTCCATATCTTGGCTATTGTAAATAGTGCAGCAATAAACATAGGGGTGCATCTGTCTTTTTCAAACTGAAGTGATGCATTCTTAGGGTAAATTCCTATTAGTGGAATTCCTGGGTCAAATTGTATTTCTATTTTGAGCATTCTGAGGAACCTCCATACTGCTTTCCACAATGGTTGAACTAATTTACATTCCCACCAGCAGTGTAGGAGGGTTCCCATTTCTCCACAACCTCACCAACATTTGTTGTTGTTTGTCTTTTGGATGGGGGCCATCCTTACTGGTGTGAGGTGACATCTCATTGTGGTTTTAATTTGCATTTCTCTGATGATTAGCGATGTGGAGCAGCTTTTCATGTGCCTGTTGGCCATCTGAATTTCTTCTTTGGAGAAGTGTCTGTTCAGTTCCTCTGCCCATTTTTTAATTGGATTATTTGCTTTTTGTTTGTTGAGGTCCATGAGCTCTTTATATATTTTGGATGTCAACACTGTATCGGATCTTTCATTTATGAATATATTCCCCCATACTGTAGGGTGCCTTTTTGTTTTATTGGTGGTGTCCTTTGCTGTACAGAAGCTTTTCAGCTTGATATAGTCCCACTTGTTCATTTTTGCTTATATTTCCCTTGCCCAGGGAGATATGTTCATAAAGAAGTCACTCATGTTTCTGTTCAAGAGGATTTTTGCCTACATTTTCCCTTTAAGAGTTCTATGGTTTCATGGTTTACATTCAGGTCTTGAGTCATTTTGAATTTACTTTTGTGTATGGGGTTAGACAATGATCCAGTTTCATTCTCTTACATGTAGCTGTTCAGTTTTGCCAACACCGACTGTTGAAGAGGCTGTCATTTCCCCATTGTATGTTCATGGCTCCTTTATCATATATTAATTGACCGTATATGTTTGGGTTAATGCCTGGAGTCTCTATTCTGTTCCACTGGTCTGTGGGTCTGTTCTTGTGCCAGTACCAAATTGTTGTAATTACTGTGGCTTTGTAGTAGAGCTTGAAGTTGGGAGGTAAGATATCCCCTGCTTTATTATTTTTCTCATAATTGCTTTGGCTATTCAGGGTCTTTTGTGGTTCCATATGAATTTTAAAACTATTTGTTCCAGTTCATTGAAGAATGTTGTTAGTATTTTGATAGGCGTTGCATTGAATCTGTAGATGTCTTTAGACAGGTTGGCCATTTTGACAATATTAATTCTTCCTAGCTAAGAGCATGGGGTGAATTTCCATTTGTGTGTTCTCTTTAATTTCTCTTAAGAGTGTCTTGTAGTTTTCAGGGTATAGGTCTTTCACTTCCTTGGTTAGGTTTATTCCTAGGTATCTTATTCTTTTTGATGCAATTGTGAATGGAATTATTTTCCTGATTTCTCTTTCTGTTAATTCATCATTAGTGTATAGGAAAGCAACAGATTTCTGTATATAAATTTTGTATCCTGCAATTTTGCTGAATTCATATATTAGTTCTAGTAGTTTTGGAATGGAGTCTTTTGGATTTTTTATGTACAATATCATGTCAGCTGCAAATAGTGACAGTTTGACTTCCTCTTTACGAATCTGGATGCCTTGTATTTCTTTGTTTTGTCTGATTGCCATGGCTAGGACCTCCAGTACTATATTGAATAACAGTGGGGAGAGTGGGCATCCCTGTCTTGTTTTCGATCTTAGGGGAAAAGCTTTCGGCTTCTCACTGTTAAGTATGATGTTGGCTGTGGGTTTGTCATATATGGCCTTTATCATGTTGAGGTACTTGCCCTCTATACCCATTTTGTTGAGAGTTTTTATCATGAATGGATACTGAATTTTGTCAAATGCTTTTTCAGCATCTATGGAAATGAACATGTCCTTCTTTTTGTTGATATGGTGGATGATGTTGATGGATTTTCAAATACTGTACCATCCTTGCATCCCTGAGATGAATCCCACTTGATCATGGTGTATGATCCTCTTGATGTATTTTTTAATTTGGTTTGCTAATATTTTGTTGAGTATTTTTTCATCTATGTTCATCAGGGACATTGGTCTGTAATTTTCTTTTTTCGTGGGATCTTTGCCTGGTTTTGGTATTAGAGTGATGCTGGCTTCATAGAATGAGTTTGGGAGTATTCCCTCCTCTTCTATTTTCTGGAAAGCTTTAAGGAGAATGGGTATTATGTCTTCTCTATATGTCTGATAAAATTCAGTGGTGAATCAATCTGGTCCAGGGATTTTGTTCTTGGGTAATTTTTCAATTACTGCTTCAATTTTTTTGCTGTTAATTGGTCTGTTTAGATTTTTTGTTTCTTCCTTGGTCAACCATGGAAAGTGGTATTTTTCTAGGAAGTTGTCCATTTCTTCTATGTTTTGAAGCTTCTTAGCATACAGATTTTCATAGTATTCTCTAGTAATTTTTTGTATTTTTATGGGGTCTGTCGTGATTTTTCCTTTCTGTTGCTGTGTGTAGATTCTCTTTTTCTCTTAATAAGTCTGGCTAGGGACTTATCTATTTTGTTTATTTTTTCAAAAACCAGCTCTTTGTTTCATTGATTTTTTCTATTATTTTATTGTTCTCAATTTTATTTGTTTCTTCTCTAATCTTTATTATGTCCCTCTTTCTACTAACTTTGGGCTTCATTTGTTCTTCTTTTTCCAATTTCAATAATTGTGACTTTAAACTATTCATTTGGGAATGTTCTTCCTTCTTTAGATAGGCCTGGATTGCTATGTACTTTTCTCTTAGAACTGCCTTTGTTCAGTCCCACAGAAGTTGGGGCTTTATGCTGTCAGTGTCATTTGTCTCCATATATTGTTTGATCTCTGTTTTAATTTGGTCATTGAGCCATTGGTTATTTAGAAGCATGTTGTTAAGCCTCCATGTGTTTGTGAGCATATTTGTTTTCTTTGTACAATTAATTTCTAGTTTTATGCCTTTGTGGTCTGAGAAGTTGGTTGGTAGAATTTCAATCTTTGTGAATTTACTGAGGCTCTTTTTGTGGCCTATATGTGATCTATTCTGGAGAATGTTCCATGTGCACTTGAGAAGAATATGTATCCTGCTGATTTGGGGTGTAGGGTTCTGTAGATATCTGTTCAGTCCATCTGTTCTAGTGTGTTTTCAGTGCCTCTGTGTCCTTACTTATTTTCTGTCTGGTGGATCTGTTCTTTGGAGTGAGTGGTGTTTTGAAGTCTCCTAGAACAAATGCATTGCATTCTATTTCCTCCTTTAATTCTGTTAGTATTTGTTTTATATATGTTGGTGCTCCTATATTGGGTGCATATATATTTATAATGGTTATATCCTCCTGTTGGGCTGACCTCTTTATCATTATGTAATGTCTTTATCTCTTGTTACGTTCTTTGTTTTGAAGTCTATTTTGTCTGATACCAGTACTGCTACACCTGCTTTTTTCTCTCAGTTGTTTGCATGAAATCTTTTTTCCATCCCTTGACTTTTAGTCTGTGTATGTCTTTGGGTTTGAGGTGAGTCTCTTGTAAGCAGCTTATAGCTGGGTCTTGCTTTTTTGTCCATTCTGTTACTCTATGTCTTGTGATTGGTGCATTCAGTCCATTTACATTTAGGGTGATTATTGAGAGAATGGTATCAATTCCATTTAAATAAATCTCTAGAAAATGAAAACTAATCTGTAGTAACAGAAAGCAGAAGAGTGTTTGGGGGCTGTAGGTAAAGAGGGAGGGGGAAACTCTTGGGGTTGCTGGATGTACTCACTATATTGATTGTGGATTGAAAGGAAAGGAGCGACACATAGCAACAATTCACCGGAGAGTTCTGCTTTATTAGGGAAAGGTGCTGGGTTATATAGGAAGGGGCATGAATTGATTGAGGTGTCACTTCTACGGGGCTGGTGGCTGTTGGCTAGGTGCTGGGATTGGGAGGGGGCGAGAGGTGATTGGGCTTCAGGTGGCACCGGCGGGAACTGAGGACCCCGAAGAGAAGCTGGAAGTTTGCCATCTTACTGGTGGTTACCTTTCATTCCCCCCTTTCTCCTCCATGGGTTTGTGGACGTTGCTTTCTCTCTGACTGCTTCTTGCTGAACAGGGGCATAGAAGGGAGTGAGGGTTTGAGGACTGGGAGGAAAGGGTTGATAGGATTCCCCACAGTAAGGATGAGTAGATGTGGACTTCCTCAAGTTGGAAATCAATGAAGGTTCTTTGTAACTATAGGTCGAGGACCTGTTGATTCTAATGGTGCTAAGGGGATATGGGTGTCAGGAGCCAGGCGTCTGCGGCCATTGTTTCCAGGAACAGTTTCCAGTGGAGAGAGAGGTCCATCTCAGCATGTGGTGAGGAGGTCACCTGAGGGTGAGGGATCTTCTGTGGCCAGAAGCTGGTAGTTCCTGAATAAAAACTGGTTGAAAGCTTGATTAGAGATTTTTCCGACTTGGGATTTGATGAACTTTATTATACAGGGTAAGAAGAGACAGGTGAGAAGAATGATTATTATGGGGCCTGCGATGGGCCAGAGCCAGGTGAGAAGGGAGTTTGTTAGTATTGACGTGAAGGGGTTGGAATTGGAAGCAGAGTGGAGACTAGAGGCAAGGTCAGTGAGTTTGGTAATGTCAGTTTCTACAAGCAGAGTGGAGACTGGAGGCAAGGTCAGTGAGTTTGGTAATGTCAGTTTCTACAATGCCGGATTCATTGATGTAATAGCAGCACTCTTCCCGGAGGAAGACGCAGGTGCCGCCCTTCTCGGCTGTAAGCAGATCTAGGGCCCGCCAGTTTTGAAGGGTGATTTTAGCTAGCGAAGTGACCTGTCTTTGAAGAGAGGCTAGGGAATTGGCAGTGGATGTCAGGGATCCCTCAAGTTTGGCGTTGAGATCTCTAACTGCCCATAGAGAGTGACCCAAGGCTTCTCCCAAAAACCCTGCTCCAATGGCTGAGGTGATCTAAGAGATACCGACTATGATGGGAAGGAAAGCAGCTCTTTTTGTGCACGAGGGCAAGGGAGGTTGGAGCTCAAGGAATTCTGCCATGCTGTAAAGTGTAAACGGTGGGATTAGGGTGATGAGAATGCAGGGTGTATCGGAGCTGAGAGGCAGTGAGTTGAAAAGACTGCCATTACACTAAAAGAAGTATCCCGGTTGTGTAAAAGTCTTAGAGCCGGAGGTAGGAGTGTAGATAGAGAGGCAGTGAAGTGCGCTGGAGGGGGGTGGAGTTGGGCCTACACAGTGGTGGATGGTGAGATTATCTGCGTATTCTGGTTCCCATAGGGGTATGTCTGCCAGGGGGCAGAGGGGTTGTCTTTCTGCATGGAAGGAGTAGTTAGAAATATTAAGGGGCACGGCGGCCAGCAGTGGGCGCTGTAGTGATGCGCACAAGAAACAATTGGCTATGTTAAGGGTGTGGTTGAGAAAGATGGTGGTGTCCTGAATGAGCTGTAATGAAGAGTAGGAGAAATGGGAAGAGGGGCGGGGATAAGAAGATGAAGAGGCGCTGTCAAGAGTTTGGATAATAACTTTTTCAGAATGTCTGCTATCTGATGCAACTTGAGAGATCTGGGAATGAGAGGGAACATACTTTCAAGAGATATGAAGGGTACCATGGGGGGTCGAGGACCCCCCATAGTAAACTGAGGCTGTGACTCTGGCAGCCCATCGAGAGTCCCAGGGATCTGGGATTGATAAGGAGAATGAGCCGTTGGGATATTTCATGAAACGGTTGGAGGAGTAATACTGTGGGTACTGGAAGTTACTCATGTAGTGAATGGTGCAAGACTGGTAGGGACATCCCCTGTAGGTGTCTGGCCATCACCTGCAATAGGCTTGTTTTTGGTCATAGAGGAAGCAGAGGTAGGGAGAATAAGGGTAGCTGCTAGTGAACACTTCGGTGGAGGGAGGAAAGTGGAGGTACAAAGGCTCAGAGCAGCTTTTCAGAGGGCAGTCTGGTGTGGCAATGAGGGCAGTAACTTTTGTTTGATGCTGTGTGTAAGTCTCTCTGACTTTGAATCGCCATACAAAGGAGGCTGGGGTGGTGGGGAAGACAATAGGAATGAGGAAAAAAGCAAGAGAGCAGTAAAAGAAGAAAAAGTCATGATTCGGGTATGGATGGCAAAGGGGGTGAACGGGATTTTGGAGGAAAGAGGACAGTAAGGTCAGGAGTCTGGAGGGAGGGAGAGTCTGTAAACTTTTGTAGGTTAAGAGATCTTTTAGGTGATGTGGGGACAGAATGGTAAGGGGCGCCCTGAATGTCAGTCTTTGAGCTGCCTTCTGCAAGAGCTGTCTAGCGGCTAATGCCCGTAGGCAGGGGGCCCATCCCTGAACTGTGGGGTCTAATTGCTTGGAGAGATAAGCTACTGGGGCAAAGGATGGGCCATAATATTGGCCTAGGACTCCTAGAGCTTGACTGGACCTCTCATGAATGTATAATGAGAAGGGCTTCGACAAATCAGGAAGATGGAGAGCTGGGGCTTCTACAAGGGCTTGACGGAGCTTAATGAAGGAGTGTCGGGGTGAGGAGGATAATGGTTTTTTAGGGGGGCGGCTCTTGCTGAGGTCGTATAGGGGTCTTGCCAACAGGGAGCAGGGGGAAGTTAGGGATTTACGCTCTAAAATATCTAGCCAGGCTTAGAAAGGAAAGGATTTCTGTCTTGGTTTTGGGAATGAGCAGGTCAGAGAGGAGCTATTTTCTGTCTAAGGTAATGGACTTTCTTTGTTGAGATAGAAGGAATCTGAGGTAAGTGACAGGAGGGGAAGAGATTTGAGCTTTGACGGGGGATACTCGGTAACTTCTGGACGCTAGAAGGTTAAGTAGGGAGGCAGTGTCAAGTTGAGACTGTTCTCAGGAGAGACTGCAGAGTAGAAGATTGTCTATGTATTATAATAAGGTGGACTTGGAGGGATCATGATGAAACTGTTTGAGGTCCTGAGCTAGGACCTGTCTAAAAATATGGGGACTATTTTGGAAGCTTTGTGGCAAAACTGTCCAAGTGAGTTGTTCAGAATGTCTTGTGTATGGGTCCGTCTAGGTGAAGATGAAAAAATCTTGGGAGCAGGGGCTTAGAGGGATAGAAAAATGGGTCCTTGAGATCTAGGACTGAGAAGTGGGAAGCTGAGGCAGGGATCTGCGATAAAAGGCTGTATAGATTTGGAACTAAGGGATGGATAGGGACAACGGCTATGTTGATGAGGCAAAGGTCTTGGACAAGGCGGAAAGATCTGTTGGTTTTCTTAACAGCTAATATGGGGGTATTAAATGGGGAGTGAGTGGGTCTGAGGTAATTTTTGTTTAAGAGATCTTGAATGATGGGTTGGAGGCCTATGAGGGCTGAAGTGGTTAGGGGGTATTGGGCCTGACAGATATACTGAGAGGGGTCACGTAATTTGATAGAGGCAGGGGGACATAGGGCCACGGAGGGGCTTGTAATGTCCCAAACTTTGGGATTTACAGGGTGTATGAGGGTGGAACTGGAGCTTTCATTGGGTAGAGGGGGGTCATTGGCTATGAGGGCCATCAGAAAGGGAGTACTGGGGGCTGTGGGATTGGATATAGTTATGGAAACGTGGAGGAGGGAAAGGATGTCCCGTCCTAGTAAGGGGATGGGACACTGGGGCATAACTAGGAAGGAGTGGGAGAAAGGTATGGGACTGTCTAGGATTGTGCATAAAAGGGGGGGGGGTTTAATGGGAAAATCTGTTTACCTCCTACCCCGACTATAGGAGTAATGGCTGGCGTGGTAGGGCCCCGGTATTCTCGCAAGACTGAGAAGGTGGCTCCTGTGTCTAGGAGGAAGGAGATGGGGCGACCGTCTACTGTTAAAGTAACCCTGGGCTCCTGTTTGGTGATGGAAATGGTCGGGCGAGAAGCCCCCGGGTCCCATCAATCTTCTTCTGCCAGCCCCACTACAGCGGGCTTAAGATGGGGGTTGTTCGTCCAGCCTCCCCTTCGGGTGGTTGGGCAATCAGACCCCCAGTGGCCCTTTTTGTGGCATCTGGGGCATGGGGTGGTAGGATATCTGGGGGAGGGGCACGCCCTTGACCAATGTCCCTCTTTTCCACACTTGAAACAAGCTCCTGGGGGGGGGCTTGTTTGTAGAGGGGCGCCCAAGTTGTGGTTTTATCAGCTGGGCCAACATTTGGAAATTGGCCTGATCAGCCTTTTGTTTACGGCGTTCTTTCTCCTCCTCCCGCTTATGGAAGACTTTAAAGGCCACTGTTAGGATCTCAGTCTGTGGGGTAGTGGGGCCCTGTTCTAACTTTTTCAGTTTAGCTTTAATGTCGGGGTAGCCTTGAGCTAGGAAGTATGTCATAAGGACATGTCTTCCTTCAGGTGTTTCTGGGTCCAGGCTGGTATACTGTAATAGGGCTTGAGTGAGTCTGTCTAAGAACTCGGAGGGGATTTCATCTCTCTTTTGAATTATGTCTTGGAGCTTTTGAAAATTGACTACTTTACGAGCTGCCTTTTTCAGACCTGCTATTAAGCAGGAGGCAAAAATATCTCGAGAGCAGAGACCCATGGCGGTGTTATAATCTCAGTGTGGGTCTTGTTCCGGGACAGCAGTGGGGCCAGGGGGATAGGTGGTGTCAGTCCTGTGGGTTTCGGTAGCGTGCGTTTGGGTGAAGTTCCAAACTCGTCTATGCTCTTCAGGGAGGAGAGTATTGGCCAGGAACATGAAAATGTCATGATGTGTGAGGCTGTAAGACTGGAGGGTCTATTGAAACTCCCTGATGTATGTCATGGGATCAGTGGAAAAGGAACTTAGGCGTTTCTCTAGTTGGGCTAAATCTCTTAAGGAGAAAGGAATGTGAATGCGCACGATGCCTTCGGATCCTGCTACCTCCCAGAGGGGGGCGATAATTTTGGGAGGCTCTCGGGACTGAGTCTGAGGAGGACTAAAGGGTTCTGGCTCAGTCTGTGGGGAAGTGACGCGGTCTAGCCGTGCCTAGTCGAGCAGGTCCTGAAGTGCAGAAGGGGGGCAAAGAAAATAAAGATAGAATCGGACCCATACGTCGCCAGCTAGCAGCTCAGCTGCTTTCTTCTGCCGCTCTAGTTGGGCTTGAACTCATGACTCTAAATTAAGAGTCCCATGCTCTACTAACTGAGCTGCAGCAGGGCTCTAGTTAATTGCTTATGGAATGCGTAAACAGAATGTTCTTTGTTCTCCATTCCTGCCACATCCGCAAGTGGGGGAAGGGAATATTTAGAAGCAGGGGCGGTGTTTCTACACATCTTCAAGGTCTCCCTATTTTCAGAGTGAGGAGTCTTGGCAAGATATGTTTTTGTGGACAGATAACTTCTAAGGACTGCACCGGTTGTTCTCTAGCTTGTGCTTTCCCATGCTGCGTTCAGACATGGGGGAAGGTGCTTTCCCATTCTCCCTACAAACATGTGAGAAGACAAAGGCGGTCCCTAACAGGGGAGAAACAGGTGATGAGGGCAAAGATGGAGGAGGCCCCTGGGCCCTAGTTAAAGGGGGCTGAAAGGCTCAGGCTTAATCTGCAGGGAATGAAGGTGGAGGAGGTGAGATGGGGGAGGAGATGGTTGGGGAGGAAGGGAGAAGGGCTGGTGTAGGAGAAGAAGGGGAAGGGAGTTAATGGGAGGCTTCTGCAGGGACGGCGGCTTGCAGGCTAGGAGAACTTGGGAGGGGGCGGGGAGAGGAGGAGGCGGAAAGCTTCCATATAGGAAATCTCCTTCCATTTTTTCAGGCGCTGGCAGTAGTTAAAAAGATCGCGAGTGATGTTAGGATCAAGAGTTCCCCCTGCGGGCCATTGGTTGTTATTGTCTAGGGGGTATGTCGACCAATCTTGGGAGCAATATTTATGGAGAAGTTTTGGTTTTATATCAGGCGTCAGGGAGGGGGTAGCCAGATGCTTAAGCAGGCATTCAAGAGGTGAACTTTCAGGGAGGGATGAGGAGGCTCCCATGGCTAAAGGACAGAGAAGGAGACAAACAGGGGAAGACGAACAGAGATCCTCGGACCAGAGGCAGACGGCAAGGAGACAAAGGGCGTCCCCGATGATCCTTGGTGGTCTGCGGAAACTTGTATACAAGTCGGAATTTCTTGGGAAGTGTGGGTCGTCACTCAGACTTCCCTAAGAAGGCAGAGTGCCGGAGTCATGAGGTACCTAGCGCTAGGCGTTTTCGGCGGACAGAACAGATTTCGGAGGATGGAACAGAAGGAGGAGGGGGCGGGGAAAGGGAGCGTTCTCACGCAAAGGAGTCACCTTGTTTACGGCTGTTGGAGGGGGGGCCTGAGATTCTGCCGCAGCCATGAAGGCCTGAGACAGGGATTTATGGCTGTCGGACGAGGGGCCTGAGGGTCCGCCCCAGCCGTGAAGGCCTGAGGTGGGGAGAGTTCCCTCCTCATCCCCGAGTGTCAGGGCCTTGCCAGACGATCACAGTCAATGGCACTGCGATAGCTCGGGGAAGAGTGGCCCACCCCGGGGAAATTTTGCTTAAAATCTTTCAGCACTGATGGAAGGGACGGTGAATGCGTTTATGACTGTCGGAGGAGGGGCGTGAGCGTCCGCCACAGCCGTAAAGGCTTGAGGCAGGGATTTATGGCTTTTGGAGGAGGGGCCTGAGGGTTCACCGCAGCTGTGAAGGCCTGAGGCGGGGATTTATGGCTTTTGGAGGAGGGGCCTGAGGGTCCGCCGCAGCCGTGAAGTCCTGAGGCGGGGAGAGTTCCCTCCTCATCTCCGAGCGTCAGGGCCTTGCCGGACGATCACGGTCAATGGCACTGCGATAGCTCGGGGAAGAGTGGCCCACTCCGGGGGGAAAACTTACCTAAAGGCCAGAGAGGAGTGGTGAGTGTGATGAGCCAGCACCGGAAAAAGAGGACGAGGGCAAGCTGCTGCTGGTGTCGGGGGGAAGACGGGGCCCAGTTGGGGTGTCCCGTCTCCCAGGTTTCGGCACCAATGAAAGGAAAGGAGCGACACATAGCAGCAATTCACCGGAGAGTTCCGCTTTATTAGGGAAAGGTGCTGGGTTATATAGGAAGGGGCATGAATCGATTGAGGTGTCACTTCTACGGGGCTGGTGGCTGTTGGCTAGGTGCTGGGATTGGGAGGGGGGGTGAGAGGTGATTGGGCTTCAGGTGGCGCCGGCGGGAACTGAGGACCCGAAGAGAAGCCGGAAGTTTGCCATCTTACTGGTGGGGACCCTTCATGGATAATGGTTGAAAGTTGTATATATATGACAAAACTTACCAAATTGTATACTTTGAATGTTATTTATTATATGTATTATATCTCAGTAAAATTGTTTTTTTTTTAAATCTACTTGGGAGTGCTGAACCCAAAAAAATTCCTTACACATATAGTGGGGTCTTACTCATACATCCCTAATATTTCATTTATCAGAAGAGGGTCTTGGGTTGGGACAGAAAGCCCCCTTCTGTTAGGCAGAAAGACAGAAATGAGCAGGATGGAAAGGAGAAAAGGTCCCCCAAAGATCACTCAGGCAGTTGATCAAATAGAGCCAGAAATGACTCAGAGAGTTAGTCAGATGAAGCCACAGGGCCCAAGAATGTCTCAGGAAATGTCCGAGGTCCTGCCATATAAGAAACATCAGAAGCATAGGCACAGCACAGCCCCACCCCTATTTCACCAATCAGAACAAGCCTAGAGTGTTGACAGCTGTCAATCAAGGACCTCTCTGTTAGGCAAGAAAATAGATATGAAAGGGATGGAAAAAGAATAAGGTCAGGAAAGTCCACTAAAAAGACCCACAGTTAATCAATTAAAACTCAAAAGCCAGGAGTAACTTAGCTTGGAATGTTTGAAAAATTCCCCAGAGAAAGGAGGGTACCTCAACATAGCCCATGTCTTTATTGTGTTAATCATGCAGGCCCAGCTTATTTTTAAACTTTACCTGTATGTTGTTTTTTTCTCCTTCCACCCCTAATCAAGTAGTTTGTAACCTAGGCAACTGATTTAGCATGCAGGCCCAGCCATAAACAACATAGTAAAAGGCAGGAAGGATTCCATCTTAAAGATTGCATTTTAATACCCGCAAAGTTAAGAAGTAAGATTCTTAACTTACTCTTCAGCAAACAGACAATAACTCAGTTCACCTTGGGGGCTGGACAGGCAGCCTTGTTTGATATGCTCCTGGCCCAAGACTCCAGAGAAATCAGGGCAGGAGGTTCCTTGTGTTAAGTTAATTCTAAATACTCAGAGACCACTTAACAAGTCTGCACCCCCAGCCCTTAGTCACATTCCAAAAGAATCCTTAAAAGGGGGAACCCTCAACCTTTTGGGGTGCTCCTTTCTCTAAGTCTCTCACACTTTCTAAGTGTGTAACTTTTTAATCTTAAACTTTCTCTCTCCAACCTTTCAGGGTGCCTCTCCTGACTGAGGTGATCTGCTGTACTTTTTCTCTAAGTAACTTTAAAACTTTTACTCTGCTTCACTACTGTGTCTCTGCCCTTTAATTCTTTGTTGTAGAAGGGACAAGAACCGAGGAAAATACACATGCATCCCTAACATATAGATGGCAAAGTGTATGAAAACCCAGCTTCCCATCGATTCAGGGGTTAATTGCTGAGCTTTTTTTTTTTAGAATAGAAAGATGTCCTGGAACCTGGGGGGGCTCCCACCCAGACCTATTGATTCGGAAATTCTGGGGGTGGAGCCCGCAATCCGTTTTTCACAGGGCCTCCAAGTGATTCCGAAGCCTGTCACTGTTCTGGGGGAAAACCAGAGAGCAGAGGAAAGTTAGAATGGAAGCACACCAGCGAATCTGACTGAGAGATACTGATTCAAAAGAGAGAACTAAGGAAGAAGTCGTTATGTAGTCCGAAAACGTACCCTGCCCCCAGAGAGCTTTCCCGAAAGAGTTTCTTGACCTTCACGTCACGAGTCAGCATATAAGGCAACACGGGATGAAACCTGGCACCACCACCACACCTCCCAACCTCTTCCCCGTCGCTGCCGGTGCGGCCGTCCCGCGCATGCGCATGTACAAGGCCATGCGCCATAGAGCTTAGAGATCCTCCAAGATTCCTAGAGCGGAGGGAGAACGTTGCCGATTCGCGGAAATTGAGGCTTGTCAGCGACCTGGAGAGTTACAGAAGGCTGACGAACTCGGAGACTCATACTCCGCGGCGGCCTCGCAGCGCCGCCAGGGAACCTTGTGTGCTTTTTTAAAATCCATGGAGAGTCAGTCACTCGGGTAGGCCTCAGACGCGGCTCTAGGGCACCGCCACTCGTTGGTTCTTGGCCTTAGGTGCTTTTGGTACCTGGTCAACCCCTGCTGGGCCGTAATTCATTTGAATAAACGCCAGAAACTCTGGGGATCGGTGGAATCACGAACCTCGAACTAATCCACATGAATCAGCTGGCCGCGTTCGGGAAGAGCAACCTGAATGTGCTATGTTGGGAAGAAGGGAGAGAAGGGAAAGATCATGATGATGGATCAATAGTGTCAGATTGATATAGGAAGGGCAGTGAATACCATAGTATTAGCCGCTGGGACAAAATTCTAAAATTCCCCGGCCTTATCTTTCTGGTTATATCCTTATTTTGGTAGTATTAAGCTCCTATTATGTTTGAAGACCTCCAGGCTTGAAATGGAGAATACAATCCGAAATGACTAATGCCTGGCTCCTAGATAAGGGAGAAAGTTTTATACGTTCTGAAGGAAGTACATTTGGAAATTACTTGGAAATCTTTGTTTTCTCTTTTACTTATTTTGTGTCTAGAGGTCTAAGTCTCAGAATTTATATCTCCAGTCTCCGCAATGATTCCCTTCCAAGCCCAGTGGTGCCCAGGTACCTCCAGGTATCAGACCCCGAGGTGGACAAGAAAAAGCTTACTGAAGAAATTAATTCTCCAGTTGCTCTCTGTGGTGTCAGATGTACAGATGCAGCCCATGGAGATCCACTTCAATTGTGAATCTCAAGAACACCATCTAATCTCAGATGGGAAGCACTGTATTATATTTTTCTTAGGAGTTTTAGGCGGTGGGGAGGGTTGTTACTCTGCTGTGTTGGTGTCTTCAGTGCAGTTGGTATTCTTCATTGCAGTTGGTATTCTTCATTGCCTGCCACTCACTATATTAATACCATCTTTTCGGTGCACCAAGCACAGTCACGTGGCTTTATTGTGAATTCTGGCAAATTCTTATGGAGTTCTCTCCTCTCCTTAGGTCCCCAAAGTCATCCATTTTTTTCATTATAGTCACCTAATCACCAATCTGTTAATGTTTGATATTTTCCTTTTAAAATCTTTTCAAGTAATCTTTCCTAGGTACTATAGGAGTATTGTTAAAAGTTTTAGAGTCTGACACTATAAATTTAAATACTAGCTTTGTCATTTACTAGCTTCAGTAAGTTACTTAAATTTTTTTGTGATCGTTTCCTCACTTTATAAGTATATAATAACTCATACTTTGGAGGTTATTTTAAGGATTGTGTCTACCGATTAGGACCCATAAAGGATCCTGAAACTTAGTAACCTAAGACATGAGACATTTTTAAACCATTATTTTCTTATGATTCTGTAGGTCATCAACTTGGGTTGGGTTCAGCTGGGTGGGTTTTTTTCTCCTTGTTTTTTTTGGGATCACTCATGCAGTCATCTAGTGGCTCAACCAAGGGCAAGGTCAAGTTGGTATCGATCATACATGTCTGGCTGCTGGTGCTGGTGCTTGGATCACATACCTCCAGCGAGCTAGCTCAGAACTTTTTCACAGGGTAGCTAGTTTCCAAAATCAGAGAGAGGACAAGCCCCAGGATGCAAAAACACCTTTCTAATCTATATTTATATTACATTTGTTAATATCTCATTGACTAAAGCAGGTCACATGACCAGTTGCAGAGACATTGTGGAAGAGAACTACACAAGGATATAGATATTAGGAGATAGAATTCCTTGAGATCCAAAGCTCTGAACGCAGACCTAATTGGTAGTAAATTCTTGATAAATGGTAGCCACTGTTATTTTTGGTAAGAGAATTTTGATCTTGACTTTGTTCACATGTTCTGCAGGGCATCATTTCCACATTATATTTTGCTGCTTTTTGATTTTGGTCCTCCTGTGTCTGCTGTTTTGTCTATGAAATTCATCTTCTATTGTCCTTCTCTTTTACTCTAGATCTGCTGCTGCTTTTTAGTTTTGGAGCATTTAAAAATTCTATTTAGTTTCTTTTTCCTATATTTAGAACTTGTCTTTCCTTAAGAGTTTATTTCTAAGGCATCTAACTCTCAGCTTTTGTGAAAATTGATGCAGAATTGGGCCTCCTCCTTGTAGTTTTACATAAATTGACATACATATTGCATGTGTTTGTGTCTCTTAGAGTGTGTATAAAATAACAGTTTTTATTAGAGGTACTATAATTATATTAAAATAAATTTATAAATATAGAAAGGCACAAAACAGAAAATTTAAATAACCCATAACTCCATTATCTAGAGATAGTCACTGCTAACATGAATGTGTCCTTCAAATAATTTAATTATTCAAGAAATACTTATTGTTGATAAATGTTTATGGTAAAATCATAGCTTATTAATCATTACTAACCACTATTGTAAGTTATTGAGGGTTTATTCTGTGCCAGGCACTGTTCTAAGTGCTGGGTGTAGAGCAGTGAACTGAACAGAGAAGGCTTTGCCCTCAAGGAACTTATATTTTAGTGGGGGTAAATACACAATATAGTATCATATAGTAATAATGGTTATGGAGAAAATAAACCAGAATGTGTAAGTCAGGACTGTATCAGGCAACAGATGGCTCATTCATATTGAGTAATGCAAAGTTCATGAAAAGGATGGGCAAGATTACAGAAATGAACAAAGGATGGAGAACAGCCTTGGGGCAAATGATGAGGAAGAGTGTTACTACATTTAGGCCTTAAGTTACAAGGGAAGAGACTGAGTGCCAGGTCCTAGAGAGTGTAGCTGTAGGATAGAGCTACCCAATAGGATCTATGGCTTTTACTAAAAGAAATGTAATTACTTCTGACTCCTGGCCCATCAAAAAGGGAACCAGGATGTAGAGTGACCATCTCATCCCAGTTTGCCTGGGATTTAGCACTAAAAGTCCCATATCCCAAGAACATCCTCTGTTTTGTACAAACTAGGATAGTGGGTCACTCTATGATTCTCCACCTACTTTTGGCCAAATCTAATTGCAAGCCAGAGGGCACAGAACTGCAAGCGATGTAGTCCATAGGCTGGTATCCTGGGACACGAGTGAATAGTTTACCTAAGAGAGGCAAAAGTAGAATATCCATTGCAGTCCAACCTTTTTAACTTATAATATCCACTTTGTCCTTTGGATTTTTGTGTTCGCAACACAGCAGGAAATGTCTCTTAAGCTACCATTTCATCGTAGATTGACATATCATGCTCTCACCTAAAAATTAAAACTTCACTGCCACCAATGCTCTTCATACGAGGTAGTGAGAAAAGAGAAGAAAGACACAATTAACATAAAATAACTGCTACAGCTTTTGCTATTCACAAATCCTAAATTGGTAATCAGAACTATCTTCTTCCATTACCATTCCATATTGTCCTTACCCTCTGCCAAAATCTCGGTGGCACAGAGTTTTTACCTAGTAAAGGTAAAACAAACAGACAAACAAAGAAAAAAGCATAAACCTTTTTTTCCTGGATCATCTAAGCCCTTGGCAATCCTGTCTCAGATTACTTCAGTACACCATTGATTCTGGGCCTTTTAGACGTAAGAAAACTAAGGCATCCCCATTGATTCCTCTTAGTTCCAGACATATTCTTCCTTGACATTATGTAGCAGCAACCAATTCTCCATTAGTAATGGTATCAGTCATCCTAGTCAGGAGAGTGACCCCTTCTCCGCCTGTTGAGTCAGCAGCATGAGGAACCCCAAATGGCTACAAGGAAGTCTCAGTTCCAAATTTAACAAAATCATGACTTTCTTCCATGGCAGGAGCATTTATCTTTTGAGACCCAGAACCCCAAACCCACCAAGCATGAGATTATGGGAATAGGAAACAAAAATATATAAGTAGATTATTAGGTATATAGTAAGAAGTGACTTTATTACTCCTTTTCCACCCTTGGCTCTTATACCAATATATTCTGGCCATGGGGAAGATAACTGTTTATTGTCCTCTGGTTTAAGTCATATATTACATCATATACAATAGCACCCCAAACTTAGCAGAGTAGTGTTGCTTAGCTGGTATCATAACTGAGCTTTCAGTAAATTATTCCACCATTATTGCAGTCCACTAGCTTCTGGCTGATAGGACATGAATTACATGTGTGTGAGCTCATGGCTATACTTTCTTCCCTGTAAAATTACTTCTTTGGAGGCAGTATTATATAGAGTGCCATAATAATAAATACAGCATTCTCTTGATGCAAATGTGTATCTGGACTATGTACTTAGAACTTTGAAAAAAAATTGTTGCCCTCTTCATGAAAGAAGGGTTGAGTGTAATGAATCTGCCCCCCAGTGGCTGACTAGTTCCTCTCTAGGGAATGTTAACTTTTTAGGGGCTCCATGTTGGCCTTAGTGGTTGGTTGCTTAGGCACATTGCAGTTACAGGCATATCGGCCTTGCTAAGTAGATGTCCATATTATTGAGCCCATGAATAGCCTCCATCCCTGCACCATGACCACTTTGTACATGAATCTACTTGGAAAGCATTGATAAAAAGGCTGACTGACATTCATAATATGGCTCATCATGCCCATCTGATTGAGTGGCTTCTCCACAGCAGGTGCCCTTTAATGAGGACTCAACATGGGATACAAATATATTCATTCTTTGCCCATTCTAGGAGGCCTTTCCTCATACTTTTCTTCCAGAATCTTTATATCTAGTCTTCCGACCTTCCATTAGTCACTACACATAAATCAATACAGGTACCTTAGGCTATGTTGCCTCTCATGAAAAGTCGACAGCAGGTGTATACCTGAAATTCTGCCCACTGGGAGGATCCGCCTTTACCTGTGTGTTTGAGGCCACTCCTGAATAGAGGAGAAAGTGAAAACTATTCTAGTTCAGCTAGCGCCCACACCTTAAGCAGGTCCACCTGTAAGCCTGTACAGTTCTTTACTGGTTTATAGATAGGATTCTCTATCACCAGTTAACAGAGGACTGTTAACTGGTGATAGGGAATTCTCATGAGGTCATGAATATGGATTAAAGAGGAGAGGTAGTGAAGCAATAGGAACCGGTACTATAGCAATCTGAGTCACCAGCACATGGAATTAAGTTACTTGTCTTCCAGACTTGCTTTTATAATGGAATGCTGGTTTGTATGTCCAGTTTTATGATTTGATAGATCAAATGACTAGTACACAGTCAGTTTGTAATAGTCATTTGGTGCTCTCTGGTCAAGCATTAAGTCTCTCTTGGTGCCCAAGAGTAAGCCAGAGTCTGATTTTCACATAGAAATTTGTTTTTGGTAGAAGAAACTACAACCTTACTCTACTGTGCTTGTCTTATAGAGGCTTACAAAAGGCTCCAGACAGCATCCCTAACTGCTGCAGACACTTCCAATATCATTGGTTATCCTGGTTAATAAGATCATGTGACATGACAGTTTGCATTGCAACCTGGACATATTGCAGAGCATTTTTTTACTCTGAGTCTTCCTCAAAAGTGGTAACCTTATAAGTTATTCATGTTGGTTACTTCAGTACATTCACCTGTTTTATCTGTTGCCTCAAAAATGCAGAGCCCACCCTTCTCAGATTCAAAAAGACATATGCACCCCTATGTTTACTGCAGCACTATTTACAAAAGCCAAGATACGGAAGCAACTTAAGTGTCCATCAGTAGATGAATGGATAAAGAAGATATAGTACATATACACAATGGAATACTATTCAGCCATAAGAAAGAAACAAATCCTACCATTTGCAACAACATGGATGGAGCTGGAGGACACTATGCTCAGTGAAATAAGCCAGGAGGAGAAAGACAAATGCCAAATGATTTCCCTCATTTGTGGAGTATAACAACGAAGCAAAACTGAAGGAACAAAATGGCAGCAGACTCACAGACTCCAAGAATGAACTAGCGGTTGCCAAAGGGGAGGGGTGAGGGAGTGAGAGTGGGGAGGGAGAAGGGGATTGAGGGGTATTATGTTTAGTACACATGGTGTGGGGAATCACGGGGAGAACAGTGTAGCCCAGGGAAAGCACATAGTGAATCTGTTGCATCTTACTACACTGATGGACAATGACTGCATTGGGGTATGGATGGGGACTTGATAATATGAATAAATGTAGTAACCACATTGTTGTTTTCATGTGAAACCTTCATAAGAGTCTATTATCAATCATACCTTAATAAAAAAAATTTTTAAAAATGCAGAGCCCACAAAGCATTGTGCCTCTTTTAGGTGGTAACTGTTGGTTAGAGAGAAAAATAGTGAGAGAACAAGCCATTAGCTATGTGAGAGAAGAGTGTTTCAGGCAGAAGGTGTAGCAAATGCCAGTGGCCCCTACATGTATCAGGAAAAGAGTGAGCCTGGGGTAGGAAGGTAATAGGGATGGTGGTGGAATGAAGTGAGGGCAGAGAGAAAGAAAGGAACCAAATTAAAGAAACTTCTAGACCATAGTAAGAACTTGGAATTTACTCCCAGTGTACTGAAAACTCATTGGCGCTTTTTACACAGGATAGTAGTAACATGTAAAACTCATTCTGTTTTATGGGTAACAGGAAAAAGCTAGCAAGAAGAAAGCAGATGTTTTAACGAGAGAGTAATCAACTGTATCAAACCAAGAATAAGACAGAATTGATCATTGGATTTGTCAAGATAGAGTTTATTAGGAACTCTAATAATGCAATTTTGGAGTTATTGAGATAAAAGCCTAAGTGCAATGGATTAAAAAGAGAATAGACTAAATGTATATATATGTTTGGATTTATTTATGGACTTTCTGTTCTATTTCACTAATGGATATGTCTGTGCTTATGCAAGTACTTCACTGCTTTGATTACTGTGGCTTTATAGTAAACTTTGAAATCAGGTAGTAAAGTTCTCCACTTTTGTTCTTGTTTTTCAAAATTGTTTAGATTCTTTTGTACCTTCCTATATAAAGTTTAGAATCAGTTTATCAATTTCTACAAAAACTGATATTTTGATTGAGATTGCATTGAATCTGTAGATCAGTTTGGGGAGAATTCACCATCTTAAAAATATGAAATTTTCCTATCCATAAATGATCATATATATTTCTGTTTATTAGGTCTTCTTTAATTTCTCTCATCAGTGTTTCATAGTTTTCATTATACAGATATTCACATATTTTATTGAATTTGTTTCTAAGTATTTCATTTTTGGTGTAGTTGAAAAAGTTTTAAGTTTTAGGTTCTAATTGTTCATTGCAAGTATATAGAAATACAATTGTGGTTTTGTATATTGCTCTAATAAACTCATGTACAAGTTCTAATAGATTTTTTGAGACTCAAGTATTTTCTATACACATGATTATGTAGCCTATAAGACAGTTTGGCTTTTTACTTTCCTATTTGTATGTCTCTGTTTTTTATGTCTTACTGCATTGGCTAAGAGTATTGAATGGAAGTTGTACAGTGGATGTGATAAGAGAGGACATCCTTGTTGTGCACCCTTGTTAAGAGAAAAGCATTCAGTGTTTAACCATTAAGTATGAAGTTAGCTGTTGTTTTTTTTTTTTGCTTTTCATTGGAGTCGTTAATTACATATAACATAGTTGATGTTTGGATTTAAAGGTACCATTTTCCTATTTATTTTTATTTACCACAACTTTTTTTTTTCCTTTTTTTAACCTAATATTATCAAGTTTATTGTTTTTCCATTTTTTCCACTGTTAGCTTATTGTTTATACATCTCTTTATTGTAATTTAATGGTTACCTCATAGCAGCCTTTCTCAAATGTGATTCTGTGAGAGAATTAAGCCTCAGTGCTCTAAGGCATCCATTGTAAGTAATGTATTAATATTTCTCCCATACATTTATTGTGATACTAGGTATGTACCATATTTGGAAAAGTTAAGAAAACAGTCATTCAAATTATTTTCTGTTGTATTCTCTTAAACCTTGCTTTAAAAAGGTTGTCCTAGAAATTATAACATACACATTTGATTTATTACAGCTTATTTTATTTACTAGTCCTAGTACAATCCAAAGACTTTACAGTATGTTAGTTTTACATATATCCCTCCTCTTCTGCTATTTTTGCCATAGATTTTAATTCTATATAAATCATAAACTCCATAAGACATTCATATTCCTTAAATCAGTCAGTAAACATTTAGATTGACCCAGATACCTTTTCAGAAGGTAGCTTTCACTTGGAGGCTTTGGATTCTGCCTTTTGAACTTAAAATTAATCTGTGTCAAAATACAAAGAATTATTAGAGAATACTATGAAAATCTATATGCAAACAAGCTGCAAAACCTAGAAGAAATGGACAACTTCCTAGAAAAATACAACTTTCCAAGACTGACTAAGGAAGAAACAGAAAATCTAAACAGACCAATTACCAGCAACAAAATTGAATCAGTAATAAAAAAAACTACCCAAGAACAAAACCCCAGGCCAGATGGATTCACCTCTAAATTTTATCAGACATATAGAGAAGACATAATACCCATTCTCCTTAAAGTTTTCCAAAAAATAGAAGAGAAGGGAATACTTCCAAACTCATTCTATGAAGCCAGCATCACTCTAATACCAAAACTAGGCAAAGACATCACAAAAAAAGAAAATTATGACCAATATACATGATGAACATAGATGCAAAAATACTCAACAAAATATTAGCAAACCGAATTCAAAAATACATCAAGAGGATCATACACCATGATCAAGTGGGATTCATCTCAGGGATGCAAGGATGGTACAACATTCAAAAATCCATCAACATCATCCACCACATCAACAAAAAGGACAAAAACCACATGATCATCCCCATCGATGCTGAAAAAGCATTCAATAAAATTCAACATCCATTAATGATAAAAACTCTCAACAAAATGGGTATAGAGGGCAAGTACCTCAACATAATAAAGGCCATATACAACAAACCCACAGCCAACATCATACTTAACAGTGAGAAGCTGAAAGCTTTTCCTCTAAGATTGGGAACAAGACAGGGATGCCCACTCTCCCCACTGTTATTCAACATAGTACTGGAGGTCCTAGCCACGGCAATCAGACAAAACAAGGCATCCAGAAATAAAGAAGAAATCAAACTGTCATTATTTGCAGATGACATGATATTGTATATAAAAAACCCTAAAGACTCCACTCCAAACTACTGAATTCAGCAAAGTTGCAGGGTACAAAATTAACACACAGACATCTGTGGCATTCCTATACACTAACAAACTAGCAGAAAGAGAAATCAGGAAAAAAATTCCATTCATAATTGCATCAAAACAAATAAAATACCTAGGAATAAACCTAACCAACGAAGTGAAAGACCTATACCCTGAAAACTACAATTCACTCTTAAGAGAAATTAAAGAGGACACTAACAAATGAAAACTCATCCCATGCTCTTGGCTAGGAAGAATTAATATTGTCAAAATGGCCATCCTGCCTAAGGCAATCTACAGATTGAATGCAATCCCTATCAAAATACCAACAGCATTCTTCAACAAACTGGAACAAATAGTTTTAAAATTCATGTGGAACCACAAAAGACCCCAAATAGTCAAAGCAATCCTGAGAAGGAAGAAAAAAGCAGGGGGATCTCACTTCCCAACTTCAAGCTCTACTACAAAGCCACAGTAATTACGATGATTTGGTACTGGCACAGGGACAGACCCACAGACCAGTGGAATCAATAGAGAGTCCATATATTAACCCAAACATATATGTTCAATTAATATATGATAAATGAGCCATGGACATACAATGGGGAAATGACATCCTCTTCAACAGCTGGTGTTGGCAAAACTGGACAACTACATGTAAGAGAATAAAACTGGATCATTGCCTAACCCCGTACACAAAAGTAAATTCAAAATGGATTAAAGACCTGAATGTAAGTCATGAAACCATAAAACTATTAGAAAAAAACATCGGCAAAAATCTCTTGGACATAAACATGAGTGACTTCTTCATGAACGTATCTCCCCAGGTAAGGAAAACAAAAGCAAAAATGAGTAAGTGGAACTATGTCAAGCTGAAAAGCTTCTGTACAGCAAAGGACACCATCAATAGAACAAAAAGGCATCCTACAGTATGGGAGAATATATTCGTAAACAACAGATCCAATAAAGGGTTGACATCCAAAATATATAAAGAGCTCACCCACCTCAACAAATAAAAAGCAAATAATCCAATTAAAAAATGGGCACAGGATCTGAACAGACACTTCTCCAAAGAAGAAATTCAGATGGCCAACAGACACATGAAAAAATGCTCCACATCACTAGTCATCAGAGAAATGCAAATTAAAACCACAATGAGGTACCACCTCACACCAGTAAGGATGGCCCCCATCCAAAAGACAAACAACAACAAATGTTGGTGAGGTTGTGGAGAAAGGGGAACCCTGCTGCACTGCTGGTGGGAATGTAAACTAGTTCAACCATTGTGGAAAGCAGTATGGAGGTACCTCAAAAAATTAAAAATAGAAATACCATTTGCCCCAGGAATTCCACTCCTAGGAATTTACCCTAAGGACGCAGCAGCCCAGTTTGAAAAAGACATATGCACCCCTGTTTATCACAGCACTATTTACAATAGCCACGAAATGGAAGCAACCTAAGTGTCCATCAGTAGATGAATGTATTAAAAAGATGTGGTACAAATACACAATGGAATATTATTCAGCCATAAGAAGAAAACAAATCCTACCATTTGCAACAACATGGATGGAGCTAGAGGGTATTATGCTCAGTGAAATAAGCCAGACAGAGAAAGACAAGTATCAAATGATTTCACTAATCTGTGAAGTATAAGAACAAAGAAAAAAACTGAAGGAGCAAAACAGCAGCAGACTCACAGAACCCAAGAATGGACTAAAGGGAAAGGGACTGGGGAGGATGGGTGGGAAGGGAGGGATAAGGGGAGGGGGGAAAGAAAGGGGGTACTATGATTAGCATGTGTAATTTGGGGGGGCATGGGGAGGGCTGTACAACAGAGAAGACAAGTAGAGAATCTACAGCATCTTACTACACTGATGGACAGTGACTGTAATGGGGTGTAGGGGGGACTTGGTGATGGGGGAGTCTAGTATACATAATGTTCCTCATGTAATCATAGATTCATGATACCAAAAAAAAATTAATCTGTGTCTTGTTTTCAACTCTGTAGAACATTTGGATTTTTTATTCTAGATGGTGAGACTAAGACTGAGATTGGAGAACTGGCTTCAGAGAAGGAAATTACAGCAAAAATGGAGCCATTGACTGAAGAGTCTGGCAACCCCACAGACAATATTCTCCAGGATTTTGAATTCAGAGGATTCTGTGAATTTGGGGTTAAAATAAATGAAAAGGATCAGAATCTCTTTAAAAGAAGACAGCATAATTGTGATGAATGTGGGCAAAGCTTTGCTTGGAGTACAAGCCTTAGTAGGCATCAAAGAACCCACTGGGAGAAACCCTATGAATGTGATAAGTGTGGAAAGGCTTTTAATGTGAGCTTAACTCTGGTTTTCCATCAGAGAATTCATACTGAGGAGAAACCATGTCCTTGTAAATGGTGAATTAAAAGTTTTAGTTGGAGCTCAGAGCTTATTAAACATAAAAGAATTCACACAGGTGAAAAGCCTTATAAATATGAAGAATATGGGAAAGCCTTCAGTCAGAGCTCTGATCTTATTATACATTAGAGAATCCATACAGGAGAAAAACCCTATCAGTGTAGTCATTGTAGTAGAAGTTTTAGCCAGAGCTCAGATTTGGTTAAACATCAGAGAATCCATACTGGAGAAAAGCCTTATATATGTAACCAGTGTAACAAACATTTTAGTCAGGGTTCTGATGTTATAAAACATCAAAGAATCCACACTGGTCTCACTGGTGAGAAGCCATATAAATGTGATGTGTGTGGAAAAGCCTTTAGTCAGAGCTCAGATCTTATTCTACATCAGAGAATACACACTGGGGAGAAACCATATCCATGGAGTCAGTGTAGCAAAAGTTTCAGTCAAAACTCAGACCTTATCAAACATCAGAGGATCCACACTGGAGAGAAACCCTATAAATGTAATGAATGTGGAAAAGCTTTTAATCAGAGCTCAGTCCTTATTGTTCATCAGAGAATCACACTCACTGGAGAAAAACCCTATCCATGCAGTGATTGTACTATGAGTTTTAGTTTTCGTTTCAGACCATGTTAAACATCAAAGAATACACCCGGGGGAGAAACCATATGAATGTAATCAGTGTGATAAAAGTTTTAGTCAAAGCTCAGACTTCACTAAACATCAGAGAGTACACTCTGGGGAAAAGGCCTATCATTGTGACCATTGTGAGAAAGCCTTCAGTCAGAGCTCTGACCTTATTCTTCACCAGAGAATTCACATTGGAGAAAAACCATATTCATGCACACAGTAGAGCAAAAGTTTCAGTCAGAACTCAGACCTTATCAAACACCAGAGAATCCACACACTGGGGAAAAACCATATAAATGTAAAGAATGTGGGAAGGTTTTCAGTCAGTGCTCAGCAATTATCCTATACTGGAGGATCCACACTGGGGAGAAACCATATCCATGTGATCAGTGTAGCAGATCTCATTAACCATCAAAGAGTTCATACTACTGAAAAGCCATATAAATGTGATGCATGTGGGAAAGCCTTTCAGCACATGCACTGACCTTATCGAACACCAGAGAATCCACACTGGGGGAAATGCCACTGGTGTGTTCATTGCAGCAGAAGGTTTATCCAACTGTGATCTCGTTACTCATGAGGAAGTCTGTTTTGGGGAAGAAAGCCTAAATGTGATGAATATGGGAAAACCTTTACAGTGTATACACCAACTTTATCCAGTACCAAAGACCCTGTGCCAGAAAAAATCTTAAGAAAGCTATTGATGATTATAAAAAAGATTTTAATCAATGTTCAACTCCTGTGCTACATTTGGAAAAAAAAAAACCACACTGGAGAGAAAACATTAATTCAATTTTTATGACAGTCAAAACTCAAAGTTCATACCTTACTAAACTTAAGAAAAATGCTGAGGAATCCTCTGAGTTGTGGGAAAGCTTTCAATGTGAATAAAACTTTTACTGAATGTTGGCAACAACTGAAAGAAATTCCTAGGTGCTGTAACTTAACAAAAGCTATAGTCTTGTATTCAAGCACAATCCTCAAGAGGAGGGTTTTATCATTACAAGATATGTATAACAATGCAGAGCCTTATATATTATAAAAATGTATCAGTGTGGTGGGGTATGCAATCAGAATTCAGAAGGAAATGTATTAGTATTATAATCTCGAACCTTCAGTGAGCCTAATTACCTATTGCATATAAGTTATTTTAGAAAATGTAGGGAAACGTAAACCTCTTCCATATCTTAATTGGCATTCACTCGAATAATTGCCATTTATCTCCTGACAGCTAGAGAATCCTAGCTTATGCTAATGTTAGTTATCTATCATTAAATTTCCTGTGTATGAAACATACTATACTATTCTGGTATTAAGTTTATTAACCATGTAATTCCAGTGCCCTACCTTTTCAGAAATTTTTTTTTTTGGCCTAGTTCTGATTTTCCTAGTAAGCATGAATTTTTGAAGTTCCTGTGGTATTCATAGTAAATGTGGATTTATTTTATTCTCAGTAAACTTTAGTGGTTTGAAATGACTTCTTCAAAACTACCATTTAATCACAGCTTCTAAATCTGTGAAACAGTTTTTAAAAAAGAATTCCATATTTCAAAATGTGAAGATTACTACTATGTTTATCTTGTTTTCTCTAGACTGAACAGAAATGATGGCTAAAGCAATACCCATATGACTACTTTGTATAGCATATTAATAAAAAGACCTATTGGTTTTTCTTTCAAGTGGCAACATTTTTCAGACTTTTTATTGATATCTGACATACATATAGGTAACAGACTAAATATACTCAAAAGTTTTCAACTGAAAAGTAGAAAAAGCTTAAATAAATTGTCTTTCTGGTAACCATTTGTTAAAATTCTGCTGTCATTTATTTTGAATGTTTCCCATAATTATCCAATTAATATTTCAATTTAACAGACATGTTAAATTATGGTGTGCAAGGCATTTTTTTAAAGGTTTTGTAGTATACAGAAAGAATATACTGTCCCAACAAACACATAGCTCAGTATAATCATAAAGATAAACAAGATGCTCATGAGAGCTTAGAGGACGTAAGATTCAGTTCAGATTGGGAAGAAAGGGAAAGCTTTGTGGAGCTCCTGATATTTCAGTTTTAAAGGTTGGGAATACAGGCATAATGGCATGGAGAGAATAAAAGTACAGAAGCAAGGAACTATAAGAAATAATGTAGAGTATGGAGCTTAGTCAATAATTCATTCAATAAATATTCAGTGTCAGGCTACTGAGGGAGAAAAAAGAGTTCCTGCCCTCATGATCAAGTGTTTATGAAAATAATAACTGAAATGTAAAAGAGAACAAGGTGGAAATAAAAAGGAAGCAAGAGAAAAGACTTAAGGAGTATGATGCTAAACAAGCAAACACTTCAGTTTTCTGGGCTTTATATGTAAAACAAAATTACTATGTATATTTGAAGTAGATTTCATATTTATGCATTATGTTCTTTAAGAAATGGAAAGCCATTAAGGTCTTTGAATGTCATAATCATTGTCTTGCTTTCAGAAGAATCTAAAATTAAAAGGGGGAAAGAGCAGAAAGGACAACTGTTTTGGATGTCTGAAAATAAAAGCATGAGATCCAGAAGTAGAGGAACTAAAAATCACTGACATGTTGATAGGTTGAAAAGTGAGTACGGAAAAAAATGTACAATCAATTATTGTCTGTTTTTTGGCAAATTTAAAAAGTGAAGAAGAAAAATCAGATGTTTGAACTTTAGCCATCTGCCCTGAAAATAAAATGTAAGAGCCAATTGTTTACTACACATTTCAATCTAGTGCCCTACAGGAAAGTTCAGTTCATGAACTTAACATATATACCCATGATATCTTCCTCCTGAATTCCCTATCCAGGAGAATTGCAGTCCTAAACACCTTGCCATCCAGATAAAATAACATACCCATCTTATACTCCTCACTCATTCCAGATTTCTAAATCTACTTGCTCACCAGGTCTTTGAAATGAGTTACAAAAGTAGCACTATTTACTGTAAAATTTTAAATGAGAGTGAAGTACACAGAGTGAAAAGGGAAGGGAGAATGAAGGAAATTGCACCTGACATCTTATACCATTTAATTCTCCCAGGCATTTGCTGATTCTTAATCTGGCAAGGCAAAAAGCCAAGAAACCTAGTCAAAGGACACTGGACTAGTCAAATCGCTAGACGCTGGTTAAATGGAACTCTCAGACTCATTGGGCTAGGGACTGAAAATTAGAGTACACAGCACATGCCAACTAAGAGGTATTTTTGTAAATACCCCACAATCTCAGTGTAAACATTAAAAGACTATACTCTAGGATGGTAGACCAAATCTAAAAGTCTGAAATGCAGCCTCAAGTCGGGTCTGCCTTTTAGTGAATTAAGTTATCCGCTCTTAATCTAGCTACTAGTTATAAGAGACAATAGGGTGAATCCTCTCAGGAGAATGACAACCTCACCTGGAGACTATAGTTTTTCCTGAACAATGTCCAGTGTTCAGTAAAAAGTTGCTAGACTCAGAGTCATTGACATTAACATGAGCTCACATACACATGCAGTTAGATACAGAAACAATCATAGAATGTGTGTATACATGGATTAGTATATATACATATATTACCTAATGCTGTACTCAGAGAGGACCCAAAAGCAATAATACTCCAGTATTAATGAGCATAAAAGATGAGCAGGGAGCATTTTATAGTACCAGAAAGTAAGCAAGAATTCAAAAAACAAAACAATGGGAGCATTTCCAAGAAAGGAGCCAACCTGAAAGTGCTCCCAAGGACAAATAAATACAAATGAGTCCATAAGTGATAGAATTCTTCCATAAGGAAGGTTTATTTTTCTCCCATATTTATTTATAAGTAATATATGTAGATTCTCCCCCATTCCAGAATATGGAGTTTAATCCTCACTTCCCACCCCTCAAGGAGGCTGGACTTTTTGTCATGCTTCCATGGAACAGAGTGTGGGAAAAGAAAAATAGTTAACTACAGTGGAGAAGCCTGGCAAAAACTACTTTAACCTAAGATTTCTCAAACTCATCACTGTTGACATTTTGGGCCAAAATAATTCTTTGGGAAGGGTAGGGGGCAGGTTGTCTTCACTATACCTGCCCTCTATCCACTAAATACCCATAGCAACCTTCCACCCAGTTAAAAAGACCAGAAATATCTCCTAACATTGCTAAATGCCCCCTGAGGGGAAAAATCACACCTGCCAGAAAGCACTGCCTAAAGGCTAACAGCATCAGTGATGTTATGTGGATATCATGTACTGTAATCTCAAAGTCAAAAATGAAAGAGGGGAAGGCAGTACAACACAGAGAAGACAAGTAGTGATTCTATAGCATCTTACTATGCTCATAGACAGTGACTGTAATAGGGTATGTGGTGGGGATTCGATAATGGGGGGAGTCTAGTAACAATAGTATTGCTTATGTAATTGTACATTAATGATACCAAAATAAAAAAAATGAAAGAGAGCATATTACTGTCAATATTACAGAAATAAAAAGGATTATAAGACAATACCAGGAACAGTTATATACCAACAAATTGGATAACCTAGATCAAATGGACAAATTCCTAGAATCATACAACCTAACAACTGAATCATGAAAAAATTAGCATACCTATAGTTAGATTTAATCAGTAATCAAAACCACCCAAAAAAGAAAATCCCAGAACCAGATGGCTTTAGTGGTGAATTATACCAAACATTTAAAGTAGAAACACCAATCCTTCTCAAACTCCTCCAAAAAACTGAAGAGGAGGAAACACTCCTAAACTCATTCTATGAGGTTGACATTAACCTGATTTCAAAGATGTCTGATCACACAAAGATACTACGAAAATTACAAACCAATATCTCCCATCAATATTGATGCAAAAATCCTCAACAAAATACAAGCAAAAGTATTCAACAGCACATTAAAAGGATTATACACCATGACCAACAGGGATTTATTTCTGAAATGCAAGGATGATTCAACATAATAAAATGAATGTAATGCACCATATTAACAGAATGAAGGATGAAAACCACATGATCACCTCAACTGATGCAGAAAAAATTTTTTGACAAAATATATTTTATGATTAAAAAAAAAAAGAAACCAGTCAACAAACTAGGAATAGAAAGAAAGTGCTTCAACATAATAAGGACTATATATGTAAAATCCACAGTTAACATCATACTCAGTGGTGAAAGACTGAAAGCTTTCCCTCTGATTAAGAACGAGACAAGAATGGCGGCTTTCACCACTTTAACATAGTACTTGAAGTCCTAGCCAGCCAACAATAAAATTAGCTAGAAATCAGTGCACACACACACACAAAAACCCCAAACGTTTGGAAATTAGGAAAAACAGCTTAAATCACCCATGGATAAAAGAAACAAGCACAATGGAAATTAGAAAATATTTTTACCTGGAATAGTGAAAATTGTGGGATATAGCTAAAGCCCTGATTAAAAGAGAAGTTTACAGTGTCCAGTGCATGTATTAGGAAAGAAAAGGCTAAGATTCAATGCTTAAAGTATTTTTCACGAGAAGTTAAAAAAAATAGGAGGTAAATCTAAAGAAAGAAAGTAGAGAAAGATCTACATGGTGTTGTTCCAGATTCCCACTGTAGCTCAAAGAGAAACTTTCACAATACCCCACAAATGAAAGATGATGATGTCCTCAAATTCCTTACAGAAGGAACCCTCTTGGGTGGCACCAACCTTGACTTCTGAATGGAACAGTACAGGAAAACGATGGCATCTACATCATAAATCTGAAGAGAACCTGTGAGAAGCTTCTGCTGGCAGCTTATGCCATTGTTGCCATTGAAACCCAACTGATGTCATGTCATATCCTCCAGGAATACTGGCCAACAAGCTGTGCTGAAGTTTGTCTTGCCCCTGGAGCTACTCCCATTGCTGGCTACTTCACTTTTGGAACCTTCTCTAACCAGATCCAGACAGCCTTCCAGAAGCAGAGATTTCTGGTGGTTAGTGATCTCAGAGCTGACAACTAGTTTTCTCATAGAGGTGTCTGTTAACCTGCTTACCAGCACTCTGTGCAACACAGACTCACTTCTGCACTATATGGGCATTGCCAACCTGTGCAACAAGGAAGCTTACACAGTGGGATGCTGGACCAGAAAGTCCTGTGCATGCATGGCACTCTCCCATGAGCACCCATAGGCAGTCATGCCTGATCTCTACTTCTCCAGAGATTCTGAAGAGTTTGAAGAGAAAGAGCAGGACACTACTGAAAAGGCTGTGACCTAGGGGGAATTTCAGGGTGAACTGACTACCTGTGCCTATCCAGCAGTTTCAGCAGTTCTCTGCTTTCAGAGACTGGAGTGCTCAGCCTGTCTATGAAGACTGTTCTGCAGCTCCCACTGCTGAGTCCACTGAATGAGTAGCAACCATTGAGTGGTTTAAAGCCATTCTTCTACACTCTTACACAGAAAAGAGAAATAAGGTTGATGGGAAATGAACACTTTCTTTTAAAAAAAAAAAAAGCAGAAGGAAGGGAATAGTAGAATATGAATCAATGAAATAGAAAACAAACATTTAAAAAAATAAAGCCAAAAGTTCATTTTTTGAAAATAATAAAACTGATAACACCCCCAGCAAAACTTTTCAAGGAAAAAAAATGGAAAAAATAATTGTCAATGTTAGGAATGCAAAAGTGTCCATCAACATAGATCTACAGCCATTACAGATCTAATACAATGGATGTGATTAATTTTATTGTAAAAATTTGAAAATTTATCCAAAATCAACACAAGAAGAAATATAAAATTTGAATAGTGCTGGGTCTATTAAGGAAATTATCTGTAATCTAGTGCTGGGTCTATTAAGGAAATTATCTGTAATCTAAATTTTTCCTATAAAGAATATTCCAGGCAAGATATCTCAGTGAGGAATACTTGTAGACATTAAAACCAGTTTCACACAATCTCTTCAAGGTAATAGGAAAAGACAGTACACTACTCAACTAATTTTATGGAAGCTATGGATTATGCTCTTTACAATGGAAGATTTCCTTCCTGGAACAAAACCAGGAGGAGCCTTAGCTTTCCCAAGGATTTTGGCACATCCGTCTTTCCACATCTCCTTAGAACACCCTTCAAGCCTTTGGTCACTCCGTGGAGGAGCTGCAGCTGAGCTTCCTGGGCAGAGTAAAAGGAATCTCTCTCCAACAGTTGGGATCCAGTTCTCCGGCCTACTGAATCTAAGTATCTACAATCTCTTAAAATGCATATTTATCACTTACTACAGTTCTCTAGACAAGGTGTTTATTTGTATACAAATGTGGTTTTGTTTAAATGTTTTCATTGAATTTCATTTAGTCTGCTTACTCCATGATTTTGCATGAGGCCAGTGGAGTTCCCCCACTGTCCTCCACAGGACGCTCCTTAGGAATGAGAACATTCCTTCCCTGTAAGCTAAAAAGGCATCCATCTAAATCAGGGGTGAGCAAACTACTGGAGGAAGGCCAGTCAGCCACATGTTTTTGTAAGTAAAGTTTTAATGGAACACAGCCACACCCATTCGTGTGTTATCTAAGGGCGCTTTCTGCTATAATGGTAGAGTTGCATAGTTGCAACAGAAACTGTACAGCCTGCAAAGCTGAAAATACTTCTATCTGGCCCTTTACAGAAAATGTTTGCTGACCCCTGATCTAAATGAGAAATTTTTTTTACTTTTTTGGGTTTTTTTCCTGATTAAAAGTGTGCTGCTAGCTTTTTGTAAAAAAAAAAAAAAAAAAAGGTAATAATGTAAAAAAATTAAGATAGAAGTCACTTATCTCCAGAAGACTATTTAACAAACTTAGTATTTTGATGTATGCCATTCTACGTATATATTTGTGCACTTTTTTCCAAAAATGATAGATAATGGTAAATTAAATTTTCTTCTATTGTTGTATCATAAACATTTCACATATCCATAAACATAGCTCTATATCATCACTTTAAATTATGGCTCTAGTGGTGTAGGGAAAATGGAAATTTCATAGCTAGAATTCTCATCTGATTCTAACATTGCCCATTGTATAAGCCATGAGGTAATAATTAGCCTGCTGCATAGGCACCTTGCTTGCCTACCCCTTGGCAATAAGCTTTTTATTGCTGATATTGCTTCCCAGGCGAACAGTCATCTCGGAAATACCAGCATGCGGGAAGGGGTGGAGAGGAAAAAAACAAGTGTCTGGACATATATGGTTGGGGCATCAGCCAGTCACCATAGAGACCCATCCACAGAGGTCCACCTGGTGCTAGGAGCAGAGAGAAGCCACAGAGCCCTATGCTAGGAAGAGAGAAGGCAGCCTACAGAAGAAGGCAAGGACTGTGGCGCCTAGAGCAGAGGCAGCACCTGGGAGTGGAGGCTGGAGCCCAGCCAGAGATGGGTGGATGGATTCTATCCCTTGACCTGCCATCGTGAGAATAAAGCATAGTATGAGCCCCTTTTAACCCCCAACATTCCATTGTCATTATTGGAGCTTATAGAATTCATAGTGAACTTGCCCACAGCTGGGAACTCTCTCCTCTTGGGGTTACAAGTGGGTGTTTATAATTGCTTTCTTAATAGTCCCTCTTTCCAACTCCCTTTCTTAAAGGCCCAAGCTTTATCAATAATAGCATCTACTTCTGATTTTCCTTTAGTTACTCAATTTCTCCTTTTCTAGGCTATTTTGTTTAACTTTTAATTTTGACATAATTTCAAAATTAATAAAAAGTTGCGAGGATATAGTACAAAGAATTCCTACATACTCTTCACCCAGATTCCCCAAATGTTGACATTTTATCAAATTTGCTACCTACTCTTATCTATCGCCAGATATATCTATATCTAGCTGTGTAAGTTTTTTCTGAATTAAGAATAAGTTGCAGACACAATGCCCTTTTGATGTTTATGCAGAGCAGGAAGGAAGAGGATTTTGAGCAGAGACATGACATAGTCTGACTTGTATGATTTGGCTGCTGTGTTGAGAACTAACTGAACTAGGGCAGGCAGGCAAGAAGAGACGCTAGTGGCCTGAGCAAAACTGCTACTTTCTAAGATGAAAAAGACTATAAGAAGAATATATTTAGGGAGAAATTAAAAGTTTATTTGGAGCATATTAGGTTTAAGATGTCTAAGTAGTCATTGTCCCAAACCCTGTTTATAAGCCTCCTACTATTTGCAGGGCCAGGGTTTCTACTAAAGCTGATAACCCTCTAAAAAGATCCACCCTTGAGTTTGCAGGCCCATCTGCACATAGAGGAAGCAACTGACTCTGGCTTGATCTCTGGCCTGCCACTCCTGTGTTGTCTTGGAGCCTGATTTCCTAGTGGTTGCTGCTGGAGGGGCCGAATAGTACCACCTGGAAGTGTGAGAACTTGAGGCTCTATGGTGGAAACTGACCAGAGGGAGAGGGGTGTCTGCTGAAAAGTATTTTCCCTCCTCCTACTCCATGGTGGGGTGAGATGAAGTGGTTCAAACCACACTTGTGCTCTGAAAATGGCCAGTAAGACTAAGCAAACAGCTGTGCTTAAACTGCAGCCAGCTAACACCTACTTGTATTTGTTCTCCCTCCTTCCCTGCTTCACCTCCCATTTACCCTATCTTCCTCTTCTGGGATCACATCCCCTCTGTTTTCTTAGGGACCCAGACTACAGCAGGCATCACAGTAGAGAAGTCTGGTAGGCAAAGGGATATATGAGCCTGTAGTTCAGAAAGAGGTATAAGCTGATACACAGATTTTGCAGTTGTAGGTAGTATTTAAAGATCTAAGACCAGAGGATATCACCTAGGAAGTGAATATAGGTAGAAGAGAGATCTAAACACTGATTCCTCAAGGATTCCAACATATAGAAGTCTGGAGAGAGGAGGAAATAGAAATACCAGCATTGACACTGAGAAGAAATGTCCCATAAAGTAGAGAAACAACAATGTGTGTTGTTCTTGAAGCCAAATGAAAATGTCAGTTACGTAAAAATATGGCTAATGCCTCAGCAAGAGGTCTCATAAATGAGTACTGGATTCAGCAATATGGAGGTTAGCAAACTTGACTGAAACTTTTTATGTGGAGAAGAATTTATATAATACATAGTAATTTCACAACTCATTTCTGATATAATATGTATCTTTTTTTTCCTGATCAGTCTAGTTAGAAGTTTCTCAATTTTATTAATTTTTTTTAAAAGTTAGCCTTTGGTTTAAATAGGATATAGAAAGTGATTTTTCTTTTGTTTTCCTATTTTCTGTTTTGTTGATTTCCAATCTAATCTTTATTTCCTTTCTTCTCTTCATTTTGGGTTTGTCTTATTCTGACTTCTTGTGAAAGCTGAAGTAATTGGATTGAGACTTTTTTTCTAATATAAATGTTTTATTGCTATAAATTTCTCTATGAGCACTGCATTCTGTAGATTATTTTTTAAAATATTCCTCTATTCCTCCTCTCTCCCCCCACTTTCAGGGACTCTATAATGATATATACTAGGCTTTGTATAAATATATATTATACATATATATATGTATTAGCTGTGCCACAGCTTATTGATGCTCTGTTAATTTTTCTGTTTTCTTTCCTCTGTCATTTTGGATAGTTTCTATTGCTATGTCTTATTTACCTTTCTTTTCTTGTTTTTCTTCTATTGTTTAATCTACAGTGCATTTTCTAAAAAATCTCATTGTAGTTTTCTTCTCTAGAAATTTAATTTGGTTGTTTTATACTTTAAATGCCTTTACTACACATGTTCAGTATTTCTACTAGCTTCTTGATCACATAGAATATAGTTACAATCTTTGTTTTAATGTGCCTGTCTACTAATTCTTTTGTTATATTTTTGGGTCAATTTGATGAAATTTTTCTTACTAGAAGTTATATTTTTCCTGCTTCTTTGCATGACATAATTTTTTATGTGATGCCATTGTATATCATGTCTTGGTGGGTGGTTGCTGGATATTGTTAATATACATATTCTTGAGCTTTGTTCTGGAATGCATTTAAATTACTTGGACACAGCTTTATCCTCTCACATCTTGCTATTAAAGTGTCTTTTAGGTAGTGTTTTGTCTAGGGTTCATTTCTACCGACTAAGGAAAAAAAAAGAAGACCCTTCTTACTGTACAAATCCCAAGTTTCTCAACGTCAGCAGGACTGATATTTAGAGCTAGGTGTTATGCACTGTAGGATATTTAGAGCTATCTCTATCTCCTACCCACTAGATGCCAGCAGAGCTCATCTCTGGTTCTGATAGCCAAAAATGTCTCCTAGGGGGCAAAACTGCCCTTGTTTGAGAACAGTGCTCTTACTGAAGCCCTGTGAATGACGATGTTTCCTACTGTGGCTGATGGTACTGTTCCTGTACCTATGTGAGTCCCAGTGATCTTTTTCCTGCAATCTTTTTGGATAATTCTTTCCCCCACCTCAGGTACTTTCCCTAGAAACATGTGCTTATCAGTCCTCAATTGAGTACTTGAGAGGGAGCCTCTGCAGCTCTCCAGTGTTGTTTAGTTCTCTCTTTGCTGATACACTGCCTTGCAAAAGATAACCACTTTGGCCTTTCAGGACCCCTTGCTCCCTCTTCTCAACTTACGGAGACTGCCAGGCTTTGCTTGAGTTCTCCCTCTCTCTGCTGTAGCCTAGAAATTCTCTCCAGGTAGCAAATAGAGAAAACCCAAGTTTCCTTCATTTGTTTCCCATCTCTCAGGGATCCCATCCTTTGCTTTTGTTGGATATATTTTATCTGATATTTTATTTGTTCAGGCAGGTTAGATCTAGTCATCTTGGCCTGAAGGATTTGTATGTTTGATAAATTTGCATGCTTATTAAAAAAAATCCAGGATTAAAAAAAAAGAAGTATAAGAGCTGAGGCTTACTGGCATGTGCCTTTGAATGGTCTAAGAGGACGCCTTAAATTCAGTGGAGAGGTTAGCCTCAGGTAATTGCTCCAAAGAGGAAGGCAGGCATTAAATTTAACAAACCAAACCAAGATGCTGACACTTAATTTACTGTTTTCTAAATTTCTGTTGTAAATAAGTGTCACAGGTATAGATGGGGATAGGTATATAGAACCATTTATATAGGTGTATAGAGAACATTAAAGTGTTAATGGAATATTACTAGAATTGTGGGCTCGGGTGATTTTTATCTCAAAACTGACTTCATAAAGAAAATATGTAGAGACATTTATAAGAATTTAAGAAAAGGTAGCTGGACACTTTTGTTCTCTTCTCTGCAGTATGTCACTCCTTTGGCCAAAACCTCTAATGGTTTCCCATCAAAGTAAAAGTCATAGTCCTACCAATGACTAACCAGGTTTTCCATGATCTGGCCCTGCCAGATCAAATTTCACCCTCAGGTTTCATCCACTGCTTTCTACCATGTTCACTCTGCTCCAGCCACACCGGCATTCTTGCTGTTTTTTGAACAAATCAGGCATTGTCCCCACCACAGCTTATTTGCATTTACTGTTCCCATGCCTGGAATATGTCCCCTGGGTCTCATGGCTTGCTTCCTCATACACACCTTTTCCCAAATTTCACTTCCTCAGTGAAACCTTCCTGGACAACCAAAGTTGCAATCCCTTTTCTCCTTGATGTTTTGTATCCCTTATTTTCTCCTTTACCACTCATATGACACAATATATTTTTTTTCTACCACCAAAAGTGTGTCACATAAAGGGGATGCTTGAGGGGAGGGCCCCAAGAGCAATGGTTGGAGGTGGGTACAGCATAGATTCAGCAGTGTAATCTCCAGTCTGAGTGCCAGGTTAATGAATCTGTATGTAGGAAGGATGGAAGAGAAATGCCACAGACATTGTGAAAACTGTTCATCCAAACATTCCCACCACCAAAACTGTTACTGGACTATAAAGTCTATGTGTGTGCTGTGTGGCATAGAGAGTGGAATAATGGCAGAGGCCAAATCATGGAAGGCTATGCTAATTTTATTAACCTATATAATGCATCAACTATAAGACTAGAATTAAAATTTCAAGGTTTTCTACAAACCAATATGAAAATACAAATAACCTATATTAATCAGGACAGAAACCCAATTATCTTAAACAAGAAAGGGACTTTATTGGCTCACAAAACTTTTAAGTTCAGAGGTAGGGCAGGCTTTAGGCACAGCTGGATAGGGCCTCCAGAAAAATGACATCATAACTTAGTTCTTGTTACTTTCTGCTAGCCTCTGAGTTTCTCCCCATACTCTCTCCACATGGTACAAATTGTGGCCTACATAGTCCATAATTGGTGGGATCTCTGTAGAGCCCCTTCATTCCAATAGTTCCCACAGAAGTTCTATAGAGGGCTCTCTTTAGCCTGGCGTAAGTTACACGCCCATTCTTTAATCATGGGGCTAAGGAACCGTGGGACTGAGGGGAAGGCCAGACGTGGCCACGTACTCACCTAAGCCACAGGGAATGGGTTCCTCATAATAAATAAGGATTTTCTTATCAAAAAATGGGGAAAGAGATACTGAACAAACAAAAACAACATATCCAATATAAGCCAATAGAAAAGCTGGTCAAGGATACAAAACCCATGATAGAACTACAGATGGCCAATAAACATGAAAATAACCTTAACACTATTAATCAGGGAAACACAAAATCTTTTTTGCCCTTCAGATAAAAATTATCAAGTGTGTAGGTAAGGCTGTATGGGGAAATGAGCACTTTCCATTCACTTGGTGAAAACAGGCCTATGGGAAGGCTAAGGTGGGTCTATCAGAGAGCACACCCTTTGACCCAACAATCCACCATATATGACTCTATCCTAGAGATAGTCACACACACACACACATACAGATATATAAAAAAGATGTTTACTTTGGCAATGTAATAGCAAGAAAAAAAAATAAGGGGACAAATAATGGTATTTTCATAGTACTAAATCCTATTAACTATTAAAGACCTTGTGATGCTTTTGAGACAAAAAAGCAAGCTGCAGAGCAGTACACAGACATCATCTTACATAAAGACATCATTTGTACATATATTCATATGAATAGGGCTAGATGAATGTATACTCAACTGTGGGCTGTGGTATGTGAAGTGCTGGAGAAAAGGGTCTGTTCTTTTGGGTATCATTTGTTCTGTACAAGGATAGTAATTTTCATAATTAAAGAAGGAAAAATGGGCAATTCACAACAGGAAATGCAAATGGCCAGTGAACAAAGATGTTCCTCATTAATAATAAAAGAAAGGTAAATTTTGCCTGTTAGAGTGGCAAAAATATTTAAGGACTCAGGGTTTTGGGAATGTAGGCAAACAGGCACTCTATTAATGGAGTCGTAAATCGGTACAGTAATTTCTCAAAATGTTAAATGTGGACATTCTGACCCAATAAATCCACAACTAGCTATTTATTCTAAAGGAAACCCACACAGGTAGCCAAATACATGTATAAAGATGTTAACTGTATTATCTGTAATAAACAAATGGAATAATACATAGCCATAAAACAAAATGTCTACGTCAAAGTGGGAGGGAAGGGGTGCAGTACATGTAAAATGGGGATATGTACCTACTTCATATGGTTGCTGTGAGGATTAACAGTCCATGGTAAAGTGCTTCTAACAGTGCCTGTATATAGCAACCCCAAGTGTCGGCTATTAACACATTTTTGCCTAAATAGGTATATGCCTGGGAGAATAACAAACCAAATTACTACTTCTGAGTAAGACTATGAGAAGGAATGTTCTTTCTCATTTTACAATTCTGTACTGTAGAAAATTCAAACAAACTTGTTTAATAGCTTTAACATTTAGTAACTATAAAAGAAAGCATAAAATTTATCAAAGTTTAACAGTAGTCATTTGCACTGTGAAAAATACGTGTCCCTGGAGTCAAAGAATTTGAGTTTTTGCTGTAATCAGCCACATGCAAGTCACATGTCCTCTGAATCTTGCTTTCCTAGCCTATACAAATCTAAGTGAGATAGGTATACTGTCTAAGCCAATGCCTGGAATGCAATACATAGAACACTTATATAATGTGATAGACTGGGTGTGAATGTGGGGAGCTTCACTACCAAGAAAACCAGAAGAAAATTTAGCAATAATGAGCAAATGCTCAGTGGCTATTGGGCAGGTTATCAGCAGTCTGCGTGATATCATCGACTGCAACTACAAGATCACCACATCATCAGAGGCTGGGCACTCCCCAGAATTGCTATGATTAGCTATGTGCATATAAATGAATGAATGAAATCATAAATCACTGAATAGTTATTTTAAGTCAGTTTGTCTACTGAGAGTTTAACTCACCTAATAAGAGATAGTGAATACACAGACCGCCACTTCCTTTTCCTATGTACCATTGACCAGGCTTTTTGTGTCCAGCCCATTTTCTCCAGAGAGCCTTGCCTTAGCCTTGGAATCCTTTCTAAACAAGGGGTATCAGAGCTGTCAAGACAAGCTCATATTTGCCAACTCAAATACTTTTTCTAAGCTCTTTTATACCAAACATCTTTGGCATTTATGACAAACGTACCAGAGGGAAGCTTCTTTGTATACAAGGAAGATGTAAGATCTAAAAATGGGTGAAATTATAGCCATTGAGGTTGCTCCCTTCTTACACACTCTGATAAAAGAACTGTCATCCCAGTAGCAGTATTCCAAATACGCCACCTCAAGCCCACATGTAAAGAGCCAGTTGTAAATAAATAAACCAACTCAGGAACATCTTATCTTACAGCGGAGTAGTTTATAGCTTTATTGGACATTGACTTGTTTCCTCTCAGCCACAAGAGAAATGGACCCAAACAAAAGTCCCTACATTTTCCTGTATAACTTAAAATACATTATATCATTACTACATATTTATACTTCAATAAGTCTTAATCTATAAAGCACATTTCTTATCGTTATCAGAAAAATCTATAAACAAGCTCCATTCTGACTCACTTTTCCACCAGCTGGCCTTGCATTTATTACTATGCTTTTTAACAGGCTCATGCAAATCTCGCCTTCTTTTTTTTAATCTGATCCAAGCACCAGATGCAACCAAAATCTCTGGAACTATGAAATATTTTTATTCACATGGGTTATTTTCCACAGAATTATGCCCACTATAAAATGCCTTTTCTCATATTCTGTATTTTAACTTCCAGAGTTTTCCACTATTCAACAGCAGAACCACAGTACTTGGGATTCCTCAGCCAAGGAGTATATAATCCTACTACTACAATGTATTACTTTAATACACTTAAAAAATGTGTTAAGACTTAAAATTTTTAAAATGAAAATCAATTCTGAGTAAGCTAGTTGTTAATAACCTAGGTATTTTTTAAATAGAACAATTCAACTTAACATGTTAAGTACAACCTCAGTGCTACTAGAGATTGATTAGTTTTTTTTAAAGACCCACAAACCTCCAAACTAATAGAGTATCTTATACTCACCTCTTTAGACTGTTGGAGAGCCGGCTAGCTCTTTTAAGCTGAATCTTCCTTTCCCCCAATATAACACCCTGGTAAGAGAACTGTGACTCTGGAAATCTCAGAGGTGACCTCCCCTAGGACTACTCTGACAGAGTTAAGAGTTAACTCATTAAACAGCTTTGTACCAAACCCACAATGATTTACAGTGAAAGAAACACCTACCTACTTATGGTAGGGTTACAGTACCTAGCACAGGGCCTTGTCGGTAGAAAATATTTAATTATAAATGCATGGCTGCTTTGTTTGCTTGTTCAACCCTTCTGTACCAAATAAAATAGCAAACCTGATACTTGTTGCCCACTTGTCAGACTTTTTTCTGTCCTTAATAAAAATGAAGGCAAAATAAGATTTTCAAGTCTGTTTTCTAAAAGCCAAGAGACCATTATGCTATATTGCTCTTCAACACTGCCATTCACTACAAATTCCTCCCTAGTTGTAATTTCTACTTTTATAGTTTATAATTGTTTATTGTCTAGACTCTGTCACTTTCTAATAATAATGGGAAAACACTATTTTCATTAGTGGGATGCCTAATTACAGAGAGGGTAAGCTGTTGAGTTTTTCTTCAGGCAAATAATTACATTTAGACAAATTCTTGATATACTTCAGTTCTTGGATCAGAGTATTTATCTTCCCTATTCACTTTTGATGTTCATTACCACTTCTTAATCTGAGTTTTAAGGCTCATTTACTCTGAGGCTTTTGATCATCCTATCTTTCATTTTCTGAAATACATATTCAAATTAGGTGAAAGAAAACAAGGATAAATTTTGAAAAAATGGTTTTTTTTTTACATTTTTAATTCCTGTTACCTTTTAATGTACACAGGAATACCTTGAAAATAACATTTTAATGCTCAACACAGAAATATGTCAGTCTACAAAGGAGACTTTTAAGGGCTGAAGAATCAGGTAGTTCATTATTTGGAAAAATAATAATATAAACATCACATGTAAGATTTAGGCATTAACACCTGAACTAAGTTTAAAATTTCAGTTTCTGGGCAGGTATGACACCATTTCTCTCAAGATGAAATAATAGTGGGTGAAGATTTTCTACATTTCCCGTGTATTTTCTAACAGACTAGAAGGAAATAAAACTATTATCATTTCATGTTTTTGTCTTCATTTCTGAAGAAAAAGACCTGAGTGCTGACATTTTTTTTTTTAATTTCTTAAACTTTCACAACATTCAGAAGTTTTTCTGCATTGTGTCTTCGCTGATGTCTAAAAAGATTTGAGCTTTGACTATAGGATTTCCCACACTGAACGCATTCGTAAGGTTTCTCCCCAGTATGGATTCTCTGATGATTAATAAGCCCAGAATTCTGGCTAAAGGCTTTTCCACATTCAAGACATTTGTAAGGTTTTTCTCCAGTATGGACTCTCTGGTGTTGCACAAGGATAGAACTTCTGCTGAATGCTTTCCCACATTCAACACATCCATAGGGTTTCTCCCCACTGTGGATTCTTTGATGAAGAATAAGAGCTGAGCCCTGACTGAAGTGTTTTCCACATTCATCACATATATGTTGTTTCTTTCGAGAGGGGTTTCTCTTTCTTTCAAATCTGCCCTTGGGGAAACAGGCTTCTCCATATTTAAAAATTTGAGGAACACCTATATTGAGACTGCCAGGAACTTCTTGAGATTCTGCTGCTGAGGGAATCTCCTGCTTTGGCGCTAGCGCTCCATTTTCAATTCTAGCATCATCATCTGAAATGAACAGAAAATGTAAACATCACTCATTTCCTATTCTGTGAGGAAAGGAACCTGAAGAAAAAAACTTTTTTAATGAACTGAAAGTAAACATCTCATACATATGTATAAAAACAGCACTCTGAAAACCAGTGTTAAGGAAGCCTATTCTCAAAAAAGAAAAAAATGAATGATTATGAGACTAATGAGGAAACGGCATGACAACATAATGAGGGATTAAAAGGTTGTATCTGAATAAAATTGGTACTGTAAGTGAATGGGTTTATACAATGGTAGTCAGTAAACAAAAGGAGAAAGATGGCAGATTCTAAGACTGTGATGTAGCTAAGTCTGGATGAAACTTCCTAAGAAGAATAAAATTAAACTGCTACTAGGAGAATCATAATTAATAATATTTTGCTTTAAGATAGGGAGAAATCTTAAATACATCAAAATACAATGGTACAAATAATAAGCAATCTGTTAGTGACTATTACTGGACTGAGTAAGATAGGAAATCACAACCAAGATTACACTAAAAGCAGCAGAACATGAGAGTCCTGACAAGAAGGGCCTAAATTAAGCCAGGAGCATCCTGTGTTAACTGAGGACATGACACTTATAAATTCAGTATGCCCTTAATAAATGAAAGGTTTTTTTTTTTTTAAAGAAACTTGCTTTGGTATTTATCATGGTAGTTAGAAGAGTTATTTCTAAACCCCAGTTAGATGTGTCTCATCAAAGAAAAGTGTGAATTACCAACACGAAGTACCATCACCACCTGCAGGCAGCAATATGCAGTCTCATTTAAGACTCTACTGAAACATCAAACCTTGAAGAGTGAAACAGTTATTCCAAAGTGAGCAGCAGCACTCACAACAGTGGTAAACAGTAAGCAAGTCTACGATAAATGATTAAGAAAGGGATAAAGTCAGGAGAGAAGGCTGACAGAGAGAGAGTGAAGGGCTGGAGAGGTTTAGTGAGGCCTGGAGATTTGAAGAATAGAGAAGCAAGTGGAATAAATGGGACAGAAAGAAGTTCCCAACTGTGGTAGAGACAAGACTGCTGAAATTAAGCTATTTAAAAACAGGTGAAAATCATTCTAAAATTCAAGCAAGCAAGGAAGTTTTCTATCCAAGAAAAGGCCACAACCAACAACCAATAGTGGTCCTCAAAATTTACTATACAGAAGAAATGTCCATGAAACATGTAAATCTGCAGATTCTCAGCTGGCTTCAGCACCACCCCAGCAGTTCTGATTCACTAGCACTGTCCCCTCAGATGGGAAGAAAATCTGATCAGAGCCCATTCTGTGGCACACCAACATTATCTATAGTTACCTCAAGAAATGATTCCCAAAACCATCTCAAACAAAATCTCATTTCAATTCATACAAATATAAAAAAAAAATTCAGCAGTTTTAGGAATGTACTGGGCTATAACTAAGTATACAAATACGTGGAGTCAATTGCCAATATATTGGGGAAGACTTATCTAAGTGAATTATTACCATTACAAGTTTTTCAATTAGTATTTCTGTACTTGAAGCACGTTATAGCCAGAGAACCTATTTTTGCGTAAGTACTTTAAAAAGGTAGAGAGCTTTATCTGAATGTTATGTCTACAAATAACACTTCTTAGAAAAAAAACCGCTAGGTAGGATGTTTAAGAAAAAAACAAAAACAGCTAAATATTTCAAAAGACCTCAGTGAAATGAAAAGATCTAAAGAGGCTTTAGGTAAGCTTATTATAGCAGCAGGATTAGGTAGGTGATTGAAAGGATGTGAAACAGTTGGCAAATAAGCAGTACTGCATACAAAACAGAGGGCCCTAGTCTATAGGTGGGTGGTTGGCTTGAAGTTAGGCAAATGCCGATCTGAAATGGACAGGTCTTCAAGAGGTGAAAGGGAAGGAAAGGCTAATGATACTAATGTCTAGGAATAAAAGACCTGAGGTGCATGAACCAACTGTTATGAAAAAAGAAGCAAGATCCTACAGTATGTCTATGTCTAAGATCAGATTAAGGTGATTAAAACCCTCTCCCCCAAAGCAAGAATAAGCAATGAGTTCTGGACAAAATGCCCACACTCGTTCGCTCTCTAGCCCACATGGAATTCTGGTCCATACCACAGTGCCTTAGGGAATGAAGCTCCCAAGATGCCCACTTGAGCTGGTTTTCCACAGCATCAAGCCCAGAATTTGGTAGTCCCTGAGCTTCTTCTTGAGATACTATCTCTTCTACTAGCACTTCTCGTTTTCGTCGACGGAGAGAAACCTGGAAATAATAAAGTTTGGTTTAGTTGAGAAGAAATTTATGAGTACCAGAACTAAAAATGCATAAGAGAAACCATACAAAACATATACTACAGGGACCTAGATGACAAAGCAGCATAGATAGTGGAGAGCAGTTAGCAGGGGCATATACATAATTCTAACTACTTAGTTAACTGGAATTAACTCAGGAGCTTTGCCTGTTGCTATGCCAATGCTTCTGACCCAGAAAATGACACAGTAGGCTCACCGGCTGTCCAGGGTCATCTAGTTCACTCTCTAAATCCTCCAGCACTGTCACTGCCTCCTCTCCATTTTCTGGATGATGCTCTCGAACCCAAGTCTGCAGCTCCTTTGGTAGGATGGCAACAAACTGTTCCAGCACAACCAGCTCCAAGATTTGCTCTTTTGTATGTGTTTCTGGCCTAAGCCATAGACGGCAAAGTTCTCGAAGCTGGCTCACAGCTTCACGGGGTCCAGGTGAATCCTGGTATCCAAACTGCCTGAATCGCTGTCGGAAAACTTCTGGGTCAGGGAGATGGTTCCAGGGGATACTTGATCCCTCTTCAACATCAGGATCCTCCTCCAGCTTCACTCTCAGAATTTTTTCCTCTTCATCTGGAGTTGGGATGATAAGTATAGAATCTTCTTCCACTGACTGTGCAGACATCCTGATTTATAAGTCTTCAAGAAAAGACAATCAAGGCAGGATATAGGCCTCGGGGAAATACCCTTTTTTCTTTACAGGTACTCCTGAGACACAAGAAATAAAAAATAAATAAATGCCCAAATACCTTAAGTTAAACTTAGACATATATTAATAAAGTAAAACATATCAATTCTTTTTACTGGATTAAAAATTACAATCAATAACCTACACCGTAAGTTGGCAAACTACAACTCACAGCTAAGTCTGGCCTAGTGCCCATTTTTGCACAATGCTTGTATTAAGAATAGTTTTCACATTTTAACATGGTTAGAAAAAAACGAAGACTACTTCAAGACATGTGAAAATGGTATGAACTTTTAGAATGTCTGTCTATTCGTTCACAGTTCACCTACAATAGCAGAGTTGAGTAGTTAAGACAGACACTATGGCCTGAAAAACCTGTTATTTACTATATCTGGCCCTGTAGAGAAAAGTTCACCAATCTGTCACCTACCAAATCAACAAACCCTATTTCAATAGTCAAAAGAATCCAAGAAAGAACAAGCCTACCTCGGTGTTTTCTAAATGCTTTTGACCTTGAAATACATTATTTACAACTCAGGACTGTTGTTCCATGACACACTTAGGTCAACACAAAAGCAGGGGCTGTTTTTATTAGCTGCCTAAAATTTTTTTTAACAAAAAGTTTTTCTAAGAGTTAAGAACTCTATTTTTTACGTGTTTACGAACTCCCTGAACTTAAAAATATGTGAAAAAATATTCACTTGCTCAGTAACTGATGACATAATATTTAAAAAAGTAACCACTAGATCACATACAAATATTATTCAGTCACCTGCCACAACATAACTACATTTAAATCTCTTATGACAGGCATTAGTCACAACAAATTCTATGAAGAGAAACTCTTGCAGTGGCCCAGAATCTTGTCCTCACACTGGATGACTCAGTCTTCCCGGCTTCTACCTTCAGAGAGACCTTGTGCTATTTCTGATCCTTTCCTTATTATTTGCACAGTCATGCCCAAGCCATTGTTTAGAACACACATTAGGAATGAGCCATGCAGCTAGCTACTCAAGATACCTATTCAGGGCCCAGACTCTGAAAACCAGTAACTTTAAAAAACTTCTTGTAACTCTACCAAAACTAGTAACCTGAAAAACTGTAATACATAGTTTTAATTAAGTGCTCTTAATTTAATTTAATAATACAGACAGGTAATACATATACAGTTTTGATTAAGTACACCGCAGTGTGGCGGCCTTACAAACAGGGTGCCAACAGGTTCGCTCCTATTCCAGGACCCTACCTATCAATTGCTCAAACATTCTACGCAAAAGAGATTTCTCTTCCTCTCATGTTCTCAATGGACAGCCCGCTGGTAGGACGTGAAGGAGGAGCGGTGAGTGGCAGACCCGAGGGTCCAGGTAGCGCTTGGGCGGAGGGCCTCTTACCAGGTGTTCTTCCCGCCTCACTCCTGCAAAGTGCCGCTGCGAACCTCGCCCTGCCCCGCTCCGTCGTCCTCCAGCCCCTCTCCTCTGCACTAGACCCAGTGGATTTTAGATAACAAAACGGTACCCTGTTACTACAACCTCCGAGGCACGGCACTTCCGCCCCCGTCCAACGAAACTACAAGCCCCGGCAGGCCCCACGGAAGGCCCGCCCCCTCCGACCTCCGCCCGAATGGAGTCCCAGAACTCTCCGCGAGACTCCAGGGCCTCGAAACAGAACAAAACCGGCCGATGGGGGAGGGGGAGGAAGAGGGGGAACGTGAGGGTCGGGGACTACACAACGGATGGAAAGTACCCCAAAGAAGCTGAAAGCCCCATCTGGCTTTCCGTCTACCCCTCTCCGCCCCCCAGCTGCTAGGCGGGGAGACCGCGGCCTGGTCCCCGCGCCTCCAGGGAAGCCGAGGAAGGTCCCTACCAGACTTGCTGAATGATTCCAGCCAAGCGGTCCGCAGCCCTAAGCCAGCGGTCCTCTCGCGCCCTTCCCCCTCACTCCCTTCCCCCGCCCCGCCACTCTCGCGCAAACCTCCGGTTTTGGAACCACAGCAGCTTCGCTGTCCACAGCAGACGCTGAGACGCCACTCACAGCAGTTTCCCAGAAGCCCGTGGCGCGGACTGCTTCCGGTCTGCGGCCCCAGAAGGCGGGGAGAGGCAAAGCCCCGCGTTGCCATGGAGATGCGCCCAAAGCGGGGGAGGGGCGGCCGGACGACAATGACCGCTTTGAGGCTGCGTTTGGCCTCGCGCCTCCCTGCCTTGCATAGGCTTCTGTGTTCCGCTTAAGACAAGGGAGAGAAAGAATTCTGCCATTGGGACAGTCTTAATGGTTTGATAAGCCCTTTCACATGCAGTATTTCATGTGGTCTTCACAGTAATCTTCTGAAAGATGTAATAAAAGCTAGTGTTTATGACCGTTTTACTTCTGCATTGTACCAGGTGCTCTCACCGTGCTTTACACGTCATTTAATTTTCACAACAGCATTGTGGTAGGAACTTTTATCCCCCTTTCACAGCTGAGATCACTGATGCACAAATAAGTTGTAGGACTCCAACCTCCCTGAGAAATAAGTTAGCCTAAGAGTAGCCATCTTGAAGCCCAAAAAGCCATTCTGATATATGACTCAGAGGGAACAACTGAAACCAGGTAACTCCTCTGGAAAAACAAGTTAATCAATCATGACTGCTGGCAGCGCTAACCTTTCGGTTAGTTAAGCATAAAAGCTGACCCTACCTTGCTACACCCCCAGGACGTGGCACTAACCCAGAAATCGTAGGTTTGAAAAATTACTGCCTTTGTAGTATTGTTATCTTGCTATGTAGTATTGTTATCTTGTTACTACAACATAATCTGTAACCATGGTAAATCTCTAGGGCTGAATGCCTCAGAAAATCCTATATAACCACTTAGTTGTAAGTACTCAGGGTCCTCGTTGAGACCCGCTGCGACGGGCAGACTTGGACCCCAACTAGTTGGCTTCTGAATAAATTCCTCTTGCTTGTTGCATCAAGAAACGTCTTTGGTGAGTGATTTGGGGCGGCGCCTTCCTCAGGGGAATCCAACATTTGGGGGCTCGTCCGGGATCATGCGCTCACCCCGCTTCACTCCCGAAGTCGCTCTTGGAGGAAGAGGTAAGATTAGTGGCGCCTTGAGTTGTATGTGTTCTGTTTTCTGTTTCAGTGAGACCGGTCGGAGTTCTGAAGGGTACCCGCTGTCTGGCAGCCGTCTCAATCCCGTAAAGAGGCTGTGACTGCGGTCGGTAGACGTACTAGAGCACCGCAGGCTGCAACCCTGGGGGACGCCCCAGGGAGGTTGGGAGGCCAGGGACGCCTGGTAGCCTCCCGTCTGTTTTTCTGGCAAGGTGAATCTGATGAGATAGGGTTGATTTTCAGGCGCCAGGAATATCAACCCTCTGATTCCTTTCGGTTTCTGTTTGAAAATCTGAGAAAAAACAAAAAGCGGCCGCTGTGTGTCTAATCTGTGTGTGTCTCTGTTTTTTGTGTCTTTCATGTGCCTAATAATTGTTATACTGACAATGGGACAGACTCAGACAACCCCCTAAGTGTGTAAATGAATATATCTTTCTACCTCCGGATGGTATTAATGAAATTGATTTAAAGACAAGCGCTTGTGAAAATTGAGTGTTCTAAAACTTCCAGAAAACCTGATAAAAAAGTGTTAAGCATTAATGCTAATTTGAGTTTGCCTGAGGCGGGCATGTCCTGGTAGTTGTCGGCTGCCTGAGTTTACCTAGAGTCATTTGAGTCATGTTATCTGCTAAATCTTTTAAGAATAGAATGCTTAGAAGCTTGGCTTTGTCTAGTGTTCAGTGGGGGTCTTGTGAGTAGGCTAGCATAGTTGTTGCAGGTAGGTGAACTGGATAAGTGTAGCAAGTGAACACCTTTTTAATTGTGTGTTGCAGTGTGTATGGCTACCTGCAGCCTGAGAATCTTTGTAGTAACTTAAAGCCTTAGAGTTTTGTTAAGTTGAGAAGATGTGCTCTGTGTTTGCTGGGAGATTGTGCTGTGAAGCTCATGGTTGCAGAAATTGTAAGATGTGTTCGTAAGTTTGTCAGTCTAGGAAATGTTGGTTTGACAGTTTGCAGTGTCCTGCTTCTCAGTGTTCACTGGAGCTTGAAGTTTCTAATAGTTTTGAGTTCTGGTTAGAACTGCTTAAAGTGATAGAGAGGGCATTTCTCTATGTTGAAAGATCACAGCAGTTTCTCATGCTTAAAGTCTCAGTGAGTTGCCATGAAATCGTAATGTTAAAGAGACTAAAAGCTAAAGTTTGTTAACAACTGTATAACCTTTATTTGCCTTTGAAATATTTTGTTATTAAAAATGATTGCATGGCCTGAAAAATTGAATTCCTAAGCAGAATAGTAACAAAGCTTTTTTCAGCTGATTAAATGCACTTAGTTAACAAACCAAAATTTATTAAACTGTAGAATCTGGACAAGATTATGTTTCTCCCAGAAAAACAGGTTTCACTGTAAAGGTTTAGATAGACGAACGTGTGACCACTTTTGAGAAAAGTTGTAATAGATTTTTTGAGAACCACCAGGTCTTCTTGTTTAATTTATATGCTGTATGTTTTAAAAAAAAACATGGGGGACTCTCCATATTTTTTAATGCAAATAATCTTAGAGCTTTTAATAGAATTTGCATAGCAGCTTATATCTACTATTAAAGAGTAAAACATTCTTGAAGCTTTCAGGGAAGACCTGTAAACTTAAGCACTTTCTCTGTTTTTTTGTATCTGGTCTTAGACACTTATGCTGAGTTATGTTCTTATTATTTTCACTGTTTGTAAGCTATTGATTGTAAGCCAAAGGTCATCATTTCTCAGTCCCTAAATGAAGAAGTAAAATGCCTGACCTCTTTCATCTCAAATCATATTTCTGGTCATATCTGAAAATCTGTGTGAAAGAAAGAGACATTTAAATTTGAGATTCTGCTTAAACTTTTAAGTTGAATTTGACTATAGCCATATTCATTCTTTGTATGTATCTCTAACAGGTCTTTTGTATGCCTGGTGATATTATACTCTGCCTTGAGTTTAGACAGTTCTTTCAGCTAAATATGAATTCTTATTGTAGCTTTTTTCCCCTCCTGAAGATGAAAGCAGAAGAATCTACCATCTGCTACCATTCTCTCAAGAATGCTTAGTAACCTAGAATTAGTTTGACTTTCTGTATGTTGTCTTTAAAAATTGACAGCAGCAGTCTCCCCTGCTGCCCCACTTTTTAAGATATCTTGTTTACTGTGCTGAGTATATAGACAATAAATGTGTAATGATAGTTCTAAAAAAATTAAATGCAAAAAGGTGCTTTTACCTCTAGTTAACTCTGATATTTTCCAGAGGGCCCCTGGAACATGTCAGAAGAATTTTTCTCACTAGAGAAAGTATTTGACTAATTTGGCTTATTTATCTGATATATATATATTTATTTACCAGGAAAGCACTGTCAAAGAGAATGATGCTAAACTTTGTTACTAAATGTTTTGTATTACAGAAATATCAGAATTTCCTTATGTCAACTGTTTTACAGTAAGCTCTCATCAGATCTTTAACCATTATCATTTGTAAGTCTTTTGTCATTTATAGTATTATCCCTAAACTGGTAAAGAACTGGATTTCAGCAGAACAGGTATTAGTTACATAAGATTACATAAACTAAAGAAAATGATTTTGTGTCTTTTTGTTTCAAATGTTGCTGGTAAAGTGTTTTAACCTTGTTCTCTTAAACTGACAACAGTTTAGTAAATGACTATCTTTATGAGCAGAATTGAAACATCCTTCTCTCTACTTGATCCCTCCAGAGTTTAAAAACTTTCAGTGACTGTTTTTGTATTCCATGGCAGTATGTTTATTTGCACGAGTTCAATAAGAATCTGCTTTCCTTGTGAGAAGACTACTTAAGAACACTGGTTATACTACCAGGGCTTTGACTGGAATGTCATACCTGAGAGACATGTGCATAGACTCAGATGTGAACAACTTTAAAGAACTAAGATTGACTTTATAAAGCCAACAAAGCCCCTTGGAAGAACTGGCCTGGTACCTTGCTTACAGAGTTCCCAGCAGCCTTACCAGGTGAGTAAAGAAGGTCACTTCCTGGCAGGTGCAGAGACCTCGAGAAGAGAAGAATTCATCCAAATCTACAGGTACTGCAGGTAAAGCCTGATGGCAAGTCTGGCTTGGCTGTCTGGCCTCAGGAGGCCTTTAAAAGTTCAATCTGAAATTCCTTACAAAAAGTTCCAGCAAAGCATATTTAAAAGAGCCTGTGTAATCAATTGCTCTTCTTGCTGCACCGGTGCAAATAATCAAGCCAGCTGTTAATTATTTTCTTAACCTAGTTACTTCTAGTAAAAATGAGAGTAATTTTAGAGAGAAGTATCGTTTCAATAATGTAGCCTCCTTCCAGAATAAAAAATCCAACTCCAGATGTTGCTACATAACCTAATAACACAATTTGTTTTATCTTGCCTAGAAGCCACAAAACTGCAAATAGTAATAAAAATGAAACCCAGAATAGAAGCGCCAGCCTTCTGAAGCCCTCTCAACTGACCAGTGATGGAGACCTAGCTGCACCCTTTACTGCGCCCCCTTCTCAGCATGAAGCAGCCAGAGCGGTCATCGCCCCTTTTCCCTAGCAGCAGCTAGAGTCTCTATCTGTAGAAGAAAGAATGAGACCATACCCATAGCCTTCCCTGGTAAAAACAGGTATTTAATCCCTCCTCCCAAGGGATGGTGGGCTTGTAACACTAGAGAGACCCCATGTGTCTCTACTTCTGCCTTCAACTCCTCCCGTGATTTCTGTATCATGGTCCAGTTAGTACCCAGACTAATGTATCATGATGACTTATCATTCGTGGCAGAATTAGAACCTAAACTAAGGCATAAAAGAGAGCCAGTCTCACTCACTCTAGCTGTATTACTAAGAGTAAGAGTCCCAGCCGGAGTAGGACCAGGGGCAGCTGCAATTATACAAAGAAACCAACATTACGAAGGACTAAGAATAGCTATCGGTGAAGATTTGAGAACTATAGAACAGTCTATTTCTAAACTTGAAAAGTCCCTAACCTCTCTCTGAAGTAGTGCTGCAAAATAGACGAGAGTTAGATTTACTATTTCTAAAAGAAAGTAGATTGTGTGCAGCTCTAAAGGAAGAGTGCTGCTTCTATGCAGACCATACTGGAGTAGTAAGAGACTCAATGTCTAAATTAAGAGAAAGATTAGATCAGCGAAAGCGAGAACGAGAAGCTAACCAGAGCCTGTTTGAATCCTGGTTTTCTAGATCCCCATGGCTTACAACTCTAATATCCACTTTGGCAGGACCCCTGCTTATTTTAATATTGCTCCTCACCTTAAGTCCCTGCATTTTAAATCGAGTAATAACCTTTATTAAAGAAAGAGTAAGTGCTGTGCAGGTGCTAATGCTGAGACAACAGTATCATACCCTCACACAACAAGAAGAAACCAACATTCCATGATTAGAATGTTCAGAAAAAGAAGTGGGGAATGTAGGACCCCAACCTCCCTGAGAAATAAGTTAGCCTAAGAGTAGCCATCTTGAAGCCCAAAAAGCCATTCTGATATATGACTCAGAGGGAACAACTGAAACCAGGTAACTCCTCTGGAAAAACAAGTTAATCAATCATGACTGCTGGCAGCGCTAACCTTTCGGTTAGTTAAGCATAAAAGCTGACCCTACCTTGCTACACCCCCAGGACGTGGCACTAACCCAGAAATCGTAGGTTTGAAAAATTACTGCCTTTGTAGTATTGTTATCTTGCTATGTAGTATTGTTATCTTGTTACTACAACATAATCTGTAACCATGGTAAATCTCTAGGGCTGAATGCCTCAGAAAATCCTATATAACCACTTAGTTGTAAGTACTCAGGGTCCTCGTTGAGACCCGCTGCGACGGGCAGACTTGGACCCCAACTAGTTGGCTTCTGAATAAATTCCTCTTGCTTGTTGCATCAAGAAACGTCTTTGGTGAGTGATTTGGGGCGGCGCCTTCCTCAGGGGAATCCAACAAAGTAACTTGCCAAGAGCTCATAGTGGGAAGCAAGATTTGAAACCAGAACATGACTCCAACCTTTGGCTCCCACTACATGTTACAGAGCTTTATTTTGACTGATTTATTTATCAAGGAAACAAGATGAGACTCTTAATCAAGAGGTTTGGCAGCAATCTCACAGTGAATTTGCAGAATGCATGGCCATCTGACTTCAGGCTTGGCATTTTATGCCGCACAACAGCTGCTGATCGTTTAAAAACGTAAGTCAAACCATTTAATTCCCCCTATTTAAAGGCCTTTATAAGATTCCCCACTGCCTTAAGTATGACATAAAAACTTACATTGGCCTGCAAAAGCCCTGTTAGGCAGGGCAATAGATAGCGAGTTGGGTGTAAAGAGAGTAAGGCCAGTAAAGCCCACTAGAAGGGACTCAAAGAGTTAACCAGTTAAAAATAGCGCAGAAGGCCAGGAGCAACTTGGGCTAGAAGTTTGAATACTCCCCAGATAAAGAAAAGTATCTCAGCATAGCCAATGTTTTCACTGTGTCAGTTAGAACATACCATTGTAAAATTTACTTTAGTCTGCTCAAAGTCCCACCTTATTCAGAAAGAATTCTATCTTAAAGCTAAGATTGCATTTTAACCAAACAGACGGTGCTCAGCCCACTTTGGAGGCAGGGCAGACAGTCATGACCGATATGCTTCCGGAAAGAAAGTGGTATCCCGGAAAAGAATCAAAGCAGTATATTTGTTTTAAGTCAAAAAAAGAAGAAACTTAATGTATCAAAGATGAATTTGGCAGGTCCACACCTGGCCCTTTGTTGCTTTCCTGAAGATCCTCAACTGCCTATAAAACCCCAGATCCTAAAACCTTAGGTGCGCTCCTCTCTGAGGTCAACTGCACTTTTTAAGTGTGTAACTTAAATAAAACTCTTTCCCAACCTTTCAGTGCACTCCTCCCTCTGAGGTTCCCCGCACTTTCTGAGTGTGTAGCCTTAAAACTTTATCTTAACCTTTCAGCGTGCCTCTTCCATAAGGTAGCTCACATTTCCCTTTCTCCAAGTGTGCACTTAGTCTCTTTAAATAAAGCTTAAACCTTTCAGGACGCCTCTCTTCCCTGAGGTCGTCAGCACTTTTTCTCTCTTTAAGTAACTTTAAATCAAACTTTTACTCTGCCTCACTACTGTGTCTCTGCCCTTCAATTCTTTGTTGCGGCGGGGACAAGAATCTGGAAAATACACCCCCGCCTCAACACCCCTGTGGTCTGTTGCCTGCATGCCCTCTCTGACCTTAGCTCTTAGGCTCATTTTGCCCCTGGATCGTCAGCCTCACTGACCACCTTTCCTCTTGGAAGCCTCTGGACCCTTTGTAGTTTAGTAGGAATGATTTCATTTATTCATTTCCCCATTTTTTGCTTTGTTTTTGTCTGTAAGTCCCGTAAAGGCAGGGCCTTTATTTGTCTTGATCAACCCAATATTCCCACTGTAAGTCCAGAGAGAGGAAATCCTGGAGCAAAATACCTCTAAAAACCTAAATCAGTCAAAGGGAGAAATAAAGTTTAAAACCCATTTATTGCTTACAAACTGCAGTCCAGAGACATCTCTCACCTCTGCTCCTGAGGAAGCAAGCAAGTAAGCAAGCCAGCCCCTCCCTTTAAACTCTCAGGTTCAGACACGCCCTCCGTTGCCCAGGTAATCACCCATTGCCATGGTGATGAACTTCTCTCCACCCCTGAGGATATGCAAATGAACTAAAGCCAGGCGAGATACTCTGGAAATGTTACAATTTTACCCACAGGCCACCCCTCCAGAAATCTTGCCTTACAATCTGCTCTCACCCCTTCTTCCTCAATGGTCCCTGGGGGAGAAAACTGGAGCATTGTAACCAGACTAATGACATAACAATAGCAACAGCAATAAAATTAAGACATCCTCAAGTGAGAGTATTCAGCTAGGCTCAAAGTCTTACACAGATTAAGTCCATAGCTTATCCATTCCATAGGCAGGCAGTAGCTGAGGGTTCAGAACAATTATCATGTGGCAGCTGCAGCCAGGGGATGCTTTCAGGCGACAAGGACTGTAGGAGAAAATAACCTTAAGGGTGATAAGATGCACGTTTTAATGGCACCAGCATAGGCAAATCCTGTCCATCAGGTAGGATGCATGCAAGAGAGTGGTCTTGTGATAAAACAGTGACAGGAATGGGATCTTATCCTGGTCTAGTATACCAGACTTTCACCCCACTCCCTGTGGGAGTTACAGATGGGTCGATACACAGGGCTATGGGAGGTATATGCACTGGCCATAAAGACAAACAAAACTTCCCTGCAAGATGCTCTTACCTCCTGGACGTTTTGGGTACACTACTGTGACCTTTGGGGGCCACTCAGGTGTTACTCCAGGAATACACAGGAGACCAGCCTCCAGGCCTTTCCCCCAAGGTGCCAGAAGGGCCAGCCATCACTGGTTCATGTGTCGAAATGTCCAGGGCCAGCTCCATTCAACAGTGTCTCCAGGGCTTAATGCAGTAGGGACTGGCAGCAGGATGTTGCTCTGCTGGCCATATCTTGGCTTCAATAGCTCCTCTTTGGTTTGAACGTACAATGTATAGGAGAGGCAGCAAGGTGTGAGCATATCCACAGGGCTCAAAGCTCCTTTATGTGGCTTCTCATTCAAACGCTGCAGCACTGTCCAGAGGCAAACTGGTAGAATATTGGTGTCCAACTTCAGGCCTTAATTGCTGCCACAGTTCTAACAATATTCTATTGGGCTGCCCATTGAGTTTTTCTTTCACTACCCCAGCCTTTATCAAATCAACCCACATCTGGGTCCTCGAGACCTTCACAGGGCCTTTACACCTCTCCTTTCAGACGTGGACTGTACTTCCCTCCGTGCCCTTATTGTTTCAAACTCCCCCAGATCTGCTAAAGTAGGAGAAGCCTCATTTATGGGTTGCCCTAGGTGGGGCGGTGGGGGGAGGGGTAAGAGTATTCACTAGGGACCCAAAGAGAGATGTGGGAGCTTTATGCAGTACCAGGTTTCTCATTCCTTTAGTGAACACCTCCTCATCAGGGCCCTGGAAGTCCATATTATAGATGATATTTTTCATACCCAATTCCCACAGTGCCTGTTGGAGCTCTGCACACGTTTTCCAACTACTGGGAAAATATGGTAAATCACACTGATTAGGCCAAACTATCCTGATGGCAGCTGGCAGCCATTCCAGAAGTGTCTGATTCCCTGAGGTCTGATGGGCATTTTGCAACTGCTGCCAGAGGGAAGGGTGAGTAATTAAGGAAGCCATTCTACTCATCTCAGTACCCGACACAATGTTTTTCACTCCCATATCCCAGAGAAGTAAAAGCCACGTAGGCAGAGATTTTGATGGCCTCTGCCTATACCAGATGCTCATGTCCACCAGCTAATCCTGGGTATAGGGGTGGAGCATGGAGTGCTCCACAACCTGGAGAGGGGGCTGCTCCTCCCCCTGAGGAGTCCATGGTTGTTTCATTTTTATTTTCTTAATTACAGCTGGGCAGGCCTTTAAAACAGGAGAAGATGGTACCTCCAGTGGTGGCCTGGGTAGCGGATCCATCAATGGCCCTGCCTCCTCCTCTTCTCCCTTGGGCTCCTCCACCAACTGATCCTCCTCCACCATTTCCAGGGCTGAAGGCACTACTCTTTCCTCCCCCTCCCCAACGGCCACCTGCAATGTGACTTTTCCTGCCATCTGCCCCCTTGCCACTGCTAAGGAATCTTCTAGGAGCATGACCTGCCTTTTCAGTAACTGTCTCTCTTCTTTAACAGCATCCCATAGGTTACTGCCCAACTCATCCAAGTGATGCTGAAGTGTGTTTCTCTTCTGCTTAAATCCCTCAATAATCCTTTCTCCTGTATAACATTTTCTTCCATCTCGATGAAAAGACACCATGCAATGCCAGCCACTACACGGCCCCTAAAGTCTCCAAGCAGTCTTCCAACTCACAGAGGGCTAACTATGCAACTTTGGGTGTGTCCACCCTTCCCCAGTTCTGGGGAAGGCCCCACCCATCTAAGACATACTTAAACCGAGATCAGTTCCCCACTAGGGGTTCCCAACTTGGAAGCCCCACAGTTGAGGCGATAATAACAGGTGAAGCAGCATCCTCTGCTGCTGCATCCACTGGAGCCTCCCCACCATCCACAAGAGCAGCCCTCCCAAAGGTCACACCCATTATGACAGATTTCGGGTTCAGAGGCAACCTGCTGGCTGCCACCAGATGCAAGTCCATCCAAGGAGAGGAAATCCCAGGGCAAAATATGTCTAAAAACCAAAATCAGTCAAAGGGAGAAATAAGGTTTAAAACCCAATTATTGCTTACAAAACTGCAGTCCAGGGATGTCTCTCTCCTCTGCTCCTGAAGAAGCAAGCAAGCCCCCTCCCTTTAAACTCTCAGGTTCAGGCACACCCTCGGTTGCCCAGGTAATCACCCATTGACATGGAGATGAACTGTTCTCCATCCCTGAGGATATGCAAATGCACTAAAACCAGGCAAAAAGCTCTGGAAATGTTACAATTTTACCCACACCCACCTAGTTCTGAGATGCTTACTGCCTGCCTAGTACAAAGAGAATTCAGTAAATATTTGTTGAATAAGTGAATGAATTGTGGACAAGTCACACTGCTGTCTTTGCCAGGTCATCACATGCCAGGCACCAGAAACCACACAAAAGAGCCCTATTGTTTAATGTCTATATTAAAAGTGCAGGGCCAGCCTTCCAGAAGCATTGCAAGATCTTCAGGCTTCAGCTTTCTGCCTTTCAGTAAAGTGCTCTTTGTAAAGTGACCTCAGCCTCTGCTGCATTTGTGAATGTGAGAGCAAGAGAGGAAGCTGATGATTATATAGCACTTCTTTACGTTCTGACTGGAACTTTGTCTTCCCAGAGGCCATGCTAACTCAATGCCTGTTCTCCATTTAGGAGGCTTCAGAAATCCAGACTTTTCATGCTCCAACTTGGTTATATTGCCACTAACTCCTTTGACTGCCCTTCCCAACATTTCCCTCTTTTGCCATCTTAGAACCAAGCTCAAGGTGATGCCGGGGTTCTTGTTTACAGAGCCTAAGAATGAGCTTCACAAAGTCAAGAAAGGAGGGCAAGGTACAGGCTTTTATTTAGAGATAAAGTGAAGGGACAGAGCTCCCGGCTCACGCCAGGAGGGGACAAGAGAGTCCGTCGTTGGTGCGTTGTCTAGGAGGTTTTATAGGCAGTTGAGGATTTTTTAGAAAATATGAGAAAACTTAGGGGTGGGGACTTGTTAAGTGGTCCCTGAATATTAAAAATTAACTTAACTGTAAGGAATTTCCTGCCTTGATTTCTCTCTGGGACACTGGCACTTTGGTCTGGGAGCATATCTGTGGGGGCCCAGCCTACGGCCGAGGCTGAGCCCCACTCTAGCTGGACAACGCCCTCTTCCCTGTTGGGGATTGGCCCAGCATACTTCCATACCCGTGCACAGCTCGTGCTGCCTGCTTAGAGTGGCGCGTGACACTTATCCACTTAAAAGTCACGCATGATACTGTCCCGGATTGGTTGGGTGACTGAATATAAGGGAGCCCGCCGGGAGGGAGAAGAGCTGCCCGACAACTGCTGTAACCGCCACGAGAGATTAGACAATAAAGCCTAGAGAAGAATCAAGACCTTGGGCGTGTTGCTTCGGTCCCTGAAGGGTCGCGACAAGTGGTGCCGAAACCTGGGAATCGCTAAACCTCGTCGCGACCTGATCCGCTGACCCTGGTGCCTGCTGATGAACATCGCTGGACGCCGTTCGGTCGGCTGGCCAGACCGGGAGAGGGAACCGAGGAGGGTGAGTGGATCGGTGAGTAAACTGAAAGTATACGTGGCAGGGCAGACAGCAGGCAGTTGCGGTGGGTGTTTATGTGTAGTGTGTGTGTCCTGTTAGTGTTTGTGATATTATGTGTAGTGTGTGTGTCCTGTTAGTGTTTGTGACATTGTTTATTATAATATATGGAATGAGGAGGTGCCAGTGAAGGTTCGCAGAGCAGCGACGAAATCAAAAGGTTCGCAGAGTGGCGACGAAATCAAAAGGTTCGCAGAGTGGCGATGAAATCAAAAGGTTCGCGGAATTAGCGACGTCCATCTAAATCATAACTAGGATACTTCCCCCTTTAGAGAGAGGATGGGGACGGAGGACCAGGATTGGGTTTTTCTTCGGGGCCACTAAGGGAAAACAGCCTAAAAAGGCCTGTGTGGGTACCTCAGTAGCCCCTCACCAAAGAAAAGAAGGAAGCAGCCCACACTTTAGTACAAGAACAGATAGCAGCTGGTCACCTCCAGCCCTCTACCTCGCCATGGAACACACCTATTTTTGTAATTAGGAAAAAGTATCAAAGACAGTTTCTTCTCCATCCTGCTTCACCCCAGAGACTGTCAAAGGTTTATTGCCACAGGGCATGGCTAATAGCCCCACCATGTGTATGTAAAGAAGGCCTTACAAACTGTCAGGAAACAGTTTCCCCTGATAATCATCTATCATTATATGGATGACATCCTTTTGTGTCATGAGAGCAGCAGGGAGCTAGAGACAACCCTCAGGGTCAGGGTATGGTGGAACGCACCCACCTCACCCTCAAGAATGCCTTATATAAACAAAAAGGGGTAATAGGAGAAGATTTTAGAACACTGGACAAAAATGGCCGCAGTGCAGCAGAGTGGCACGGCCAACAATCCAATCCAAAACACATGCCTAAAGTTTTGTGGAAGGATGTGTTGGAAGGAACATGGAAAGGCCCGGACCCAGTGATAATCTGGACCCGAGGCTCGGTTTGTGTTTTTCCACAGGACCAGCAGAACCCCGTTTGGGTGCCTGAACGTCTGATACGCAGAGTGGAAAACCCTGGAGCAGAGGTACAAGATGATCGCACTGCTTCTGCTCCTGCCGTGGATCCTACAGCAGGCGACGGCGGAGCCGAGCTGCAGCTGCAGCCACCACCACGCTGACTATCACCATTCCTACGGCAGAGACGCTGAATGGTCTGTCCCAGGCCACTGCCTCGGCAATGACAGCGCAGAACATCATCAATGGCCATTTTAAGAATGGGATGGCCTTGGTCAACCAACGCATGAACCTTCTTCAAGAACAATTGGACCTCTTGGGGGAGGTTTTGTCTGTGGGCTGCGTATATGAGGGTGTATTACTGGTATTGCTAATTGTGGGCCTCTCCTGCTTGGGAGGAAAGTCTGTTACAAAAACAGCAACGGGGAGAACGGAAGGTCCTGTTGCAGGCCATGGCAGCGCTAGAGGAAGGCATCTCCCCTAGAGTATGGCTTAATATGCTGGATCAGTAGTCAAGGACGGGTAAGATCGGGAGCTGCGCATATCAACCTAAGACAGGGCGCAGACCTAAGCTGTCTGTTGCCTGAGGACGGGTAAGAATGCCACAGACTCTGGACAACCTAAGACAGGCATGATCCCGACAGCCCTTTGGTTATAAAACAATAAAGGGGGAGATGTGGGGGCCCAGCCTACGGCCGAGGCTGAGCCCCACTCTAGCTGGACAACGCCCTCTTCCCTGTTGGGGATTGGCCCAGCATACTTCCGTACCCGTGCACAGCTCGTGCTGCCCGCTTAGAGTGGCGCGTGACACCTATCCGCTTAAAGGTCACGCATGATACTGTCCCGGATTGGTTGGGTGACTGAATATAAGGGAGCCCGCCGGGAGGGAGAAGAGCTGCCCGACAACTGCTGTAACCACCGTGAGAGAATAAAGCCTAGAGAAGAATCAAGACCTTGGGCGTGTTGCTTCGGTCCCTGAAGGGTCGCGACAATATCAAAAGGCTGCCTGCCCAGCCCCCAAGGTGGGTTGAGGTATTGTCTACTTGCTAAAGAATCCTGCCTCTTGAACTTCCTGGGTGTTAAAATGCAATCTTATCTTCAAGATGGAATTCTTCCTGCCCTTTACTATGCTGTTTATAGCTGGGTCTGCATGCTAAGTTAGTTGCTCAGTTTGCAAAATCACCTCGTCAGATCTGAAGGAGCTAAGACAGCACATAGGCCTGGGCCTTTAGTATGCTAAAGTGAATCTTCCACATGGTTACAAAAGTTTAGCATAATAAAACGTGTTCTACTCTTCTTTATCTGGGGAACATTAACTGATTTCACTGAAGAATGATTTTAGAGCTCAATGTTAAACAGAGCTTTAGCAGGGGGGTCTTTCCTGGCATGTAGTTACATTGCTCTGACTGCAAATATCCTGTCCTGCCCCCTCCAGAGTCCCTCACCCTACTCTGACTGCATCCATGGTCCCTGTCTCATTCCCCCCTCTACAGACAGAGACGCTAGCTGCTGCTAGGGAAAGGGGGCAATGACCACTCTAGCTGCTTCATGGTGAGAGGAGGCACAGTAAGGGGTGCAGCTAGGTCTCCATCAGTGGACAGTTGAGAGGGCTTCAGAAGATGGACACTTCTATTCTAGGTTCTATTTCTATTATTATTTGCAGTTTCATGGCTTCTAGGCAAGATAGAACAAATCATGTTATTAAGTTAAGCAGCAATATCTGGAGTTGGATTTTCCATTCTGGAAGGACAAACTTGATGAGATTAAGAATGCATAGTTGAATATGAGAACTAGAAATAGTAAAACTTTAATTGAAATGGTAGGAGAAAACTAAAACCTCTGGGAAATCATAGTTAAATATTTTGAAGAAGCTAGAATTCTGGATATAGTTTATGTCTCAATGACTAGTACTAGGATTTAGTATGGACAAGGCTGCATTATTGAAACAATACTTTTCTCTAAAATCACCCTCATTTTTATTAGAAGTAACCAGATTAAGAAAATAGTTAACACTTGGCTGTATTATTTGCATAAGTGCAGCAAGAAGAGCAATTGATTACATAGGCTCTTTTAAATGTGCTTTGCTGGAACTTTTTGTAAAGACCTTCAGATTGAACTTTTAAAGGCTTCTCCAGGCCAGAAAGCCAAGTAAGACTTGCCCTCAGGTTTTGCCTGGGGTACTTGTAGATTTGGGTGAATTCCTCTCTTCTAGAGGTCAAGACATCCTGAGGTTCCTGCACCTGCCAGGAAGTGACCTTCCTTACTCACCTGGTAAGGCTGCTGGGAACTCTGTAAGCAAGGTACCAGGCCAGTTCTTCCAACGGGCTTTGTTGGCTCTATAAAGTCAACCTTAGTTCCTTAAAGCTGTTCATATCTGAGCTTACACACATGTCTCTCAGGTATGACATTCCAGTCCAAGCCTTGGTAGTAAAACCAGTGTTTTTAATTGGTCCTCTTACAAGGAAAGCAGGTTCTTATTGAACTTATGTAAATACTGCCATGAAATATAAAAATACTGAAAGCTTTTAAATTCTTGAGGGATCAGGTAGAGAGAAAGATAAGTCTTTCAATTCTGCTTATAAAGGTATTGTCATTTATGAAACTGTTGTCAGTCAGCTTAAGAGAAAAAGCTTTAAACACTTTATCAGCAACATTTGAAAGAAAAAGCCACAAAGTCATCTTCCTTGGTTTACTTAATCTTATGTAACCAATACCTGTTCTGCCAAAATGTAGTTCTTTACTAGCTTAGGATTAATGGAACAGTGGCTATAAATGACAAAAGACTTACAAATGACAATGGTTAAAGATCTGATGAGAGCTTACTCTAAGACAGTTGACATAAGGAAATTCTGATATTTCTGTAACAAAACATTCAGTAACAAAGTTTAGCATCATTCTTTTTCATAGTGCTTTCCAGGTAATTAAGCAGGTAATTATATATCAGATAAATAAGCCAAATTAGCCAAATACTTTCTCCAATGAGAAAAAATTCCTCTGACATGTTCCAGGGGCCTTCTGGAAAATATCAGTTAACTATTAGAACTTAAAACTATTAGGTACTTTAATGTTTAGTAAACACTGAGAAGCAGGCTATTGTAAACTGTTACACTAGCATTCTTTAGATTAACAAATTTATGAACATTTTATAATTTCTGTAACTATGAGCTTTACAGCGCAATCTCTCACTAAATACAAAGTATATCTTCTTAACTTAGCAAAACTTTAAGGTTTTAGGTTACCACAAAGATTCTCAGGCTGTAGGTAGGTATACACACTGTAACACACAATTATTATTAAGAAGTTCACTTGCTACATTTAGTTTACTCATTCTTAACAACTATGCTAGATTACTTACAAAACCTTTACTGAATATTAGACAAACTCAAGCCTCTAAGCATTTTATTCTTGAAAGATTTAGCAGATAACATCAACTTAAATAACTTTAGGTAAACTTAGACAGCTGATAACCATAAGGACATGTCCTTTTCAGTTCAACTTAAATAAGCATTAATGCTTAATATTTTCTATTAGAATTTTCTGGAAATTTTAGAATGCCCATTTTTCACAAGTGCTTGTCTTTAAATCAATTAATACCATCCAGAGGTAGAAAAATCTTTCATCTACACGCTTAGACACACAAACATGCAGACTGAGACATAATGACTACAGTTAGCAACACTCTTCATAAAAAGAATATATACACAGACAGATAAACTGACACAGAGACTTGAGTTACTGATATCCAATGCCTTTCCTTTTAGCTTATTTGACTAAAAGTATTTCAGTTTTCAAGAATACACTCTACGGGCGAGCAGTTTATATAACTGGGTTAAGGTTTAGATGGCCTCAGACTAACAGGGCTGATGAAGACTCTGAACTGATAGGGACTGTGTGTCTCCAGGGAGCTGGAAATGAAATGCAAGTACAATTCTAGCTCTAGTCATTTAAAGCCAGGCTGTATTGCAAAAGATACATTTCTTCTGTTTCAGGGAGTCTAGTTCAAAAACCTCTCAATTTTTGAAGATAATGAACTCAATAAGTAGAAAACTAGTTCCACATTATAGTCTATGGGACTGTTGACTATTTTCCTTCCTTGCATTAAAATAAATTTAGCTGTATAACTTTATTATATATTTCTCTCAGGGGCCAAGCCGCTCCAATCAGAGAATTTGTATGGAGGCCAGGCTTGGGTGCAGAAGATAAATCACTTTTTTCAGGGTCTGGGGATCAAAATTGCTCCCAGTTCTTTAGAATGCATGCCAGAGGCATGTCTGGCTTTAACCTTGAAGAGGATGCTCCCATCTGAAAGAGAGAGAGAGAGAAAGATGGGTATTTAGCACCTGGTCAGCCTCTCTGTGTGAGGGCATCCCCTCGCCTTGGAACTTAGGTGATAGTGGTCAATCACCCCCTCTGCCAGGCCTACCGGACTTAACCACTCCTTACCAGCGTGGCCTGTGCCTTGCCTTGATTCCCCTCTTGCCTTCCCACTAAGCAAGACTCACCTCGGAGCTCTGGATTTAGTGGGACCTTACCAGTGTGCTCCTACTTACACTTTTTGGGAGTTTCCCTAGTTTTCTCTGCATGAGCTTTCCTTGAGAGCCCCCTGCCTGTATTGTAAGTGCAGGGACTGTGACTTCTTGCTGCCAGAGCCCTGACCTAAGTCACAAGCCTGCTTTGCTTTCCCAGGGCTGCAGAAAAGGAAATGCCTAGCCCCAAGATGACTGCCTCTAAGGAAAGGAGATCAACAGAATAGAGGCATTTACATGTTGGTTTCAGGTTTCAGCTTGATTACTTTAGACTTCATTTGCATGACACAGGAGAAAGTGGCACAGGCCTAGGAGGACTGCTTTGAATGGAGAGCAAGGGAACTTTTTGCTAAAGCCAGAAATAAAATTCAGGGGCTGCCACAGACATTTATGGGGGTGGGGGGACCTATACTCTCAAACACCAGTTTCTGCCACTGCCTGGAAATTATCCCGTGAGCCACCCACTGTAAGAAATCTGATCTATGAGACAAGAGGTCAGGTGTCATCTGTGACTCTTGCATAGGCAACAGCCTAGCTGGAGGTTCACTCAGCGCTGTCGGATCAATCAGCCGGAGCCGAGATCTAAGGACCACTGTCTACTAGTCTGGTCTGCCCTTGGAGTCCACAGATTAGGATAGGAAAGTAGGAAATCAGCTTAGCCACTCCCTGACATTCCCGTCTGTCTGGAGCCGGGTGATCAAGGAGCGGCAGACACTGGGAAACCTTTCACCTGAGACTTAAGACTGGTAGCCGACGCTAATCATCTTATAGGTGGCTAACGGGTGCCCAGACACATTTTTATGAGACAAAAAGTGCAGCATTTAGTCAGGAATAAGAGCAGAGCATGGATCTCCTACCTTGTGGTGGTGAGCATCGGATTCCGTGAGATTGATGAAGTTAGAAGGTAGTTAGGGATGCCCTCTGCCTCATTGAGGCCAGGGTGGCCTGAAGAAGTAGGCTGGAAGTCAGAGACAGAAAGAGAGATGCTCCTCACGGATACCCACTTGGGCTGTCGGGGTCTGATTCCAGACACATGGGCCTTTGAGAAGCCGCTGAAGTGTAACCTCGGCCTAGACTCTCACAGGTGCCCACAACCTTCCTCAGTCCCTCGCATCCTAGGAGATGCCTCTGAAAGGGAATCCTGGCCTCCACTCAGCTGACATTTCTGGCTCCCAAGGGAGACGGGGGATCCACTGAGGGAAATGCAGGGGAACCTGTCGCTTGAGACTTTGAGATCTGCAGCTGGGCTAGTCCCATTTAAATGGCTGACAAGCGCCTGATTTTGTGTGCCACAGATGGCTTCCTTCTATAAGGACAGGGAAAGAGAAGGCAGGCTTGGATGCCGATACTCACCTCCAAAGTTATCCCGGACGAGCCCCCAAAAATGATGCCGGGGTTCTTGTTTGCAGAGCCTAAGAATGAGCTTCACAAACAGTCAAGGTAGGAGAGCAAGGTACAGGCTTTTATTTAGAGATAAAGTGAAGGGACAGAGCTCCCGGCTCACGCCAGGAGGGGACAAGAGAGTCCATCGTTGGTGCATTGTCTAGGGGGTTTTATAGGCAGTTGAGGATTTTTTAGAGAATATGAAAAAACTTAGGGGTGGGAACTTGTTAAGTGGTCCCTGAATATTAAAAATTAACTTAACTGTAAGGAATTTCCTGTCTTGATTTCTCTCTGGAACACAGGCGCTTTGGTCTGGGAGCATATCAAAAGGCTGCCTGCCCAGCCCCCAAGGTGGGTTGAGGTTTTGTCTACTTGCTAAAGAATCCTGCCTCTTGAACTTCCTGGGTGTTAAAATGCAATCTTATCTTCAAGATGGAATTCTTCCTGCCCTTTACTATGCTGCTTACAGCTGGGTCTGCATGCTAAGTTAGTTGCTCAGTTTGCAAAACACCTCATCAGATATGAAGGAGGAAAGACAGCACATAGGCCTGGGCCTTTTAGTATGCTAAAGTGAATCTTCCACATGGTTACAAAAGTTTAGCATAATAAAACGTGTTCTACTCTTCTTTATCTGGGGAACATTAACTGATTTCACTGAAGAATGATTTTAGAGCTCAATGTTAAGCAGAGTTTTAGCAGGGGGGAGTTCCTTGCATGTAGTTACATTGCTCTGACTGCAAATATCCCGCCCTGCCCCCTCCAGAGGCCTTTACCCTACTCTAACTACATCCATGGTCCCTGTCTCAAAGGCATTTGGTTTGCTTTGCTTTAAGTGTTTTTTATCTAATTAATATTGGAAAACGAATAAGATAATAGCAAATAGTTGGGTAAGTTGAAAACGTTGCAAAATGTTACAAAATCCTTTGCGTGGGATTGGTTATTTCTAATTCTTTCTGAGAGTAAATGGAAACCACAGTGAGGTTTTCCTCTCTAATGTATCCTCTTGAGGGCAGGGATTGACAACCACTTTGAAACCATCCTTCTGATCCCCACTATGTGGGCTCTTTCCTGAACGGTGGCCACTATTGCCATCTTAAAGATCTAGCCAAGATAGAGCATCACTCCAGAACAACGCAAGTGTAGGGAATGGCTCCATACCAGTGAGACAGGGACCATAAGTGTAGTAAGAGTAGGATGAGGGCCTCAGGAAAAAGCAAGGCAAGACAATTACAGTTAGAGTGGTGGAACAACATGCAAGGAAACCCCCTACCAAAACTCCATGTTAAACTTTAATCTCTAGAGTCATTCTTTAGTGAGATCAGTTAATATTCCCCACATAAAGGAAAGATAGCCCATGTTTTTATTATGCTAAAGTGGGTAAGTTGGGATTCTTATGGCCAGGATCCTTACTGAACTTAAACCACCTGATGATGTAACTGGCCCTGTTGCTAGGCTACCACTTCTACACTTTCAGGCAATAAGCTATTATTGCACTATATGGAGTGCTCGGCCCAGTGCTCTGTGAAGGGTCCCCAAAAGTAAGATGGCAAACTTCCGGCTTCTCTTCGGGGTCCTCAGTTCCCGCCAGCGCCACCTGAAGCCCAATCACCTCATGCCCCCCTCCCAATCCCAGCACCTAGCCAACAGCCACCAGCCCCGTAGAAGTGACACCTCAATTAATTCATGCCCCTTCCTATATAACCCAGCACCTTTCCCTAATAAAGCGGAACTCTCCGGTGAATTGCTGCTATGTGTCGCTCCTTTCCTTTCATTGGTGCCGAAACCCGGGAGACGGGACACCCCAACTGGGCCCCGTCTTCCCCCGACACCAGCAGCAGCTTGCCCTCGTCCTCTTTTTCCGGCGCTGGCTCATCACACTCACCACTCCTCTCTGGCCTTTAGGTAAGTTTTCCCCCCCGAGTGGGCCGCTCTTCCCCGAGCTATCGCAGTGCCATTGACCGTGATCGTCCCGAAAGGCCCTGACGCTCGGGGATGAGGAGGGAACGCTCCCCGCCTCAGGCCTTCACGGCTGCGGCGGACCCTCAGGCCCCTCCTCCAAAAGCCATAAATCCCCGCCTCAAGCCTTTACGGCTGCGGGGAACGCTCAGGCCCCTCCTCCAACAGTCATAAACGCATTCACCATCCCTTCCATCAGTGCTGAAAGTTTTTAAGCAAAATTTCCCCGGGGTGGGCCACTCTTCCCCGAGCTATCGCAGTGCCATTGACCGTGATCATCCCGCAAGGCCCTGACGCTCGGGGATGAGGAGGGAACTCTCCCCGCCTCAGGCCTTCACGGCTGCGGTGGACCCTCAGGGCCCTCCCCAAACAGCCATAAATCCCCGCCTCAAGCCTTTACGGGTGTGGCGGACGCTCAGGCCCCTCCTCCAACAGTCATAAATCCCCGCCTCAGGCCTTCACGGCTGCGGCCTACTCTCAGGCACCCCCCTCCAACAGCCATAAACGAGGTGACTCCTTTGTGGATGAGAACGCTCCCTTTCCCCCCATCCTCCTTCTGCTCCGTCCGCCGAAAACGCCTAGCGCTAGGTACCTCGTGACTCCGGCACTCTGCCTTCTTAGGGAAGTCTGGGTGACGACCCACACTTCCTAAGAAATTCCGACTCGTATACGAGTTTCCGCAGACCACCAAGGATCATCGGGGATGCCCTTTGTCTCCTTGTGGTCTGCTTCCAGTCCGAGGATCTCCGTTCGTCTTCCCCTGTTTGTCTCCTTCTCTGTCCTTTAGCCATGGGAGCCTCCTCATCCCTCCCTGAAAGTTCACCTCTTGAATGCCTGCTTAAGCATCTGGCTACCCTCTCCCTGATGCCTGATATAAAACCAAAACTTCTCCGTAAATACTGCTCCCAAGATTGGCCGACATACCCCCTAGACAATAAAAACCAATGGCCTGCAGGGGGAACTCTTGATCCTAACATCACTCGCGATCTTTTTAACTACTGCCAGCGCCTGAAAAAATGGAAGGAGATTCCCTATATGGAAGCTTTCTGCCTCCTCCTCTCCCCGCCCCCTCCCAAGTTCTCCTAGCCTGCAAGCCGCCGCCCCCGCAGAAGCCTCCTGTTCACTCCCTTCCCCTTCTTCTCCTACAACAGCCCTTCTCCCTTCCTCCCCAACCATCTCCTCCCCCATCTCACCTCCTCCACCTTCATTCCCTGCAGATTAAGCCTGAGCCTTTCAGCCCCCCTTTAACTAGGTCCCAAGAGCCTCCTCCCTCTTTGCCCTCATCACCTGTTTCTCCCCTGTTAGGGACCGCCTTTGTCTTCTCACATGTTTGTAGGGAGAATGGGAAAGCACCTTCCCCCATGTCTGAACGCAGCATGGGAAGGCACAAGCTAGAGAACAACCGGTGCAGTCCTTAGAAGTTATCTGTCCACAAAAACATATCTTGCCAAGACTCCTCACTCTGAAAATAGGGAGACCTTGAAGATGTGTAGAAACACCGCCCCTGCTTCTAAATATGCCCTTCCCCCACTTGCAGATGTGGCAGGAATGGAGAACAAAGAACATTCTGTTTACGTATTCCATAAGCAATTAACTAGAGCCCTGCTGCAGCTCAGTTAGTAGAGCATGGGACTCTTAATTCAAAGTCATGAGTTCAAGCCCAACTAGAGCGGCAGAAGTAAGCAGCTAGGCTGCTAGCTGGCCACATCCAACTAGAGCGGCAGAAGTAAGCAGCTGGGCTGCTAGCTGGCGACATGTGGGTCCGATTCTATCTTTCTTTTCTTTGCCCCCCCTTCTGCACTTCAGGACATGCTCGACTAGGTATAGCTAGACCACGTCACTCCCCCACAGACTGAGCCAGAACCCTTCAGTCCCCCTCAGACTCGGTCCCGAGGGCCTCCCAAAATTATCGCCCCCTCTGGGAAGTAGCAAGATCCGAAGGCATCATGCGCGTTCACGTCCCTTTCTCCTTAGGAGATTTAGCCCAACTAGAGAAACGCCTAAGTTCCTTTTCCACTGATCCCACGACATACATCAGGGAGTTTCAATAGACCCTCTAGTCTTACAGCCTCACACATCATGACATTTTCATGCTCCTGGCCAATACTCTCCTCCCTGAAGAGCGTAGACGAGTTTGGGACTTCGCCCAAATGCACGCTACTGAAACCCACAAGACTGACCCCACCTATCCCCCTGGCCCCACTGCTGTCCCTGAACAAGACCCACACTGAGATTATAACACCGCCATGGGTCTCCACTCTCGAGATATTTTTGCCTCCTGCTTAATAGCAGGTCTGAAAAAGGGCAGCTTGTAAAGTAGTCAATTTTCAAAATCTCCAAGACATAATTCAAAAGAGAGATTAAACCCCCTCCGAGTTCTTAGACTCACTCAAGCCCTATTACAGTATACCAGCCTAGACCCAGAAACACCTAAAGGAAAACATGTCCTTATGAGATACTTCCTAGCTCAAAGCTACCCGACATTAAAGCTAAACTCAAAAAGTTAGAACAGGGCCCCGCTACCCCACGACCAAGATCCTAACAGTAGCCTTTAAAGTCTTCCATAACCAGAAGGAGGAGAAAGAATGCGGTAAACAAAAGGCTGATCAGGCCAATTTCCAGATGTTGGCCCAGCTGATAAAACCACAACCTGGGCGCCCCTCTACAGACAAGCCCCCCCCAGGAGCTTGTTTCAAGTGCGGAAAAGAGGGACATTGGTCAAGGGCGTGCTCCTCCCCCAGATCTCCTACAACCCCATGCCCCAGATGCCACAAAAAGGGCCACTGGGGGTCTGATTGCCCAACCACCCGAAGGGGAGGCTGGACGAACAACCCCCATCCTAAGCCCGCTGTAGTGGGGCTGGCAGAAGAAGATTGACGGGGCCCAGGGGCTTCTCACCCGACCATTTCCATCACCAAACAGGAGCCCAGGGTTACTTTAACAGTAGACGGTCGCCCCATCTCCTTCCTCCTAGATACAGGAGCCACCTTCTCAGTCTTGTGAGAATACCGGGGCCCTACCATTGCCAGCCATTACTCCTATAGTCGGGGTAGGAGGTAAACAGATTTTCCCATTAAACCCCCCCCTTTTTTATGCACAATCCTAGACAATCCCATACCTTTCTCCCACTCCTTCCTGGTTATACCCCAGTGTCCCATCCCTTTACTAGGACGAGACATCCTTTCCCTCCTCCACGTTTCCATAACTATATCCACTCCCACAGCCCCCAGTACTCCCTTTCTGATGGCCCTCATAGCTGATGACCCCCCTCTACCCAATGAAAGCTCCGGTTCTGCCCTCATACACCCTGTAAATCCAAAAGTTTGGGACATTACAAGCCCGTCTGTGGCCCTATGTCCCCCTGCCTCTATCAAATAATGTGACCCCTCTCAGTGTATCTGTCAGGCCCAATACCCCCTAACCACTTCAGCCCTCATAGGCCTCCAACGCATCATTCAAGCAGACCCACTCACTCCCCATTTAATACCCCCATATTAGCTGTTAAAAAAACCAACGGATCTTTCCACCTTGTCCAAGACCTTCGCCTCATCAACATAGCCGTTGTCCCTATCCATCCCTTAGTACCAAATCCATACAGCCTTTTATCGCAGATCCCTGCCTCAGCATCCCACTTTGCAGTCCTAGATCTCAAGGACCCATTTTTCTATCCCTCTAGACCCCTGCTCCCAAGAATTTTTCATATTCACCTGGACGGACCCATACACAAGACATTCTAAACAACTCACTTGGACAGTTTGCCACAAAGCTTCCGAGATAGTCCCCATATTTTTAGACAGGTCCTAGCTCAGGACCTCAAACAGTTTCATCATGATCACTCCAAGTCCACCTTATAATACATAGACAATCTTCTACTCTGCAGTCTCTCGTGGGAACAGTCTCAACTTGACACTGCCTCCCTACTTAACCTTCTAGCTTCCAGAAGTTACCGAGTATCCCCCGTCAAAGCTCAAATCTCTTCCCCTTCTGCCACTTCCTCAGATTCCTTCTATCTCAACAAAGAAAGTCCATTACCTTAGACAGAAAATAGCTCCTCTCTGACCTGCCTATTCCCAAAACCAAGACAGAAATCCTTTCCTTTCTAAACCTGGCTAGATATTTTAGAACGTAGATCCCTAACTTCTCCCTGCTCCCTGTTGGCAAGACCCCTATACGACCTCAGCAAAAGCCCCCCTAAAAAACCATTATCCTCCTCACCCCGACACTCCTTCATTAAGCTCCGTCAAGCCCTTGTAGAAGCCCCAGCTCTCCATCTTCCTGATCTGTCGAAGCCCTTCTCATTATACATTCATGAGAGGTCCAGTCAAGCTCTAAGAGTCCTAGGCCAATATTATGGCCCATCCTTTGCCCCAGTAGCTTATCTCTCCAAGCAATTAGACCCCACAGTTCGGAGTTGGGCCCCCTGCCTACGAGCATTAGCCGCTAGACAGCTCTTGCAGAACGCAGTTCATAAACTGACATTCAGGGCGCCCCTTACCATTCTGTCCCCACATCACCTAAAAGATCTCTTAACCTACAAAAGTTTACAGACTCTCCCTCCCTCCAAACTCCTCACCTTACTGTCCTCTTTCCTCCAAAATCCCATTCACCCCCTTTGACATCCATACCCGAATCATGACTTTTTCCTCCTTTACTGCTCTCTTGCTTTTTTCCTCATTCCTATTGTCTTCCCTGCCGCCCCACCCTCCTTTGTATGGCGATTCAAAGTCAAGCAGACTTACACACAGCATCAAACAAAAGTTACTGCCCTCATTGCCACACCAGACTGCCCTCTGAAAAGCTGCTCTGAGCCTTTGTACCTCCACTTTCCTCCCTCCACCGAAGTGTTCACTAGCAGCTCCCCTTATTCTCCCTACCTCTGCTTCCTCTATGACCAAAAACAAGCCTATTGCAGGCGATGGCCAGACACCTACGGGAGATGTCCCTACTAGTCTTGCGCCATTCACTACATAGGTAACTTCCAGTACCCACAGTATTACTCCTCCAACCATGTCATGAAATATCCCAACAGCTCATTCTCCTTATCAATCCCAGATCCCTGGGACTCTCGATGGGCTGCCAGAGTCACAGCCTCAGTTTACTACGGGGAGTCCTCGACCCCCCACAGTACCCTTCATATCTCTCGAAAGTATGTTCCCTCTCATTCCCAGATCTCTCAAGTTGCATCAGATAGCAGACATTCTGAAAAAGTCATTATCCAAACTCTTGATAGCGCCTCTTCATCTTCTTATCCCCGCCCCTCTTCCCATTTCTCCTACTCTTCATTACAGCTCATTCAGGACACCACCATCTTTCTCAACCACACCCTTAACACAGCCAATTGTTTCTTGTGCGCATCACTACAGCGCCCACTGCTGGCCGCCGTGCCCCTTAATATTTCCAACTACTCCTTCCATGCAGAAAGACAACCCCTCTGCCCCCTGGCAGACATACCCCTATGGGAACCAGAATACGCAGATAATCTCACCATCCACCACTGTGTAGGCCCAACTCCACCCCCCTCCAGCGCACTTCACTGCCTCTCTATCTACACCCCTACCTCCAGCTCTAAGAATTTTACGCAACCGGGACACTTCTTTTAGTGTAATGGCAGTCTTTTCAACTCACTGCCTCTCAACTCCGATACACCCTGCATTCTCGTCACCCTAATCCCACAGTTAACACTTTACAGCATGGCAGAATTTCTTGAGCTCCAACCTCCCTTGCCCTCGCGCACAAAAAGAGCTGCTTTCCTTCCCATCATGGTCAGTAGCTCTTTGATCACCTCAGCCATTGGGGCAGGGTTTTCGGGAGAAGCCTTGGGTCACTCTCTATAGGCAGTTAGAGATCTCAACGCCAAACTTGAGGGAGCCCTGACATCCACTGCCGATTCTCTAGCCTCTCTCCAAAGACAGGTCACTTCGCTAGCTAAAGTCACCCTTCAAAAGCGGCGGGCCCTAGATCTGCTTACAGCCGAGAAGGGCGGCACCTGCGTCTTCCTCTGGGAAGAGTGCTGCTATTCCGGCATTGTAGAAACTGACATTACCAAACTCACCGACCTTGCCTCCAGCCTCCACTCTGCTTCCAATTCCAACCCATTCTCTTCAATACTAACAAACCCCCTCCTCACCTAGCTCTGGCCCATTGCAGGCCCCATAATAATCATTCTTCTTGCCTGTCTCTTCTTACCCTGTATAATAAAGTTCATCAAATCCCAAGTCGGAAAAATCTCTAATCAAGCTTTCAACCAGCTTTTACTCAGGAACTACCAGCTTCTGGCCACAGAAGATCCCTCACCCTCAGGTGACCTCCTCACCACACGCTGAGATGCACCCCTCTCTCCACTGGAAACTGTTCCTGGAAACAATGGCCGCAGATGCCTGGCTCCTGACACCCATAACCTCTTGGCACCATTGGAATCAACAGGTCCTCAACCTATGGTTACAGGGAACCTTCATTGATTTCCAAACCTGAAGAAGTCCACATCTACTCATCCTTACTGCGGGGAGTCCTATCAACCCTTTCCTCCCAATCATCAAGCCCTCACTCCCTTCTCCGCCTCTGTTCAGCAGGAAGCAGCCAGAGAGAAAACAACGTCCACAAACCCATAGAGGAGAAAGGGGGAAATGAAGGGTCCCCACCAGTAAGATGGCAAACTTCCTGAAGGGTCCCCACCAGTAAGATGGCAAACTTCCGGCTTCTCTTCGGGGTCCTCAGTTCCCGCCGGCGCCACCTGAAGCCCAATCACCTCTTGCCCCCCTCCCAATCCCAGCACCTAGCCAACAGCCACCAGCCCCGTAGAAGTGACACCTCAATCAATCATGCCCCCTCCTATATAACCCAGCACCTTTCCCTAATAAAGCGGAACTCTCCGGTGAATTGCTGCTATGTGTCGCTCCTTTCCTTTCATTGGTGCCGAAACCCAGGAGACGGGACACCCCAACTGGGCCCCGTCTTCCCCCGACACCAGCAGCAGCTTGCCCTCGTCCTCTTTTTCCGGCGCTGGCTCATCACACTCACCACTCCTCTCTGGCCTTTAGGTAAGTTTTCCCCCCGGAGTGGGCCGCTCTTCCCCGAGCTATCGCAGTGCCATTGACCGTGATCGTCCCGAAAGGCCCTGATGCTCGGGGATGAGGAGGGAACGCTCCCCGCCTCAGGCCTTCACGGCTGCGGCGGACCCTCAGGCCCCTCCTCCAAAAGCCATAAATCCCCGCCTCAAGCCTTTACGGCTGCGGGGAACGCTCAGGCCCCTCCTCCGACAGTCATAAACGCATTCACCATCCCTTCCATCAGTGCTGAAAGTTTTTAAGCAAAATTTCCCCGGGGTGGGCCACTCTTCCCCGAGCTATCGCAGTGCCATTGACCGTGATCGTCCCGCAAGGCCCTGACGCTCGGGGATGAGGAGGGAACTCTCCCCGCCTCAGGCCTTCACGGCTGCGGTGGACCCTCAGGGCCCTCCCCAAACAGCCATAAATCCCCGCCTCAAGCCTTTACGGGTGCGGCGGACGCTCAGGCCCCTCCTCCAACAGTCATAAATCCCCGCCTCAGGCCTTCACGGCTGCGGCCGACTCTCAGGCACCCCCCTCCAACAGCCATAAACGAGGTGACTCCTTTGTGGATGAGAACGCTCCCTTTCCCCCCCTCCTTCTGCTCCGTCCGCCGAAAACACTTAGCGCTAGGTACCTCGTGACTCCGGCACTCTGCCTTCTTAGGGAAGTCTGGGTGACGACCCACACTTCCCAAGAAATTCCGACTCGTATACGAGTTTCCGCAGACCACCAAGGATCATCGGGGACGCCCTTTGTCTCCTTGTGGTCTGCTTCCAGTCCGAGGATCTCCGTTCGTCTTCCCCTGTTTGTCTCCTTCTCTGTCCTTTAGCCATGGGAGCCTCCTCATCCCTCCCTGAAGGTTCACCTCTTGAATGCCTGCTTAAGCATCTGGCTACCCTCTCCCTGATGCCTGATATAAAACCAAAACTTCTCCGTAAATATTGCTCCCAAGATTGGCCGACATACCCCCTAGACAATAAAAACCAATGGCCTGCAGGGGGAACTCTTGATCCTAACATCACTCGCGATCTTTTTAACTACTGCCAGCGCCTGAAAAAATGGAAGGAGATTCCCTATATGGAAGCTTTCCGCCTCCTCCTCTCCCCGCCCCCTCCCAAGTTCTCCTAGCCTGCAAGCCGCCGCCCCCGCAGAAGCCTCCTGTTCACTCCCTTCCCCTTCTTCTCCTACAACAGCCCTTCTCCCTTCCTCCCCAACCATCTCCTCCCCCATCTCACCTCCTCCACCTTCATTCCCTGCAGATTAAGCCTGAGCCTTTCAGCCCCCCTTTAACTAGGTCCCAAGAGCCTCCTCCCTCTTTGCCCTCATCACCTGTTTCTCCCCTGTTAGGGACCGCCTTTGTCTTCTCACATGTTTGTAGGGAGAATGGGAAAGCACCTTCCCCCATGTCTGAACGCAGCATGGGAAGGCACAAGCTAGAGAACAACCGGTGCAGTCCTTAGAAGTTATCTGTCCACAAAAACATATCTTGCCAAGACTCCTCACTCTGAAAATAGGGAGACCTTAAAGATGTGTAGAAACACCGCCCCTGCTTCTAAATATGCCCTTCCCCCACTTGCAGATGTGGCAGGAATGGAGAACAAAGGACATTCTGTTTACGTATTCCATAAGCAATTAACTAGAGCCCTGCTGCAGCTCAGTTAGTAGAGCATGGGACTCTTAATTCAAAGTCATGAGTTCAAGCCCAACTAGAGCGGCAGAAGTAAGCAGCTGGGCTGCTAGCTGGCGACATGTGGGTTCGATTCTTTCTTTATTTTCTTTGCCCCCCTTCTGCACTTCAGGACCTGCTCGACTAGGCACGGCTAGACCGCGTCACTCCCCCACAGACTGAGCCAGAACCCTTCAGTCCCCCTCAGACTCAGTCCCAAGAGCCTCCCAAAATTATCGCCCCCCTCCGGGAGGTAGCAGGATCCGAAGGCAGCGTGCGCGTTCACATCCCTTTCTCCTTAAGAGATTTAGCCCAACTAGAGAAACGCCTAAGTTCCTTTTCCACTGATCCCATGACATACATCAGGGAGTTTCAGTAGACCCTCCAGTCTTACAGCCTCACACATCATGACATTTTCATGCTCCTGGCCAATACTCTCCTCCCTGAAGAGCGTAGACGAGTTTAGGACTTCGCCCAAATGCAGGCTACTGAAACCCACAGGACTGACCCCACTTATCCCCCTGGCCCCACTGCTGTCCCCGAACAAGACCCACACTGAAATAATAACACCGCCATGAGTCTCCGCTCTTGAGATATTTTTGCCTCCTGCTTAATAGCAGGTCTGAAAAAGGGCAGCTTGTAAAGTAGTCAATTTTCAAAAGCTCCAAGACATAATTCAAAAGAGAGATGAAATCCCCTCCGAGTTCTTAGACAGACTCACTCAAGCCCTATTACAGTATACCAGCCTGGACCCAGAAACACCTGAAGGAAGACATGTCCTTATGACATACTTCCTAGCTCAAGGCTACCCCGACATTAAAGCTAAACTCAAAAAGTTAGAACAGGGCACCGCTACCCCACAGACTGAGATCCTAACAGTGGCCTTTAAAGTCTTCCATAAGCGGGAGGAGGAGAAAGAATGCCGTAAACAAAAGGCTGATCAGGCCAATTTCCAGATGTTGGCCCAGCTGATAAAACCACAAACTGGGCGCCCCTCTACAAACAAGCCCCCCCAAGAGCTTGTTTCAAGTGCAGAAAAGAGGGACATTGGTCAAGGGCGTGCCCCTCCCCCAGATCTCCTACCACCCCATGCCCCAGATGCCACAAAAAGGGCCACTGCGGGTCTGATTGCCCAACCACCCAAAGGGGAGGCTGGACGAACAACCCCCATCCTAAGCCCGCTGTAGTGGGGCTGGCAGAAGAAGATTGATGGGGCCTGGGGGCTTCTCGCCCGACCATTTCCATCACCAAACAGGAGCCCAGGGTTACTCTAACAGTAGACGGTCACCCCATCTCCTTCCTCCTAGATACAGGAGCCACCTTCTCAGTCTTGTGAGAATACCGGGGCCCTACCACGCCAGCCATTACTCCTATAGTCAGAGTAGGAGGTAAAGAGATTTTCCCATTAAACCCCCCACCCACCCTTTTATGCACAATCCAAGACAATCCCATACCTTTCTCCCACTCCTTCCTGGTTATGCCCCAGTGTCCCATCCCTTTACTAAGACGAGACATGCTTTCCCTCCTCCACGTTTCCATAACTATATCCACTCCCACAGCCCCCAGTACTCCCTTTCTGATGGCCCTCATGGCCGATGACCCAACTCTACCCAATGAGAACTCCAGTTCTGCCCTCATACACCCTGTAAATCCCAAAGTTTGGGACATTACAAGCCCCTCCGTGGCCCTATGTCCCCCTGCCTCTATCAAATTACGTGACCCCTCTCAGTATATCTGTCAGGCCCAATACCCCCTAACCACTTTAGCCCTCATAGGCCTCCAACCCATCATTCAAGCAGACCCACTCACTCCCCATTTAATACCCCCATATTAGCTGTTAAAAAAACCAACGGATCTTTCCGCCTTGTCCAAGACCTTCGCCTCATCAACATAGCCATTGTCCCTATCCATCCCTTAGTTCCAAATCCATACAGCCTCAGCATCCCACTTCTCAGTCCTAGATCTCAAGGACCCATTTTTCTATCCCTCTAGACCCCTGCTCCCAAGATTTTTTCATCTTCACCTGGACGGATCCATACACAAGACATTCTAAACAACTCACTTGGTCAGTTTTGCCACAAAGCTTCCGAGATAGTCCCCATATTTTTAGACAGGTCCTAGCTCAGGACCTCAAACAGTTTAATCATGATCACTCCAAGTCCACCTTATAAGACATAGACAATCTTCTACTCTGCAGTCTCTCGTGGGAACAGTCTCAACTTGACACTGCCTCCCTACTTACTTTCTAGCTTCCAGAAGTTACCGAGTATCCCCCGTCAAAGCTCAAATCTCTTCCCCTCCTTTCACTTACCTCAGATTCCTTCTATCTCAACAAAGAAAGTCCATTACCTTAGACAGAAAATGGCTCCTCTCTGACCTGCCCATTCCCAAAACCAAGACAAAAATCCTTTCCTTTCTAGGCCCTTTCTAAGCCTAGCTAGATATTTTAGAACGTAGATCCCTAACTTCTCCCTGCACCCTTTTGGCAAGACCCCTATATAACCTCAGCAAGAGCCCCCTAAAAAACCATTATCCTCCTCACCCCGACACTCCTTCATTAAGCTCTGTCAAGCCCTTGTGGAAGCCCCAGCTCTCCATCTTCCTGATTTGTCGAAGCCCTTCTCATTATACATTCATGAGAGGTCCAGTCAAGCTCTCAGAGTCCTAGGCCAATATTATGGCCCATCCTTTGCCCCCCAGTAGCTTATCTCTCCAAGCAATTAGACCCCACAGTTCGGGGATGAGCCCCCTGCCTACGAGCATTAGCCGCTAGACAGCTCTTGCAGGAAGAAGCTCATAAACTGACATTCAGGGCGCCCCTTACCATTCTGTCCCCACATCACCTAAAAGATCTCTTAACTTACAAAAGTTTACAGACTCTCCCTCCCTTCAGACTCCTGACCTTACTGTCCTCTTTCCTCCAAAATCCCATTCACCCCCTTTGCCATCCATACCCGAATCATGACTTTTTCCTCCTTTACTGCTCTCTCACTTTTTTTCCTCATTCCTATTGTCTTCCCCACCACCCCAGCCTCCTTTGTATGGCGATTCAAAGTCAGAGAGACTTACACACAGCATCAAACAAAAGTTACTGCCCTCATTGCCACACCAGACTGCCCTCTGAAAAGCTGCTCTGAGCCTTTATACCTCCACTTTCCTCCCTCCACCGAAGTGTTCACTAGCAGCTCCCCTTATTCTCCCTACCTCTGCTTCCTCTATGACCAAAAACAAGCCTATTGCAGGTGATGGCCAGACACCTACGGGAGATGTCCCTACTAGTCTTGCGCCATTCACTACATAGGTAACTTCCAGTACCCACAGTATTACTCCTCCAACCATGTCATGAAATATCCCAACAGCTCATTCTCCTTATCAATCCCAGATCCCTGGGACTCTCGATGGGCTGCCAGAGTCACAGCCTCAGTTTACTACGGGGAGTCCTCGACCCCCCACAGTACCCTTCATATCTCTCGAAAGTATGTTCCCTCTCATTCCCAGATCTCTCAAGTTGCATCAGATAGCAGACATTCCGAAAAAGTCATTATCCAAACTCTTGACGGCGCCTCTTCATCTTCTTATCCCCACCCCTCTTCCCATTTCTCCTACTCTTCATTACAGCTCATTCAGGACACCACCATCTTTCTCAACCACACCCTTAACACAGCCAATTGTTTCTTGTGCGCATCACTACAGCGCCCACTGCTGGCCGCCGTGCCCCTTAATATTTCTAACTACTCCTTCCATGCAGAAAGACAACCCCTCTGCCCCCTGGCAGACATACCCCTATGGGAACCAGAATACACAGATAATCTCACCATCCACCACTGTGTAGGCCCAACTCCACCCCCCTCCAGCGCACTTCACTGCCTCTCTATCTACACCCCTACCTCCAGCTCTAAGAATTTTACGCAACCGGGACACTTCTTTTAGTGTAATAGTCTTTTAAACTCACTGCCTCTCAACTCCGATACACCCTGCATTCTCGTCACCCTAATCCCACAGTTAACACTTTACAGCATGGCAGAATTTCTTGAGCTCCAACCTCCCTTGCCCTCGCGCACAAAAAGAGCTGCTTTCCTTCCCATCATGGTCAGTAGCTCTTTGATCACCTCAGCCATTGGGGCAGAGTTTTCGGGAGAAGCCTTGGGTCACTCTCTATAGGCAGTTAGAGATCTCAACGCCAAACTTGAGGGAGCCCTGACATCCACTGCCGATTCTCTAGCCTCTCTCCAAAGACAGGTCACTTTGCTAGCTAAAGTCACCCTTCAAAACCGGCGGGCCCTAGATCTGCTTACAGCCGAGAAGGGCGGCACCTGCGTCTTCCTCTGGGAAGAGTGCTGCTATTACATCAACGAATCCGGCATTGTAGAAACTGACATTACCAAACTCACCGACCTTGCCTCCAGTCTCCACTCTGCTTCCAATTCCAACCCATTCTCTTCAATACTAACAAACCCCCTCCTCACCTAGCTCTGGCCCATTGCAGGCCCCATAATAATCATTCTTCTCGCCTGTCTCTTCTTACCCTGTATAATAAAGTTCATCAAATCCCAAGTCGGAAAAATCTCTAATCAAGCTTTCAACCAGCTTTTACTCAGGAACTACCAGCTTCTGGCCACAGAAGATCCCTCACCCTCACGTGACCTCCTCACCACACGCTGAGATGCACCCCTCTCTCCACTGGAAACTGTTCCTGGAAACAATAGGTGCAGACGCCTGGCTCCTGACACCCATATCCTCTTGGCCAACCTGTGGTTACAGGGAACCTTCATTGATTTCCAAACCTGAAGAAGTCCACATCTACTCGTCCTTACTGCGGGGAGTCCTATCAACCCTTTCCTCCCAATCCTCAAGCCCTCACTCCCTTCTCCGCCCCTGTTCAGCAGGAAGCAGCCAGAGAGAAAGCAACGTCCACAAACCCATAGAGGAGAAAGGGGGGAATGAAGGGTCCCCACCAGTAAGATGGCAAACTTCCGGCTTCTCTTCGGGGTCCTCAGTTCCCGCCGGCGCCACCTGAAGCCCAATCACCTCTTGCCCCCCTCCCAATCCCAGCACCTAGCCAACAGTCAGCAGCCCCGTAGAAGTGACACCTCAATCAATTCATGCCCCTTCCTATATAACCCAGCACCTTTCCCTAATAAAGCGGAACTCTCTGTTGAATTGCTGCTATGTGTCGCTCCTTTCCTTTCACTCTGGGCAGAGGTAGAGATGATAGTGCTTGAATTACTGCTGGGAGAATAAGCCAGGTAATAAACCTTTTCACCCCAAAGAAATGTTCTACTGTCATTCCTTTGGTCACACTGTATCCATAGTGAACTTGCAGGGGCCTGAAACCAATTGGCAAGACAATAGGTGAAATCAGCAGGGATCATTGTTTACCAAGGAAAAGACATGCTGCTCTTATGGGAGGGGTGCTTCAGGGGGCTGTGCCTATGAATGGGAAGACAGTGGACTGTCCCACAATGGGTATGTGGTCTGAGGTGACTTGCCTCCTAGAGGACTGGGCCACACCCCAGGACTGAAGGCAAGGGGAGGTGACACCTGAGGCAGTAGGGCTATAGCCCTTGGTATAGTAAGTAGGTCTTTTGAGAGACAGAGTGCCTGTGAGGCAGCAGGGACTGTGGGTTGGCTGCTTCTCACAGTATTAAAAAAGTCTACAGAAGAGAAGGACACACTCCTGAAAAAGACCCAAGAAACTGCAGCATGAGAACACAAGCTGCAAACCTCTGTGGATTCCCTGAAGAAGGAAATGGCATTGATATGAGAGGAGGCAGCATGAGAATGCCAGCAGCAAGGTGCTGTTGAAGAGGTAAAAGATTCCTTACAGAACGAGATGGCAGCGCTGCCAGGTGCTCTGAAGGAGGAAAAGGTCATCAAGGAAAAAGACAAATCCTGAGGGAAACACGGGTGGAGGTGATACAAGAATGCCAGCTGAGAAGCATTGAGGTGAAGGTAAAAGAGCTGCTGAAGACTGAGCTAGCATTACTGCGAGGCACGGTAGAAAAAGTAAATGTTGTAGCAGAGGAGGCACTCGAGGGAGGGGAAAGAAAGGTGCCATCAGCCCCAGAAATGGCGTTGCTGGGGAAGGATGAAGGGGTGGTGCCGGAGGCACTGACCCCTCCTGTATTGAAAGTATGCCCAGTGGTTGTAAAGAAAATAAAGACACAGCATCCAAGAGCTCTCCAAGGAGAGGAGTAGCCCCCTACACAGGTCATGAAGCACTCTATGCTCTGCCCCTATACTCAGGCTGAGCTGGTGGATTTGGACTCCCAGTTCAGGCAGAAGCCCTCGGAGTCAATATCAGCTTGGCTCCTGTGTCTGTGGGACTTAGGGGTGGATGGAATTGTTCTGTCGGGATCAGAGATGGGAAAGCTGTCTTCCCTGACAGTGCAGCCTGCCTGAGGCAGTGATTACAAAATGCACATCAGACCCCAGAGAGTCACTTTTCCTCGATTGGCTTATGGCTGCACTTTGTGCTGTGTGGCCCAATTCAGGTGATCTACCATCCTCTCCTGTTAGATGGCAGACATATGGTCAGCTCCAACAGGTGTTATGAGAGCTAGGCATAAGAAATGCTATCTATAATCCAGAGAATTATAGCCCAGATGAAGAGATTTTCAGTACTGGGATGAAAAATATTATACTTCAAACAGCTGTCACATCTCTCTTTGGGTCTCTAGTGGCCATTCTTTCCCCTCACTTAGGGTATCCCATAAGTGAGGAGACACATGCAATAGCAGACTTAGGAGAGGCTGAAGCAATGACAGCTCAGAAAGAAAGAAAGTCAGCTACTCAGAAGAAGAATTTAAAGGGCCACATAAAGGTTACGAGGACCCAGATGTGTGTTGATGTAATACGGACAGGAGCAGATGGAAGAGAATTAGATGGTGAAAGGGTATCTTGCGGTGACCCTCCTTACCCCAGAAAAACTCAGGAGACACAGGCCCATGCAAGAGATTTTATTATATGAAAGAGAAAATGGCTGCCCCCAGAGAGAGGGAGCAGCAGCTCATGGGTGAGGAAGCATATTTTTAAGGAGTAGGGGTAGAGTGTGTTCTGCATTGGTGATTGGATCTTCAGGGGTGGGGGTCTTAGTGTGCCAGAATTTGCCTTCATTCCCATCTTTTTCTTTTCTTAATTGGGCCTCTGGGGAACTGGGCATAGAATCTCATTCTCTAGCTACTTCCTACTGGAAGGGGGCACAGATTCTGGGGTTAGCAAGGCCATTGCTGTAGAGTTGGGGAAAGGTGGGCATCTTGAGATGATTTGTGATGTCATCTAGCTGGTTTCGTTATTCTTCGTGAGAAGGCCTTGGTAGCCCTGGGGGAGTAACTGGTTAACAGTATGGTTAGAAATTTTCAAAATTTGATTTTGAATGAATTTTTGGAATAGGTTAATGAAGCAGGGAAGGAAAAGGAGAAGAAAAATAACAAAGGTAATAGGGGCTAGAAGGGGCAGGAGCCAATTGAAGGGGTAAGGGAACGGATTGTTAGGGTAGTTTTCTAGGAGTTTGGAGGCTTGTTCACGGAGGCGTTTTGCACCATCCTGGATGAGACCGAATTTGTTGGTGTGGAAGCAGTATTGTTCTTGGAGTAGGGCTCATATGCCACCTTATGCAGCTGTAAGGAGGTCCTGTTTGGGTTGTAGAGTAGATCACTGGAGGATTTGTAGTCTGTGGAGTTGAAAGTATAAGTGGTCCCTTTGGGATGGAGGAGAATCATGAAGAATGCATTTTTGAGGTCAAGGATGGAGAATTAAGTCGAAGAGGTGGGGATAGTGGATAATAAAGTATAGGGGTTAGGGACTACTGATTGGATTGGAAAAACAGCTGCACTGATAATTCTTAAATCTTGAATTAGCCTATAAGAGCCATTAGATTCTTTGATAGCCAATATCGGGGTGTTGTAAGGGGAATTGGCTGGTCATAGTAGCTCTTTGTGTAAAAGTTCCTAGATAATTGGCTGCAGGCCCAGTAAACTCTTGAGGAGCAGCAGGTACTGAGGTTGAGAGGGAAAAGAGGCAGGGTCTTTAAGTCTGGTAATTACTGGGGGGCAGGTGGTGATAGAGGGGGTGAGGGTATCCCAAACTACAGGGTTGACCAGATGGGGTGGCAGAGGAAAAGGAGAGGGAATTGGGTTTGCACAGCAGGTTGGAGGGCGAGTAAAAGTGGGATTGAAGGCGAGTCGTGGTTGAGGTGCAATCTGGGAGTGAAAGTAATGGAATTTCCAACCTTGTGTAATAGGTCTCTTCCCATAGGGGGATGGGACACTGGGGAATCACCAAAAAGGAGTGAGAGAGGGCAATGTCTCTAAAGATGCAGTGAAGCATGGGAGTTTGTAAAGGTTGATAAGGTGTGCCCTCTACCCCAACTATAGAGGACTGTGAGAGGGAGGTAGGTCCCCAAAACTCCTTCAGGACTGAGTATGTGTCCCCGGTGTCCAAAAGGAAAGAGATGGGCCTACACGCTACCACAATGGTTACCCTGGGCTCCTGTACAGTGATGGTAGTAGTCAGGTGAAGGAGTCCTGGGCCCCCTCTATCATCAGTTGCCAGACCCAGAAGGTCTATGTGTGGAGTGTTAGAGCTGGATGGCCTGGCACCTCTCAGTGTAAGAGGACAGTCAACAGCCCAGTGTCCCTCCTGATGGCACTTAGGGCATGGACTGGGGGGCTTCTGGGGATTTGGGCAGGCTCTAGCCCAATGACCCATTTGACCACATTTGAGGCATGGACCAGGAGGTCCTCCTGGCTGCTTCTTAGGAAGTGAGGATACCCGAGCACCAGTGGTTGAGATAGGTTGAAAGGACTTAGCCAACATTTGATATTTTTGTTTACAGGCTTTTTCATCTCTTCCATTATATACTTTGAAGGCCACTGCCAGGACTTCTGCCTGAGGAGTTAAAGGTCCCTTCTCTAGACATCTAAGTTTAGCCTTAATGTCAGGGGTAATATCTGGGGTCTCAGGGTCTAAGTTTGTATATTTTAAAAGAGCTTTGGTGAGGCAGTCTAGGAACATAGAGGGATTCTCATTTTTATCCTGAATAACCTCTTGGAGTTTTTCATAGTTAATGGCTTTATTGGCTGACTTCCTGAGACATGCCACAAGGCAGGTGATGAATTGATCTTGTCTGGTGACTTCCCCGGCTGTATTATAGTCCCAATTAGGGTCTCAGTCAGGAACCACCTCAGTACCAATTGGATGAGCTGAGTAGTTTGGTGAACCTCATTGGCATGAGTTCTAGCCTGTTCCCAGACTTGCCTCTGCTCCTCGGGCAAAAGTGTGTTGGATAGGATCATGTGAATATCATGAAAGGTAAGATCATATGACTGAGTTAGTTACTGGAACTCTTTTATGTAAGTAGCTGGGTTGGAGGTGAAAGAGCCTAATCTTATCTCAATTTGAGATAGGTCAGAGAGAGAGAAAGGGACCTGGACCTGGACAATGCCCTACATAATGGCTACTTCCCATAGTGGGGCTAGGATCTGGGTTTGAGAGCCAGTGACAGGAGGGCTTGGCACATGACTGAGTGAGGGAAGGGGAACTGGTTGTGGAAGAGCGGGCGGTGCTGCAGCTCCTGCAACAGCACTAGGGGAGCTGGGAGGGTTGGGATTTTGATCTTGCAGAAGAGGTTGTGGCGGGAGAGGAACTAGTGGTTGAGGGGGAGCTGTAGGGGTTTGAGATCAGTAGGGAGGAGGTTCATCAGCAGGGTCAAAGTCAGAGGACATGGTGGGAGTTGGTGGGTGGTGGAGTGAAGTTTTTTAGAGCCAGGAGGAGATGTTTAGGATTGCAAGGGAGAGAGAGAGCGGGCTTGGTTCAGAGGTAGGAGAAAGCCTGGATATATGGGATCTCTTTCCATTTGCCCATGAGCTCACAGAAGTTGTATAAGTCAGAGAATTTTAGGATCTAAAGAACCATTGGGAGGCCATTTAGACTGATTGTCCAAGGAATATTATGGCCAGATCTCATTACAGTAGCAAATAAGCTTAAAAGGTTTGAGGTCTGGAGTGAGGTGGAGGGGTTTTAGATTATTGAGTAAGCACCCTAGCGGTGAATCTGTGGGAATGGAGGGGCCAGATCCCATGGTGAGAATGAGACCATTCACAAGTCACTGAGGTGTCCCAGAGCAACTGAGAAGGTCGCAGAGAAGACCAGACACAGTTAGGGGGTCATCACCACCTCTGAGTGGTCCAGGTGAAAACACCGAGGTTTGACACCTGGTACTAGGATTTTGTTAGATGAGAAGGATAACAAACCCCAAGGGGTAGAGATTCTCACCGTGGGAAAAGGCAGAAGGTGAGGAAAGGTTGACTTGGGATCAACTGTGACTCTGAATGTTGTGGTTGGGGGTGCCCCTGTACCGGAGGAGCCCTTGGGGGTGCTGGACACTCAAAGGTCACTTCCCATGTTCCAAAGGGACATTTAAGTTGACCATGAAGAGGAGATTTACCAAATTGAAGGCTGGTGTTGGGCGAGAAGATGAGCGACCGGGGAAATGGATGGTGAGCCTGTGAAGGAGGATCAGGTAGTGAGGGTTCCCAAAGCAACTCAGATTCTGGGAGGAAGAGCAAAGTCAATGGGAAAACCTCATCCGAAGTCACAGCACCAATGAAAGGGCATCTCACAGCGACCCTCCTTACCCCAGAATGACTCAGCAGACATGGACCCACGCAAGAGATTTTGTTATCTGAAAGAGAAAATGGCTGACCCCCAGAGAGAGGGAGCAGCAGCTCATGGGTGAGGAAGCATGTTTTTAAGGAGTAGGGGTAGGGTGTGTTCTGCATTAGTGATTGGATCTTAAGGGGTGGGCAACCATCTGGTCATTGGTGATTGGATCTTAAGGGATGGGTGACCATCTGGATGGTGGTGATTGGATCTTGAGGGGTGGGGGTCTTAGCATGCCAGAATTTGCTTTCAGATGGGAAGTCAAATAGGATCTTACTAGAGCTATGGTAACAACTGAAACCAGAGCAGCAGGTCCAGACACTAAGACCACAGAGGCAGAGGTCAGAGACAGAGCCACAAGTCTGGCTTATGTGATTGCAAGACTTCCTGCTGGAGAGCAAGCCAACCTCACTTGAGCCCACACAGGAAGATTATTAGGGAACATGGTTTGGCTGAGGGGGAGGTCGAGGTACCTGCCCTGAGGGACCAGGGGGGGATCGGAGGCCACATGTTGAAATAGCTATCCATTGGTCCCCAGTGAACATACAATGTGTCCTGGCTCTGGTGGACATAGAGGCTGAATGTTCACTGATTCATGGTAACCCTGAGTGGTTCCCCAGGACCCCCACTATCATAGATGAATATGGGGGAAGGCTATCAGAGTGAAGCAAGCCCAAATCCCTTTGGGAATAGGGCATCTATTCCCAAAAGAGTATATTGGCTATATATCTCCTATATCTGAGTATATTTTGGGGACTGATATCCTGCAGGGTCTATGGTTGCAGACCACTGCAGATGAGTTCAGACTGAGAGTACATGTGGTAAAGGCAGTTCTGAGGGGACATGATAGGCACCCGCCAATAGCTTTGCCTGTGCCTCAGGGGGTGATTAATACCAAACAATAGAAACTGCCTGGAGGGGATAAAGAGATTAGAGAAACTCTCCAGGTGCTGGAAAAGGTGGGTATTACAAAGTCCACCCATAGATCTTTCAATTCCTCAGTGTGGCCAGTAAAAAATCCAGATGGCTCCTGGCATATGACAGTTATAGATAAATTGAATTGAATAAAAGTCATACCTGTGCATGGAGTCAGAGAATTGAATAAAGTCATACCCCTGTGCATGCTATTGTCCCCTCTATGGCAGGCCTGATGGATACACTCAGTCATGAATTAGTAACATACCATTATGTGGTAGATCTTGCTAATGCGTTCTTTTCCATTGGCATTGAGCAGGAAAGAGGAACTGTTTGCCTTCATGTGGGAAGGATGGCAATGGACTTTCACTGTCCTTCCGCAGGACTACCTCTGTAGGATCTGAAGAATCAAAAGTTAGCATAAGTACAGCCATCTTAAAGGCTTAAATACCACCCCCTAACCTAGAAGGAGGAAAATTATTAGAATCTTGAAAAACAAGTTAGTCAGCCAGTGTTAAATGTAGTGACCTTTAATTAGCTGACCTCAAATCAGTTAATCATACACACCAAGCTTATCTTGCTAGAACCACCCTAAACATTCCGAAGGTAATCTTATCTAACCAGACCCCATGATGTGGCCCCAGGCAAAGATTTATGTGTCTATGAAAAAACACTGTATTGTGATTGTGGAAAATGTTGCCCCCTTTGAAAATGCTATAAAACCTTCTGGCTTTGTGTGCTCAGGGTCCTTGTTGAGACCTGCTGCATCGGGCTAACTTGGACCCCAGCTAGCTGGTTCCTGAATAAATTCCTCTTGCTTATTGCATCAAGAGATGCCTTTCGTGAGTGATTTGGGGCAGCGTCCTCCTCTGGGAGAATCCAACATTTGGGGGCTCGTCCGGGATCATGCGCTCACCCCGCTTCACTCCCGAAGTCGCTCTTGGAGGAAGAGGTAAGATTAGTGGCGCCTTGGTTTGTCTGTGTTCTGTTTTCTGTTTTTCAGTGAGACCGGTCAGAATTCTGAAAGGGGGTACCCACTGTCTGGCAGCTGTCCCGATCCTGTAAAGGGGTCGAGACTGCGGTCGGTAGACGTACTAGGAGCACCGCAGGCTGCAACCCTGGGGGACGCCTCGGGGAGGTTGGGAGGCCAGGGACACCTGGTAGCCTCCCGTCTGTTTTTCCAGCAAGGTGAATCTGATGAGATAGGGTTGATTTTCAGGCGCCAGGAATATCAACCCTCTGATTCCTTTCGGTTTCTGTTTGAAAATCTGAGAAAAAACAAAAAGCGGCCGCTGTGTGTCTAATCTCTGTGTGTCTGTTTTTTGTGTCTTTCACGTGCCTAATAATTGTTATACTGACAATGAGACAGACTCAGACAACCCCCTAAGTGTGTAAATGAATATATCTTTCTACCTCCGGATGGTATTAATGAAATTAATTTAAAGACAAGCGCTTGTGAAAATTGAGTATTCTAAAACTTCCAGAAAACCTGATAAAAAAGTGTTAAGCATTAATGCTAATTTGAGTTTGCCTAAGGCGGGCATGTCTTGGTAGTTGTCGGCTGCCTGAGTTTACCTAGAGTCATTTGAGTCATGTTATCTGCTAAATCTTTTAAGAATAGAATGCTTAGAAGCTTGGCTTTGTCTAGTGTTCAGTGGGGGTCTTGTGAGTAGGCTAGCTTAGTTGTTGCAGGTAGGTGAGCTGAATAAGTGTGGCAAGTGAACACCTTTTTAATTGTGTGTTGCAGTGTGTATGCCTACCTGCAGCCTGAGAATCTTTGTAGTAACTTAAAGCCTTAGAGTTTTGTTAAGTTGAGAAGATGTGCTCTGTGTTTGCTGGGAGATTGTGCTGTGAAGCTCATGGTTGCAGAAATTGTAGAATGTGTTCATAAGTTTGTCAGTCTAGGGAATGTTGGTTTGACAGTTTGCAGTGTCCTGCTTCTCAGTGTTCACTGGAAGTTGAAGTTTCTAATAGTTTTGAGTTCTGGTTAGAACTGCTTAAGGTGATAGAGAGGGCATTTCTCTATGCTGGAAGATGTATGTTTTGATGAGAGAAAGTGTAAAGAACGGAAATTCGTTTTGTTGAAAGTAAAAAAGAGTGATTGTTCTGAAGTGCAGCTATTTGTTTAAAGAGAGAGAACACTGAATGTAAAAAGAAAGTTGTGGAAGGCTTGTGGAAGAGTTAGTATAGTCATGCTATGTGAAATTGAAGCGAGTAAGTCTTGGTATCGAGTGCACAGCAAAATTAGAATCTCGTTTCCAGTTAAACAGTTTTCTTTAACTGTTAGTCTGCTCTTAATGTTGAAAGATCAAAGCAGTTTCTCATGCTTAAAGTCTCAGTGAGTTGCCAGAATATTAAAAAAAAAAAAAAAATGAAATCGTAATATTAAAAAGACTAAAAGCTAAAGTTTGTTAACAACTGTATAACCTTTATTTGCCTTTGAAATATTTTGTTATTGAAAATGATTGCATGGCCTGAGAAATTGAATTATTTATTCCATATATTTTTATAAGTGGAAAAATCTCTAACCAACAAATGATTAAAGTTGTTACTGATTATTTGTTTTCTTAATTTATCCTAAGCAGAATGGTAACAAAGCTTTTTTCAGCTGATTAAATGCACTTAGTTAACAAACCAAAATTTATTCTTAAAAATTAAACTGTAGAATCTGGACAAGATTATGTTTCTCCCAGAAAAACAGGTTTCACTGTAAAGGTTTAGATGGACGAACGTGTGACTACTTTTGAGAAAAGTTGTAATAGATTTTTTGAGAACCACCAGGTCTTCTTGTTTAATTTATATGCTGTGGATATGTTTGTATGTTTTAAAAAACATGGAGGACTCGATATTTTTTTAATGCAAATAATCTTATAAGCTGCTATGCAAATTCTATTAAAAAGCTCTATCTACTATTAAAGAGTAAAACATTCTTGAAGCTTTCAGGGAAGACCTGTAGACTTAAGCACTTTCTCTGCTTTTTTGTATCTGGTCTTATACACTTATGCTGAGTTATGTTCTTATTATTTTTCACTGTTTGTAAGCTATTGATTGTAAGCCAAAGGTCATCATTTCTCAGTCCCTAAATGAAGAAGTAAAATGCCTGATCTCTTTCATCTCAAAGCATATTTCTGGTCATATCTGAATATCTGTGTGAAAGAAAGAGACATTTAAATTTGAAATTCTGCTTAAACTTTTAAGTTGAATTTGACTATAGCCATATTCATTCTTTGTATGTATCTCTAACAGGTCTTTTGTATGCCTGGTGATATTATACTCTGCCTTGAGTTTAGACAGTTCTTTCAGCTAAATGTGAATTCTTATTGTAGCTTTTTTTCCCTTCCTGAAGATGAAAGCAGAGGAATCTACCATCTGCTACCATTCTCTCAAGAATGCTTAGTAACCTAGAATTATTTTGACTTTCTATATATTGTCTTTTAAACTGACAGCAGCAGTCTCCCCTGCTGCTCCACCTTTTTAAAGTATCTCGTTTACTGTGCTGGCTGGGTATATAGATAATAAATGTGTAATGATAGACAGTTCTAATAGAATTAAATGCAAAAAAGTGCTTTTACCTCTAGTTAACTCTGACATGTTCCAGAGGGCCCCTGGAACATGTCAGAAGATTTTTTCTCATTGTGTAGGACCCCAACCTCCCTGAGAAATAAGTTAGCCTAAGAGTGGCCATCTTGAAGCCCAAAAAGCCATTCTGATATATGACTCAGAGGGAATAACTGAAACCAGGTAACTCCTCTGGAAAAACAAGCTAATTAATCATGACTGCTGGCAGCACTAACCTTTCGGTTAGTTAAGCATAAAAGCCGACCCTACCTTGCTACACCCCCAGGACGTGGCACTAACCCAGAAATCGTAGGTTTGAAAAATTACTGCCTTTGTAGTATTGTTATCTTGCTTTGTAGTATTGTTATCTTGTTATTACAAAATAATCTGTAACCATGGCAATCCTCTAGGGCTGAATGCCTCAGAAAATCCTATATAACCACTTAGTTGTAAGTACTCAGGGTCCTCGTTGAGATCCGCTGCGACGGGCTGACTTGGACCCCAACTAGTTGGCTTCTGAATAAATTCCTCTTGCTTGTTGCATCAAGAAACGTCTTTGGTGAGTGATTTGGGGCGGCGCCTTCCTCAGGGAAATCCAACAATTGGAGAAAGTATTTGACTGGTTTGGCTTGTTTATCTGATATATATATTTACCAGAAAAGCACTGTCAAAGAGAATGATGCTAAATTTTGTTAGTGAATGTTTTGTATTACAGAAATATCAGAATTTCCTTATGTCAACTGTCTTACAGTAAGCTCTCATCAGATCTTTAACCATTGTCATTTGTAAGTCTTTTGTCATTTATAGTCAGTTTTATTATTCCTAAACTAGTAAGGAACTAGATTTGAGCAGAACAGGTATTAGTTACATAAGTTTACATAAACTAAAGAAAATAATTTTGTGTCTTTTTGTTTCAAATGTTGCTGATAAAGTGTTTTAACCTTGTTCTCTTAAACTGACAACAGTTTAGTAAATGACTATCTTTATGAGCAGAATTGAAACATCCTTCTCTCTACTTGATCCCTCCAGAGTTTAAAAATTTTCAGTGACTGTTTTTGTATTCCATGGCAGTATGTTTATTTGCACGAGTTCAATAAGAATCTGCTTTCCTTGTGAGAAGACTACTTAAGAACACTGGTTATACTACCAGGGCTTTGACTGGAATGTCATACCTGAGAGACATGTGTATGGACTCAGATGTGAACAACTTTAAGGAACTAAGATTGACTTTATAAAGCCAACAAAGCCCCTTAGAAGAACTGGCCTGGTACCTTGCTTACAGAGTTCCCAGCAGCCTTACCAGGTGAGTAAAGAAAGTCACTTCCTGGCAGGTGCAGAGACCTCGAGAAGAGAAGAATTCATCCAAATCTACAGGTACTGCAGGCAAAGACTGATGGCAAGTCTGGTTTGGCTGTCTGGCCTCAAGAGGCCTTTAAAAGTTCAATCTGAAATTCCTTACAAAAAGTTCCAGCAAAGCATATTTAAAAGAGCCTGTGTAATCAATTGCTCTTCTTGCTGCACCGGTGCAAATAATCAAGCCAGCTGTTAATTATTTTCTTAACCTAGTTACTTCTAGTAAAAATGAGAGTGATTTTAGAGAGAAGTATTGTTTCAATAATGCAGCCTCCTTCCAGAATAAAAAATCCAACTCCAGATGTTGCTACATAACCTAATAACACAATTTGTTTTATCTTGCCTAGAAGCCACAAAACTGCAAATAGTAATAGAAATTAAACCCAGAATAGAAGCGCCAGCCTTCTGAGGCCCTCTCAACTGACCAGTGATGGAGACCTAGCTGCACCCTTTACTGCGCCCCCTTCTCAGCACGAAGCAGCCAGAGTGGTCATCGCCCCTTTTCCCTAGCAGCAGCTAGAGTCTCTATCTGTAGAAGAAAGAATGAGACCATACCCATAGCCTTCCCTGGTAAAAACAGGTATATAATCCCTCCTCCCGAGGGATAGTGGGCTTGTAACACTGGAGTGACCCCATGTGTCTCTACTTCTGCCTTCAACTCCTCCCGTGATTTCTGTATCATAGTTCAGCTGGTGCCCAGGTTGATGTATCATGATAATCTCTCATTCATAGCTGAATTTGAACCTAGGCATAGATATAGGAGAGAGCCGGTCTCGCTGACCTTAGCTGTGTTGTTAGAGATAGGAGTCGCAGCCGGAGTGGGAATGGGGACAGCCGCTATTGTCCAAGGGAACCAACATTATGAAGGACTAAGGACAGCTATTGATGAAGACTTAAAGACCATAGAGCAATCCATTACAAAACTTGAAGAATCTCTGACTTCCCTCTCTGAAGTAGTCTTGCAGAATAGACAAGGGCTGGATCTGCTGTTCCTAAAAGAAGGAGGACTGTGTGCAGCTTTAAAAGAAGAATGCTGCTTTTATGCAGACCATTCCGGAATAGTAAGAGATTCAATGTCAAAGCTTAGAGAAGGGCTAGACCAGAGAAAGAACGGGAAGCCGGCCAAGGGCTATTTGAATCTTGGTTCACTAGATTCCCGTGGTTTACAACCCTGATATCCACTCTGTCTGGGCCCTTACTCATCCTTGTGTTGCTCCTCACTTTAGGACCCTGCATACTAAATCAGCTGATAACTTTTGTTAGAGAAAGAGTGAGTGCCGTTCATGTACTGATGTTGAGGCAACAATATCATTCACTCACCCAACAAGGAAACACAAACATTCCATGATTGGAATGTCCCTAAAGAGAAGTGGGGAAATGTAGGATCTGAAGAATCAAAAGTTAGCATAAGTACAGCCATCTTAAAGGCTTAAATACCACCCCCTAACCTAGAAGGAGGAAAATTATTAGAATCTTGAAAAACAAGTTAGTCAGCCAGTGTTAAATGTAGTGACCTTTAATTAGCTGACCTCAAATCAGTTAATCATACACACCAAGCTTATCTTGCTAGAACCACCCTAAACATTCCGAAGGTAATCTTATCTAACCAGACCCCATGATGTGGCCCCAGGCAAAGATTTATGTGTCTATTGAAAAACACTGTATTGTGATTGTGGAAAATGTTGCCCCCTTTGCAAATGCTATAAAACCTTCTGGCTTTGTGTGCTCAGGGTTCTTGTTGAGACCCGCTGCATTGGGCTAACTTGGACCCCAGCTAGCTGGTTCCTGAATAAATTCCTCTTGCTTATTGCATCAAGAGATGCCTTTCGTGAGTGATTTGGGGCGGCGTCCTCCTCTGGGAGAATCCAACACCTCCACAGCCCCACCATCTGTCATGGACTTGTATCCCAGGACTTGGCTACATGGGAGAAACAGCTAACAGTGCAGCTTTACCATTATATTGATATGATATCATGCTCACACCTGATTCTCTTTCAGATCTAGAAAGTGCAGCACCTAGACTGCTGCAGCATCTACAGGAGAAAGGATAGGCTGTGAACAGTACCAAGGTTCAGGGACCTGGTTTGTCTGTCAGATTATTGGGGTTCATCTGGTTGGGTAAGACCAAAGTTATACCTGAAGCCGTTATAGATAAAGTCTGGGCATTTCCTACCCCTACAACTGTAGCATTGCTATAGGAGTTTTTGGGTCTCCTAGACTACTGGAGAGAGTTTATCCCACACTTGGCACAAATTCTGAAGCCCTTATACTGATTGGTAGGGAAGGGCATCAGGTGAGACTGGGATGAGACATGTGCATCTGCCTTTACTACATCAAAATGAGCAGACAGAGCCATGCAGGCCTGGAGTGTGATAGACCCATCAAGGGCCTGTGAGCTGGATGTTCATGTGACTAAAGACAGTTATGGCTGCAGTCTCTGACAGCAACTTGAATGAACTCGCCAACCTATTGGATTCTGGTCACAACTCTGGAAAGGGGCAGAGGTACAATACACTTTGATAGAAAAACAACTGGCTAATGTGTATCACACCTTCCTGGCTACACAACCCATCACTGGAATGGCCCCGATAAAGGTAATAACCACCTATCCCATCTTGGGGTGGGTATGAGAGTGGACCCAAAAACCAAGGAGTGGTGTGGCACAAACACCCACACTGGACAAGTGGGGTGCTTATCTACAGCAGCATATTGCCCTCTCTAGTAGCCCCTTGAGTGAAGAACTCCAATGCTTATTGGGGCCAGTGACATATACTAGTGAAAAGCAGGAAGAACTTGCTTTCAAACCATTAGTAGCAGAGAGTCCCTATTGGGAGGGAAGAGCCCCTATACCCAAAGATGCATGGTACACAGATGGCTCCAGCTGTGGGCAGCCCCCAAAGTGGAGGGCCATAGCTTTCCATCCTAAGACTGAGACAAATATGGATGGAAGATGGTGAGGGGAAGAGCAGCCAATGTGCAGATTTGCAGGCTGTATGTCTTGTGATCAGCCAGGATCCTTCTCCTGTAGTGGTCTGCACTGACAGCTGGGCTGTTTATCAGGGCTTGACCCCGTGGCTACCAATCTGGTACCATGCCAACTGGCTGGTTGGTCACAGACCCCTTTGGGGGCAAGAGTTGTGGCAAGACTTAAGGACCTGTCATCAGACTAAAATAATTACAGTATACCATGTGACAGGTCATTTGCCACCGGCAACCCCAGGAAATGCAGCAGATAAATTGGCTAAGATATGTTGGTTAGAAGGAAAGCCTGCCTCTGAGGTAGCCCAATGGTTACATCAGCGTTTGTTGCATGTGGGGCAAAGGACAGTGTGGGCTGTAGCCCATCAGTGGGGCTTGCCCTGGACCTTTGAAGAAGTTAGTAGAGCCTGGCAGGAGTGTGTCATATGCTCCAAAAGGGGCTTACACCGAGTTCCACAGCAACATGGGACAATAGCTAAGGGGCCTATATTCCTCATCAGGTGGCAGATAGACTATATTGGGCTTCTACCTGTGTCAGAAGAATATCAGTATGTGATGACTTGTGTGGACACAGCTACTGGACTTCTGGTTGCTTTTCCTACCTGTTGTGCAGACCAGCAGATGACCAAAAGAGGCCTGGAGCATCTCTTTGCTGTCTATGGCCAACCACAGGTAATTGAGAATGATCAGGGTACCCATTTTACTGGGCATACACTGCAAGAATGGATGCAACAGCTGGGAACCAAATGGAAGTTTCATGTGCTATACAATCCTACCACAGAAGACATGATAGAGAGGTACAATGACTTGTTAAACTCTTGAGTAAAGTCAGATACCAATAGTCTGCAGGGATGGTCAGTTCACCTATGGTCTGTGCTATGGCGTTTGAATGAGAAACCCAAAAGGGAGCCCTGAGCCCCATAGACATGTTAACACATATGGCTGCCTCCCCTGTACAACTGCAAGTACAAACCAAGGAAGAATCACTGAAGCCAAGGTTCGGCCATCAGAATAACATCTTGCTGCCCAGCACCAACTGCACTGAACCCCGGAGACTCCAATGAGTGGACGTGGCCTTGGACCTTTTGACACATGAACAAATGATGGCTGGCTCTCCTGGCACCTTGGGAACAAGGCCTGGAAGCTGGCCTCCTGTGTATTCCTGGAATAACATCAGAGTGGCTGCCAACAGTCACAGTAGTATATCTTGAATGGCCAGAAGGGAGGAACATCTTACTGGGGAGTTTTGTTTTATTATTATGGCCAGTGTGTGCACCTCCAGTAGCACTATATATAGACCCTTCAGTAACCCTCATGGGGAAAGGAGTAAAAGTATGGTATACTAGACCTGGAAGGGACCCCCTTCCTGCTACAGTCCTATCACAGGACCACTCTCTTGCTTGCATCCTACCTGATGGACATGATTTGCCTATGTTGGTGTCATTAAAACATGTGTCTTATTGCCCCTAAGGTCTTTGTTATTAGGAACCTCGTCTGGCTTGAGGATTATTATAATTTTTGTTACCTGTATCAAAATCTTAATGTATTTTAATTTTTGTTATTATCTCTAAGTTGTTGTTATTCTCTGTTGCTATTGTGGAATCTGGTTACAGTGCTCCAGCTTTCTCACACAGGGCCCATTACAGAAGACTGAGAGCATGTAGATTGTAATGTGAGAATCCTGGAGGGGTGGAGTGTGGGGAAGTTGGGGCTCCTATGGCCAGGATCCTCACTGAACTTAAACCACCTGATGACATAACTGGCCTTTTGCTAGGCTACCACTTCCACACCTTTAGGCAATAAGCTATTATTGCACTATATAGAATGTTCGGCCCAGTTCCCTGGGCAGGGCAGAGACGCTAATGCTCAACATACTGCTGGGAAAACAAGCCTGGTAATAAAACCTTTCACCCCAAAGAAACATTCTACTGTCATTCCTTTGGTCACACTGCATCTATAGTGAACTTGCTGGGGGCTGAAACCCATGGGCAAGACAGCTAATCCTTTATAATCATGTGTATGATTCACTTTAGCATGCTAAAAGGGACTTAATGTCTCAACAAGGGTGAACATTCTAAGACCACTTTTAATAAGCCCACACCCTTAAGCCCTTTATCATGTTCCCCAAAATTCTCAACTACCTCTAAATCCCCTAGACAACACACCACCTCCGGCTCTCTTGTCCCCTCCTGGCATAAGCCAGGAGCTCTTCTCATTTTATCTCTAAATAAAAGCCTCTCCCTGGCTTTCCTACCTGGATTGTTTGCTATGTTCATTCTTTGACTCCATGAACAAGAACCCTAGCATCACCAGCACCAAGCACCCTGGCACATATCTACATAGGCCACATAAGTGAGGCTTGAACCACAGCTGATCTGAGTCTTGGAACAACACACTGTGATCCTCCCAGAACATGATAGCATGAGAGGCTTAGGAGGAGCAATGTCAAGGCCATTTGCCACTCTGTTTACCGTCTCTGAAGGAGCCTGGCATGAGACAGTTCATTGCTTACTGGGATTTGATGAGATTTTCTGCCTCACCTGCCTGTATGTCTTGCCAATGGGTTTCAGCCCTGGGCAAGTTCACTATGGATTTAGTGTGACCAAAGAAAATGACAGCAAAACATTCTTGAGGTGAAAGGGTTATACCCAACTTTATTTCCAGGTGGCAGGTCAGTCACTAGAATCCCATTTACTCAGAGTGAGTCTGCATGCAGCAAGCCAGTCTCTGCCTCTGGGCCCCTCTGTCCTCACAGCCATCCCCTGGGCCCCTGTCCACACAGTTGTCCTGCACAGCCGTCCTCTGGGCCTCTCTGCTTAGTCATCCCACACAGCCATCCTATGGGCCTCTGTCCTCGGTGCTGCCACCACTCCAACCTCTGCTCTGCTCTCCTGCAGCCTTGCAGCTCTGCCACCATGTTGTGCCCAGAGCACCAGGCAGAGCTCTTTTTATAGAGTCAACAGCCATGTATTGCCCACAGGTGTGCAGTGAGCTAGTCAACCAGGGCCAGGTGAGAATCCTGGCCACAGGAACTCTCATTTTATCCACACTGGAGTACAGCTGAACACTATAAAAATGTTCAGATACAGCATGGCATTTGCGATATAATGAGTTATAAGGAATACATATTTGGTGATTCACATGGCCAAACATGTATTTCCCAGGTATACTGGTCTTCATCCACAGTTCCTGAAAACACTGCTGTCTTAAAGGTGAAATGGGTATTTTGTCATGTTAATGAGACTTTTGGATCCCACCTGAGGGCAGGAGCTGAAGGCTGAATCAGCCAGTGGCCAATGATTTAGTCAGTCGTAACTATGTAATGAAGCCCCCACAAAATCCCCTGCGAAGAGCATTTTGCCATCTCCATTTCCGTCTCCTACTCTGCTCTGCCTGCTCTGCTAAGTTGGATCCTGTTTCTTGATGGGAGACAGCTTCTGTGCTTGGGGAACCCCACTTTATTCCCACTTCTATGCTTGGGGAATGCCTCTATGTGCCACCGAGACAGGCCCCAAGCTCCATGAAGACAGAAGCTCGTTTATTTGCGACACTGTCCCATCTCTTTTCATTTGGCTGTTAACTTGTATCCTTTATGAAATTGGTAAATGTGTTTTCCTGAGTTCTGTGAGTCACTCTATCAGATTAATCTAACCTAAGGGGGAGGTTGTGGGAACCTACAATCTGTAGCCAATTTGGTTACTGGAGTTGGGAGTAGAGGGCAGTCTTGTAGGAGGGAGCCCTTAACCTGGAAATCTGGTGCTGTCTCCGGGCAGATAGCATCAGAATTGAGATCTCCAACACCCTGATGGTGTTTCAGAATTGCTTGGTGCAAGTATGTGTGGGAAGACCACCTCCCACATACTTACACACATTGGAATTGGTCCAGGTAACTGAATGAAGTTATATTACTGTTACTGCTGTCTATAATATTGTTATTGTTATACACATATGTAGGGAAAAAATACACCATTTCATTTGGTGTTGGACGAGTGGCAATCACAGTATTGGTCACTCAACAATTCATCTGGCTCCTTTTGGTGTTATCCTTTTGGTGTGTGAGACAAAAGTTTGTGGGAAGCTGGCACCTTTTGCTACTCTTGATTTCACTATGTAAGTAGTATCTATATAAATCTAAAAAAGAGCTTGTTGTTTCTTTACCAGTCAAATCTTTTGACCTTGCTTTGAAAGCATCTCACTCATTAATGGCAAAAAAAAAAGACAAACTCATAAAAAATCCAAAAAGAAATACCAGACTGATACTACCTGGGTCCAGAGACCTAGACAAAAATGAAGTCATGATTCCTCTTTTAATACTGTTTTGTTTAGGAGAGAGACAAGAAAACAAGTACAACAAGTCAATGTATAAGTACTAAAGTGAAAGAACAGAATACCAGCAGGAGCTCCTAAATGAGGTAGTGTGCTGAAGGGAAAGGGAGGGACCCCGAGAGGGAGGAAGCAAAGTAAAAAAGTTTTCACACTGGAAGGAAAGCATAGACCTTCAGTTTTGACATTATCAAAACTGTTTGTTACCATCCAAGAATAATTTTTTGTAAGCTTTTTTCTAACAATTATTTTGGAGCTCTCAGTCCTTCCTTTCAGCTCAACAGTACTTCCCTTTGAGCACTTAAAGTACTCTGGTTAAAGATTACATTTTAGCTAATAAGTGTACTGTATTAGTTGTCTTTTTGCAAGAGACCTAATCTGTGGCAGGCTTCATTAACTTCCTACATAAGGCACTCCTCCTTACTTCTAATTATCTAGGTTTCTTTGATTTGGGGAGGTGGGACAACAATACCCAGCCACAGGTAATAAGCATGACTGAGCTAAGCCAACCATGACCATTCTGTTTCTCCCAGCAAGATACTTACTTTGTATCCCTGGAAGCTAGGAATGGCCATATGATTCAGTTCCGGTCACTAATAAGATGTAAGGGAAAGTCATTTATGTCTTTTAAGAAATGTATCTAATTCATGTAAGTGGTCAAATTTATTGGCATAAAGTTGTTTGCATTTCCCTAATATCCACTGAATGTTTATATGACTAGTAATGATGTCCCCTCATTCATTCCTGAAACTGGTAATTTCTGGTTTCTTTTTCTTTATCAGCTTTGCTTTAAGTTTGTAAATTTTATTAATTTGTCAAAGAATCAAATGTTGGCTTTTTTATTTACTCAATCCTGTGTTCTCTGTTTCACAGAGACCTGCTCCTTAAAAAAAACAAAAACAAAAAACAATATGCAGTAAAACTGGCTCTTTTGGTGGCATATAGGTCTCTGAGTTTTAACCCATGTATGGATTTGTGAAACTACCACCATAATCATGACACAGAAGTTCGATTCCATAAAACTTCCTCAGGAGTACTCACAAATTTCCTATATCCCTAGCCCATGGCAACCACTAATTTGTTACCATCAAAATAGTTCTGATTTTTCCAGAATGTCATATAAATGGAATAATAAAGAAAAAAATCATCTTACATACCTGTCATTCAGCATAACATCTTCCAGATTTATTTGTTTTTGCATGCCTCAGTAGTTCATTTCATTTTATTGCTGAGTAGTATTTTACTTTAGGTATCATGGTTTGTTTATCCATTCAACCACTGAAGGACTTTTGAGTTGTTTCTGAATCTGAGTAATTCTGAAGAGAGCTACTATAAATACTCATGGACAGGCTTTTGTGCAAACGTAAGTTTTATCTCTAGAGTAAATGTCTAGAAGTAGGATTGGAGTGTCATATAGTGTTAGGGGCTAAATGTTTGTGCCCACCTCCCAAATTCACATATTGAAGCCATAACACTCAATGTGATAGTTTTTGAAGATGGGCCGGCATGAAGATGGGACCCTCATGATGGTATTAGTGCCCTTATAAAGAAGACACAGAAAGCTTGTTTCCTCTTTCTCTTCACCATGTGAGGACACAGTGAGAAGGTGGCCAACTGCAAGACAGAAAGAGAGCACTCTGAAAACTGAATCAGCTGGCATCTTGATTTTGGACTTTCCCAACCTCCAGAACTGCAAAAAATAAATTTCTGTTATTTAAGTTACTCAGTCTATGGTATTTGGTTATAGCAGCTGGAGCTAATATACGTATCGTCTTTTGTTGTTTGTTTTAGTTTAAATACATGGAATAATTAAAAAAAAACAACACTGAGCCAAAAACATTAACTGACACATAAACTGTGAATCTGGAAAATCAGCATTAAATATATGGCTTTTTCCCCCCTTCCTTGAGAATCTGCTCTGAGAATGATGTTGGTAAACAATATGTAGAAATGTGCAATTAGAAATTATGTCAAAGCTATGTTGAAACACTGTAATGAAGATCCACAGTTAAAGGAGATTCTATGTCACACATACAAAAACAGCATGTTTACTTTCATAGGAAACTACCCAAGTGTTTTCCAGAGTGGTTGTACCATTTCACATTCCCATCAGCAATGTGTGAGTGTTCCAAATACTCCACATATTCACCAGTACTTGGTACTATTTTTTATTATTTTTGTTTAGCCATTCTAATATGTATGAGTTATATCTCATTATGGTTTTAATTTGCATTGCCATAAAGGTTAATGATGAACTTTTCATTTGCTACCCATAAATAGTCTTCTGTGAAGTGTCTGGTTCAAGTCCTCCTTCCCCTGCCTCATTAAAAAATCTTTTTTCTTACTGTTAAATTTTCAAGTTCACTATATATTCTAAATACAAATCTTATTTGTGGTTTACAAATATTCATCCCAGTCTGTAGCTTGTATTTTATTCTCTTAGTAGTGTATTTCACAAAGAAAAATATTTAATTTTGATCCATTTTTTTCTTCTATGGGTAGCACTTTTGGTGTCATAGCTAAGAATACCTAACTCCAAGACATGAAAATTCTCTCATTTTCTTCTGAAACTCATATTTTTACATTTAATATGAGATATATAATTAATTTTGCACTAGTTTTTGTATAAGGTGTGAATTACAGGTTAACTTTTGGAAGGTTGCATATAGATGTCCAATTGTTCTATTTGATGAAAAGTTTGTTTCCATTGAATTTTCTGTGTGCCTTTATATAAAAAATCAGTTGGTCATATTCCTGTAGGTCTATTCCTGAACTCTAATCTGTTATATTGATCTACATGTCTCTCCCTTTGCCAGTACCACATCCTTGATTACTGTAGTTTTATATTTGTTAAAAATCTAGTAATGTGAGTCTTCTGTTTCCTTTTTCAGAATTATTTTAGTTATTTAGTTCTTTCAGCATTCCATATAACATTTAGAGTAAGTTGTCTATATATAAAAAATATCCTACTGGAATTTTTATCAGAATTACATTAAATCTGTTGGTCAATTTATGAACTATTGGTACATTAGCTATATTGAATATATCAACCCATGAATATACTATATCTCTCCATTCATTTTGATCTTTGATTTTATTCATCAGCATTTGGTAGATTTCAGTGTACAGATCTTGCCCATGTTTTGTTCATTTTACTTCTATGCAGTTTTTTGGAGCTACTTAAAATTAAATTTTAAAATATCCAGTTGTTCATTGCCAGTATTTATAAATGATATTTTGTGTTTTGACTTTGTATCCTACAATTTTGATAAACTCACATATTAGGGTTCTCCAGAAACATAACCAGTAGAAAATAGTAGATATGATTTATCATAGGAATCATCTCATGTAGTTATGAAGGCTGAGAAGACTGACAATCTGCTATCTGCAAGCTGGAAAACCAGGAAAATCAGTAATGTACTTCAATATGGTTGATGTCCAAGAGGCAGAAGATGGATGTCTCAAGTTAAGCAAAGAGAGTAAATTTGCCCTTCCTTTGCCTTTTGGTTCTATTCAGGCCCTTAAGGGACTGCATGATACCCACCCATATTGGTGAGGGTGAACTTCTTTACTCAGTCTGCTGATTCAAATGGTAATCTCTTCTGGAGATGCCCTTACAGACACACCCAGAAATTATGTTTTAAGAGTTATCTGGGCATTCCTTAGACCAATCGACACATAAAATTAACTGTTATAACTCCCTCATTAGTATTAGAAGCTCTTTTATAAAATCAGTGGAATTTTCTATACAGAGAATCATGTTATCTGCAAATACGGAAAGTAATTTCTTAATGTCCAATCTGCCTTGCTTTCTTTTTCTTGACTTATTGCACTGGCTAGGACTTCCTATACACTACTGAGTAGGAGTGGAAAGAATAGATATCTTTGTTCCCAGGATTAGAGGAAAATGAATTCAGTCTTTCAGAATTATGTATGACATTATCTCTGTGTTTTTGTTTTGTTTTGCTTGACTCAATTCTTCTTACAGCAATTTTAGGTTTACAACAAAATTGAGAAGGCAGTACAGAGATGTCCCATATGCCCCAACCCATAGCCTTCCCCATTATTGACATCACTCACCAGAATAGTACTTTTATTTTCAACCAAGGATGAACCTACATTGACATCATAATCACCCAAAGTCCATAGTTTACCTTCAGGTTCACCGTTGGTGTTACATATTCTATGGGTTTGAACAATTGTATAATGACATATATCCAACATAATATCTTAAGAGTATTTTCATTGCCCTATGCTCTGCCTATTCATCTCTTCCTGCTCACTCCTGGCAACCACTGTTGTCTCCATAGTTTTGCCTTTTCCAGAATGTCATATAATTGGACTCATAAAACATGTAGTCTTTTCAGATTGGCTTCATTCACTTAGTAATGTGCATTGAAGGTTTATCCATGTCTTTTCTTCAAAAAATTTTTTTTTTGTATCATTAATATACAATTACATGAGCAACATTGTGCTTACTAGGTTCCCCATATTATCAAGTCCCCAGCACATACCCGATTACAGTCATGGTCCATCAGCATAGTAAGATGCTATAGAGTCACTACTTGTCTTCTCTATGCTATACTGCCTTCCCCTTGCCCCCCGCCCCCGATACATTATGTGTGCTAATCATAGTGCCCCTTATTCCCCTTATCCCTCCCTTCCCACCCACCCAACCCCACCAGTCCCTTTCCCTTTGGCAACTGTTAGTCCATTCTTGGGTTCTGTGAGCCTCCTGCTGTTTTGTTCCTTCAGTTTTTGCTTTGTTTTGGTGCTATACAGATGAGTGAAATCGTTTGGTATTTGTCTTTCTCCACCTGGCTTATTTCACTAAGCATAATACCCTCTAGCTCCATCCATGTTGTTGCAAATGGTAGGATTTATTTTCTTCTTATGGTTGAATAATACTCCAACTTATGGTTGTATATGTACCACATCTTCTTTATCCATCCACCTACTGATGGACACTTAGGTTGCTTCCATTTCTTGGCTATTGTAAATAGTGCTGCAATAAACATAGGGGTGCATATGTCTTTTTCAAACTGGAGTGCTGTGTTCTTAGGGTAAATTTCTAGGAATGGAATTCCTGGGTCAAATGGTATTTCTATTTTTAGTTTTTTGAGGAACCTCCATACTTTTTTCCACAATGGTTGAACTAGTTTACATTCCCACCAGCAGTGTAGGAGGATTCCCCTTTCTCTGTATCCTTGCCAGTATTTGTTGTTCCTATTTTTTTCTATGTTGGCCATCCTAACTGGCATGAGGTGATATCTCATTGTGGTTTTAATTTGCAGTTCCCTGATAATTACCTATGTGAAACATCTTTTCATGTGCCTATTTGCCTTCTTAATTTCTTCTTTGGAGACTGTCTATTCATATCCTCCACCCATTTTTTAATAGGATTATTTGCTTTTTGGGTGTTGAGGCATGTGAGTTCTTTATATATTTTGGATGTTAACCCCTTGTCAGATATGTCATTTACAAATATATTCTCCCATACTGTAGGATGCCTTTTTGTTCTGCTGATAGTGTCTTTGCTGTATAGAAGCTTTTTAGCATGATGTAGGCCCATTTATTTTTTATTTTGTTTCCCTTGCCCAAGGAGATGCATCCAGGAAAAAGATGCTCATGTTTATATTCAAGAGATTTTTGCCTATGTTTTCTTCTAAGAGCTTTATGGTTTCATGACTTACATTCAGGTCTTTGATACATTTTGGGTTTACTTTTGTGTATGGGGCTAGACAATAATCTAGTTTTGTTCTCTTGCATGTAGCTGTCCAGTTTTGCCAACATCATCTGTTGAAGAGGCTGTCATTTCCCCATTGTATATCCATGGTTCCTTTACCATATATTAATTGACCATATATGCTTGGGTTTATATCAGGGCTCTCTAGTCTGTTCCATTGGTCTATGGGTCTGTTCTTGTGCCAGTACCAAACTGTCTTGATTATTGTGGCTTTGTAGTAGAGCTTGAAGTCAGGGAGCATAAGACAGCCTGCTTTATTCTTCCTTCTGAGGACTGCTTTGGCTATTCAGGGTCTTTTGCGGTTCCATGTGAATTTTAAAACTATTTGCTCTAGTTGGTTGAAGAATGCTGTTGGTATTTTGATAGGGATTGCATTGAATCTGTAGATTGCTCTAGGCAGGATGACCATTTTGACAATATTAATTCTTCCTATCCATGAGCATGGACTGTGTTTCCATTTATTGGTATCTTCTTTAATTTCTCTCATGAGTGTCTTGTAGTTTTCAGAGTATAGGTCTTTCACTTCATTGGTTAGGTTTATTCCTGGGTATTTTATTCTTTTTGATGCAATTGTGAATATAGTTTTCCTGATTTCTCTTTCTGCTAGTTAATCATTAGTGTATAAGGATACAACAGATTTCTGTGTATTAATTTTGTATCCTGCAACTTTGCTGTCTTCCAAATTGTCCGTACCATTTTGCATTTCCAACAGCAGTGAATGAGTGTTCCTGTTGCTCTATATCCCTGCTAGAATTTGGTGGTATTGGTGTTCTAGTTTTTGGCCATTCTAGTAGATATATGTTGAACTCTAGATTTTTAATAGATGCTCTTTATCATTGTGGAAGTTACCTTCTAGTCTCATCACAAATGGATGCTGAATTTTGTCAAATACTTTTTCTCAGTTGATAATGATCATGTGATTTTTCATTTTGAACCTATTAATCTGGTGGATTATTTTCATTTGGGATACTAAGCCAATCGTATAGTCCTGGGATAAACTCAGCTTAGTCCAGGTGTTTTTTTTCTTTTTATGCATTGCTGGGTTCAATTTGATAATATTTTGTGGAGGACTTTTGTGGCTATGTTCATTAAGGATTTTGGATTGTAGTTTTCTTGTTCTGTCTGCTCTTTTTTCTTTTCCAAACTTTTATTATTTGTATTGTTTAAATTGGATAATTTCTACTGATTTAGGGGTATCTGTTTCGTCTGTCATCTACATTCTTCCCCTGAGCTCATCCAGTGATATTTTTTTGTTGTTGTTGTATTTTCAGCTCAAAAATTTTCATTTGGGCTATCTTTATATCTTTGATTTCTTTCCTGATGTGTCCTATCTTTCTGTTCATTTACCCTTATTTCCTTAGCATAGTTATAATACCCAATTTAAAGTGTTTTTCTATCCTAATATCTGACATCTAGGCAATGGCATGATTTGATTTTCTTTTTTCTTGCAAAATGAGATATTTTTGATTCTTCCAATGCCTAGTAATTTTGCTTATATCCTGTATGTTTTGAATATTATGTTATCTGATTCTGGGCATCATTTAAACCCTAAGGAGATGGTTGATTTGTTTGTTTTAGTAGGCAGTTGTCGTAATTATGACAAGGCCACAAGTTCTGATCTGTATTGTGTAGGCTGCAGTTCTCAAACATTTTTCAAACATTTCAGTCAATTCGGTTTTCAAACATTTCCAGTCATTCATGTATGCCACCCAGTGGCCATTCTGGATCCTGGGGGTTGTCTACCCTGTAGCTCAGTTCTCAATGCCTGTGCTCTGCTGTTTAAGGTCAGGTCCATGTACTGTTTAGAGTTGAGCAGTAGAGTTCAAACACTACTTTTGCAGATCACACTTGATCTCTGTCCTCTGCAATAAATCCAGTACTTTATGGCTCCCTGAGTCCTCCCTTATTAATCTCCCACCTAGGAAGCTAAGGTTTTAGTTTCCCTGCTCTGCTGTTTACTTCTCTCAACGATATGTGCATTCTGGTCCAAGCAGTGAGAGAGCACATAGAGGGAATAAAAGCAGCAGAGATTGATACCATGCTCTTGAGACCAAAGTCTTCTGATCAGAGAGCTGGGTCCCCTCCCTCTGAGTCAAGGTGTTTTCCTGGTCCCCCTACCATTACTGTGCTGCCACCTGGAAGAGAAGTTAAAAGAAGAAAACGATGTGGGATTTCCTCCTTTCTCTCTGACCTTCTGGAGCCTCTTTCCCACTCGTTTGGCCAGACATAGAGCACTTTTCTTGGAGTTCTTCCTGCTCACTCTCTGTGTGCACTTCTGGAGTTACAGGCTGCCTTTGAGTCTAGGCCAGGAGAAACCAAGGGGAAGAAAAGGTGAATTCAATGCTCGTTCAGTAGAACTTCAGTTTTAGTCTTCTTGCTATTATTTATTTTATGGAGTTCTCAGGGAGCTGCCCAGTGCATTCCATCCAGACTTAAATGGGAATTTCTCTGTGGAGAGAGACAGGGTAGAGTGTGCTCACTTTCTTCCCAGTAATCACAGCTTTTTTTCTTATTTTTATCATTTTTCCCCTTCAACTTGCTTTGGTTTTAAATTGGTCTTTTGTTTTTTCCCTAGCTTCTTAAGGTGAACAATTAGATCACTGATTTTTAACCTTTCTTCCCTTCTAATACAACTATTTAAAGGAATGGTACATCAGGGCTTCAGCCCTACTTCTCTGTAGTTTTCTAAGCTCCTCCCTTCACATGTATCAGCTTCATCTTCCAGCTGTTGCATCATAACCAGTCACAACCGTATGTGGAGCCAGAAAGGTATTATCCCTTCTGTATATCTCTGTGGAGACAGTGAAGGTTCCTATGGCCAGGATTCTCACTTGGCCCTGGTCCACTTGCTCACTACATACATGTGGGCAATACAGTGCTATTGACTCTATATAAAGAGCTCTGCCCAGAGCTCTGGGCTGCTGCACAGCTGCAGGAGAGCAGAGGCTAGAGTGGTGGCAGTGCTGAGGACAGAGACTGAGATGGCTGCAGGGGCAGAGAGGCCCAGAGGCATAGACTGGCTTGCTACATGCAGACTTGCTCGGAGTGGATGGCCTGCCTCTGTGGGAATGAAGTTGGGTACAAACCCTTTCACCCCAAGAATGTTCCACTGTCATTTTTTGGTCTCACTGAATCCAACTTGTCCAGAGCTGAAACACATTGGCAAGACAGTCTCCCTTTTAGAAGAAAGCAAACTTTTCCCAGAAGTTATGCAGCAGGCTTCTAATGTCTCATTGGGTGATACACGCATTCCTAAATCAAAATTACTTGCAGGTGGAATAGGGTTACCATGATTAGCTTAGAGTAATCATTTTGAGTTGAATGAATATTGAGAAGTCAAACTGTAAAACCACCTAACTGACAAGACTTCGTATAGTCAATGAATCAAAGCAAAGTTTAACAGACTAATCCATTTCTGATACAGCCCCACTGACATGGGAATGTCTACCAAATGGAAATATTCTACCTAGAATCCTGACAGCTCCTGCAATAAACTGGAGCCAGCCAATCCTCATAGGAAGAGACAACAGATGTATACCTGGTTGGTCATTAGCCTGACACTAGAATTCCACACCTTATATAAGCTACCACTCAATATCTTTGTTGCCTTCAAATAAAAATAATCCTTCAGAGAAAACAAGGCAGTTAATCTGGGCTAAATTCAAACTCAAGATTAAGAGACCCAAATAATAAAATACATCCAATAGGTAACATTTCAGGAATCAGACCTCAAAAGCTGTGTTCAGATCAGGAATCAATATAGCAATTAATTAATTTCTTTATAAAAGTGCTTTGATTTAAAGATGGATACTACAACTAATTATAATGTTATTTGCTAGCCATCCAAGATTTGTGGCCTATATAGTCCACTTGAATCATCTTCTAAAACTGCTGCAATTGTCTAATCCTTGCCTGTGCTCAGTGTTAGTGGCAAAGAGAATATTATTTCGACTCACATTAGTCCTTTCACCAAACACTCATCTGGATTTTATCTTCCAGATCCTCTGCTTTTCAACAACATTCATTCCATAGTTTCTTCTTCTTTTTATTTATTTTTTGCTAGAATACAAAGTTTCTCAGGGCAGGAACTATATAAAAGTAGTTTTCTTTTTGTTTCCTCCAATGATTGTTTTTAATCATAAAATATACATAAAATTTACCATTTTGAAGTATACAATTCAGTGGCATTAAGTATATTTATAATGTGCAACCATCTCAATACCACTTTCCATAACTTTTTCATCACACCAAACAGAAACTCTAGACCCATAAAACAAAAATTTACTCCTTTCTCTGCTGAACACTAGTAACCACTTTTTGCCTCTATAGATTTGCCTATTCTAGGTACCTCATGAAAGTGGAATCATACAATATTTATCTCTTTGTGTCTGGCTTATTTTACTTAGCATAATGTTTCCAAGGTTCATCCATGTTGTAGAATGTATCAGAATTTCATTGCCTTTTAAGGCTGAATAATATTCCATTGTATATAAATATATACTTCATTTTGCTGATCTATTGATGACCACTTGGGTCACTTTCACCTTTTTGCTATTGTGAATAATGCTATGAACACAGTTGTACAAGTATTGTTTTGAGTCCCTGCTTTCAATTCTTTTGGATATATGCTTAGGAGTAGAATTATTGGATCATATGGTAATTCTATATTTAGCTTTTTGAGGAACTACCAAAATTTTCCAGTGAGTACCATTTTACATTCCCATCAGCAATGAACAAGGGTTCCAATTTCTCCACATCCTTGCCAACACTTGTTATTTTTAATCATAGAAATCCCAGTAGGTATGAGGTGGTATCCCACAGTAGTTTTGATTCGCAGTTCCCAAATGTTCAGTGCTATTGAGCATTTTTCCTGTACTTATTGTCCACTTGTGTGTCTTCTTTGAAGAAATATCTATTCTTGCCCTTGCCCATTTTCAAAGAGTTGTTTGGGCTTTGGTTTTCATCAGTTGTAGGAGTTCTCTATATATTCTGAATATTGAGCCCTTATCAAGTACATGATTTGCAAATATTTTCATTCTGTAAGTATTTGAGTGCCTATTATGGGCCATATACTGTGCCAGATGCTTGAGAAACACCAATGAATGAGCCAGCCCATCCTCTCAGGAAACATAAAATGGTGGGATCAACACAGAAGCAAATATAGTCTTTTTTTAAATTAAGGTATTATTGATATATACTCTTATGAAGGTTTCACATGAAAAAACAATGTGGTTACTACATTCACCCGTATTATTGAGTCCCCCCCCATACTCCATTGCAGTAACTGTCCATCAGTGTAGTAAGATGCTACAGATACACTAGCAAATATAGTGTCTTTAGTGGAATAAAAAATTATCACATTGCTTCTCAAATATGCAAAGGAAAATGAAACTTATTTTTATAACTGATGTTTTTGCTTCTTGAATTTCCACCCCATTGGGCATGGGGTGGTGGGGTGAAAGAATTGGATTATTCAGTCCATTTTAAGTTCAACTCCATCTACCCTTTCCTGTCATCTGGATGTCTAGTAGGGGGTTTACATCATCATAAGTGAAGTGTTGCTGTGGACTGGGTTTCAGATTGGCTTGCTGTCCTCCTGATCTTCTCTAGTCTCTATTCTTTGCAGCTAGTCTGCTGTGGTGCTTGCTCACCAAACCTGCAGCAAATGATCTGGCTTGTTTTTTGTTTTTTGTTTTTTTTGGCTATGCCAGAGGCGAGTATCCCTTCCTTAGTGATTTGCTTACCCCTTGGTCTTGGCCACTCCTCTAAAGTGTGGCTGAGACTCAAAGCTGATTCTGGCCTGTTGCATCCTGCAGCTCTTAGCTAAAAGATCCACAAAGTTATTTCGTGCAATGGTACAATCAGTTATTTTTATAATTAATAACAGGGGGTACATTCAACTATTTTCAAAGGCCCCTGTTGGGCATGGAGAACTGCTGAATATCTTCTAAGCCACATTAGCTGGCAGAGGCCCTTTGTCTAACATTGCATTACCATATCTACAATAACCCAATGTTAGAGTACAGGACAGCAATTGTTCTGCCAATGCACTCAATGGCAAGTAGGCTCGGCCCTGTCCCCCTTCAAGTTCTCTCCAACCCACCCCCCACCACCACCATTTCTGCAGAGGTTGGGTGCAGAAATGAAAGGACACTTGTGTATGATACCATGTCTCACCATTCCCAGTGCCAGGAGGGTTTTTTCTCTTTTGCTATCTCATCACTTCTTTCTTCCCAGAGTATCAGTTCTCCTCCTCCTATTCCTTGGGGCCATATTTGCAGTTTGTTATTTTTAAAATACTTCATTTTCTGTGATAAATCAAATACCAGGGATAAAAACAGATTGCTATGGAATCAATAGAGGGATATGATAGTGGTCTCAACATAACCTTGGGGTGTTAGGGTAGGCTTCCTGGAGGACGTGGCATCCAAGCTAAAACCTGATGAACATAGACATTCAGTAAAGTTTAGATGCTAATTAAGAGTTCAAAAGGACCATTCAAAGGCCCAGAGGCATAAGGACTTTTAGTTTGGAATGTCTTCAGTATAGAGTATAAAGGAGGCAATGGCAAGAGATAAAGCTAAAGTAGTTAGCTGAGGTCAGATCCAGAAAAGCCTCAAAAACCTTGTTTAGGAATTCTGACTTTATGTTAAAAGCAATGGAAAGCCTATGTGTTAAAGCAAAGAAAGGACATCAAATTTGCTTTAGAAAGATCACTGGTTAAAAGAAATGGATGCAAATACAGAAGTTAAGGGTCACTTTGCTCTCCTTCATTCAGAGATTAGTCATCGTCTTGAATTTTGTAAGGACATTCTAGAAAAGTATAGATAGCATTGGAAGGTGGATCCCATCAGCAAATTTAAAGTTGAAGAGATGGATCCTCATGGAAGGCCAAGGATGAAGAGAGGGAGAATAATTGGTGCAACCCAAGGTCTTCAGAGGTGGGAATGGTGAGAACCAGAGACCCCATTTTCATTCTGAAAGGAGGGGGAGAGGAAATGATGGGTGAGATACAGATGAACAAATTTGGTGGCAGGAGGTTTTAAGAGTTCTCATCTTTTTTTTTCTGTAACACAGGTGCAAAATCAGTCATCTGTTCATGGAGAGGAAGGTGGCCAAAGGGGAATATTGGCAAACATTGTTCACTGTCCCAGTGATGTTCCAAATCCCCATTTGCCCTGCTGCCTTCCCTCTAGAGGTTGAAAATGCTTGCTTTATCAGACACATTTGCAGCAAGGTAACATAAGCAAAATTTTGCTGGGGTTTCTTAAACGCCTTTTACATTCCTAGTAAAGGAGTTGGCCATGGCTGAAGCTCCTGTTCCTCTTTTTTCCTGACTTGACCCCAGTTGTCATTCCTAGAGCTGGGACAGCTCTCTTACATATCTGGGAATATAAGCATGAGGGAAAGGCCAAAAGAAGGGCAGAGACCACACCCAGAGCACTCATTGTCCAGCGGCTGACTGACAGCCAGCAGCAACTTGCCCGCCAGATTTCTGGTTGCAGCCTTATGTGCTTAAGCCACCAAAGGTTTGGAATCATTCCTCACACAGGAAGGCTTAAGGACAATGCTGAACATCTAATCTAGTCTGAAGAGAATGGGAGAGAAGTAAAGAGAGAACACAAGATTATAAATGAAATTATAGATACAATTGAACGCCCAGATGAAATGAGATTCATAAAAAAATACCAATTTCATTTGGGAGTATTTACTATCTGTGGAAATTTATCAACCTAATGGGGGTGCTAATATCATGCTAATTTTTATCAAGGTTATCCCAAGTCATATTAACTCTTCATTTAGATAAACTAGCACCTTCTACTACTGTTAAGAGACATATGTAAATGCTAGATTACCCAAAGTACACAGCAACACCATTTAAAGGTTTGTCTTTAGATATCATTTAGATAAAATTCACACCACTTTCTGGCAGAGAAGTTCAGATAATCACAATAGAGAATGTAATCTTGAAAAGTTTATGGCAACACCAAGTGAAGACAGACACTTCCCTGAGAATACTTGATTTAGATTCTGTCCTTTTATTCATAGTACCAAAGAAACTCTTTCCATAATTAAGCATGATTCACAATACACACATTTCTGAGGCATTTGCTTCTTTAATAGATGGCTTGTTCCTCTTTTTACGAAAAGAATGAACCCAAATAAAAAGACTCTTACATTTTAAGTAACTGAAATATACAAAATCTAATGTGTATCCCTATTCACTACAGTTACAAAGTAAAATCACCATAAAAAAATCTATTATTAAAACTTACATTCACCTCTCCCACCACTAGGCTTGTATTTATCAATATAATAACCAAGCAGAGTGCACAAATCGCATTTGTTTCTGGAGTTACTCTAAGCATTATATATGGTTGGATTTTCTGATAATTGTTTACACATTGTGAGGAATCCAATCAAAGAAGTTCACTTTGAGCCCCCTCTTTACTTCTTCTTTGGGCTTTCATTTCTGATGTTTGTCTCCATAATGGCTAACTGTGGCACTACACTATGGAAAACACATGTATTCTTATAATAGAGTATTATCAAGAATCCCTGGAAAAGGGAGCATTATGTTGTATGTCAGAATTTTAATAACATATCAGTCATTTTATTTTTAAACAGAGAATCTGACTTACTTAAACATGGTTAAAACTCAGTGGATTCTTTAAACTGACCATTGGTGATTCCTCATTTGTTCAAGAGCATCAAAATCCAGGGTTTTGAGATTCAAGATGGCGGCATGAGAAGTGAGACAGAGAATTCCTCCCCAAACCACATATAGTACAAAAAATATAGTTAAAACAACTAACCCTAAAACAGCAACAGGAAAGAAGGCTGCACCAGACTGCTTACAGACCTCACGAAACAGGGTAACGTACCAAAGCCTTGATTCAGAGGGACCCAAGCCCTTCCCCAACCTCAGCTCACTGGCAGGAGGAAGAGATATAGAGTGGGGAGCAGGTGGAAGCCTAGAACTGCTGAACACCCAGCCCTGGAGGTCTGCTTTAGAGCACAAACCTACATTGGGTGGTGCTCTGGAGGTTGGTGGGGTTGGGGAGCTGGCACAGGCAGAGTGTTTGACACTGAGATTCTGGCCATTTGTGGAGGACGGGGATCCACATCTGGCCACTCTGGGACAAAGGAAAGGCAGGAGGTCTGAGAGGCTTTCTAGCAGGGAGAGGGCTGCTGAAGGGCAGGGGTTTGCAAGGAGCTTGCTGTGTGGGAGAAGGGATAGGTGGACAGGGTTGTCTGGGCATGCTCTGCCCAGCAGGTTGGGAACTTTGAGCTTCAGGCACTCCATTCCCCTGGTTGGCTATTCAGCTCCAAGGCCCCCCACTGTGACACACAGCCTGCTGGGCCTTCCTCCCAGTCTGCCGGGCATCTGGTCACAAACCAGCAGTTAGTGCGCTGGCGTCAGGCCAGTCAGAGGGAGGCCCCACCTACAACAGCTAGAGATGCAAACCACAGAGGCTTACACCTGTGTGCTTGGCCCACTGGCTCTGATACAGGAGACAGGCACTGCAGATGGGAATCAGGAAACAGCTCTTTCCTCCCCCCAGGCACCAGCGCCACTCCCCTATGTCTCCAACCTCACTCTAGGGGCTGAGCAGCTCTAGAGACTAGAGCTTCTGGGCAAAGAGGGCACCACATCGAAATGAGAAATGTCAAAGGAACCTGGTCCAGACCAAAATCTCACAAACACCAGAAAAAGGGCCAAATGAAAATGGAATCACCGATCTTCCTGAAAGTGTTCAAAATAAAAATCACAAACATGCTCATGGAGGTACAGAAAAATATTCAACAACTGAGGAACGAATTTAAGTCAGAGATTCAATCATTAAGAAATTCCATAACTGAAATGAAACATACAATGGAGGGATTTAAAAGTAGATTAGATGTAGTAGAAGAGACGGTGAATGGTACAGAAATTAGACAAGAGGAATACAAAGAAGCTGAGGCACAGAGAGAAAAAAGAATCTCTAAGAATGAAAGAATATTGAGAGAACTGTGTGACCAATCCAAACAGAACAATATTTGCATTATAGGGGTACCAGAAGAAGAAGAGAGAGAAAAAGTGATAGGGATAGAAAATGTCACTGAGGAGGTAATTGCTCAAAAATTCTCCAACTGGGGAAGGATATAGTCTCTCAAGCCATGGAGGTACACAGATCTCCCAACACAAGGGACCCAAGGAAAACAACATCAAGACATATAATAATTAAAATGGCAAAGATCAAGGATAAAGACAGTCTTTTAAAAGCAGCTAGAGAGAGAAAAAAGATCACATACAAAGGAAAACCCATAAGGCTATCATCAGATTTCTCAACAAAACTTACAGGCCAGAAGGGAGTGGCATGATATATTTAATGCAATTTAATGCAAAAGAAGGGCCTCAAACCAAGAATACTCTACCCGGCAAGGTTATCATTTAAATTTGAAGGAGGGATTAAACAATTTTCAGATAAGCAAAAGCTGAGAGAATTTATCTCCCACAAACGGTCTCTACAGTGCATTTATGAGTGACTGCTATAGGTGGAAGTGTTCCTAAGGCTAAATAGCTGCCACCACGGAAAATTAAACTAAAGTAGAACAATTAATTACTAAGCAGATGCAAAATCAAATCAACTACCCCCAAAGTCAATCAAAGGGTAGACAAAGAGGACAGAATATGATACCTAACATATAAAGAATGGAGGAGGAAGAAAAAGGAGGAAAAAACAAAAAGAACCTTTAGGTTGTATTTGTAATAGCAGACGAAATGAGTTAAATTAGACTTTTAGATAGTAAGGGAATTACCATTAAACCTTTGGTAACCACGAATCTAAAGCTTGCAATGGCAATAAGTGCATTCTTATTGATAATCACCATAAATGTAAATGGTCTGAATGCACCAATCAAAAGTCACTGAATGGATAAAAAAAAACAAGACTCATCTATATGCTGCCTACAAGAGACTTACTTCAAACCCACATACAAAAAAATGAAAGTAAAGGGATGGAAAAGATATTTCATGCAACTAATAGTGAGAAAAAAAGCAGGAGTTGCAGTACTTGTATCAGACAAAACAGACTTCAAAACAAAGAAAGTAACAAGAGACAAAGAAGGACATTACATAATGATAAAGGGGTCAGTCCAACAAGAGGATATAACTATTATAAATATCTATGCACCCAACACAGGATCACCTACATATGTGAAACAAATACTAACAGAATTAAAGGGGGAAATAGAATGCAATGCATTCATTTTAGCAGACTTCAACACACTACTCACTCCAAAGGACAGATCAACCAGACAGAATACAAGTAGAGACAGAGGCACTGAACAATGTATTAGAACAGATGGACCTAACGGACATCTACAGAACACTCCATCCAAAAGCAGCAGAATACACATTTTTCTCAAGTGTACATGGAACATTTTCAAGAATACATCATATACTAGGCCACAAAAAGAACCTCAGTAAATTCAAAAAGATTGAAATTGTACCAACGAGCTTCTCAGATCACAAAGGTATGAAACTAGAAATAAATTACACAAAGAAAATGAAAAAGCCCACAAACACATGGAGGCTTAATAAGATGTTCCTAAATAATCAATGGATCAATGACCAAATAAAAACAGAGATCAAGCAATACATGGAGACAAATGACAACAATAATTCAACACCACAAAATCTGTGGGACGCAGTGAAGGCTGTGCTAAGAGGGAAGTATATTGCAATTCAGGCCTACCTCAGGAAAGAAAAATCCCAAATGAACAGTCTAAACTCACACTTAATGAAAATAGAAAAGGAAGAACAAATGAGGCTCAAACTCAGTAGAAGGAGGGACATAATAAAGATTAGAGCAGAAATAAATAAAACCAAGAAAAATAAAACAATGGAAAGAATCAATGAAGCAGGAGCTGGTTCTTCAAGAAAATAAACAAAATAGATAAACCCCTAGCCAGACTTATCAAGAAAAAAAGAGAGTCTACATACATAAACAGAATCAGAAATGAGAAAAATCACTCTGGACACCACAGAAATACAAAGAATTATTAGAGAACACTGAAAAATTATATGCTAACAAACTGGATAACCTAGAAGAAACGGACAACTTTCTAGAAAAATACAACCTTCCAAGGCTGACCCAGGAAGAAACAGAATATCTGAATAGACCAATTACCAGCAAGTAAATTAAATTGGTAATCAAAAACTATCTAAAAAGAAAACTCCTGTACGGGATAGTTTCACTGCTGAATTTTATCAAACATTTAGTGAAGACCTAATACCCATCCTCCTTAAAGTTTTCCAAAACATAGAAGAGGAGGAAATACTCCCAAACTCATTGTATAAGGCCAAAATCACTCTAACACCAAAACCAGGCAAAGACACCACAAAAAAAGAAAATTATAGACCAATATCCCTGATGAACATATTAAAAAATACTCAACAAAATATTAGCAAACCGAATTCAAAAATACATCAAAAAGATCATCTATCATGATCAAGTAGGATTTATTCCAGGGATGCAAGGATGGTACAACATTCGAAAATCCATCAACATCATCCACCACATCAACAAATAGGAGGACCAAAGCCACATGATCATCTCCAGAGATGCTGAAAAAGCATTTGACAAAATTCAACATCCATCCATGATAAAAAAAACTCTCAACAAAATGGGTATTGAAGGCAAGTACCTCAACATAATAAAGGCCATATATGACAAACCCACAGCCAGCATTACACTTAACAGCAAGAAGCTGAAAGCCTTTCCTTTAAGATCGGGAACAAGACAAGGAGGCCCACTCTTCCCACTTTTATTCAACATGGTTATGGAGGTCGTAGCCATTGCAATCAGACAACACAAAGAAATAAAAGGCATCCAGATTGGCAAGGAAGAAGTCAAAATGTCTGTTTGCAGATGACATGATATGCCCTAAAGAATCCACTCCAAAACTACTAGATCTAATATCTGAATTCAGCAAAGTTGCAGGATACAAAATTAATACACAGAAATCTCTTGCATTCCTACACACTAAAGATAAACTAACAGAAAGAGAAATCAGGAAAACAATTCCATTCACAACTGCATCAGAAAGAATAAAATACCTAGGAATAAACCTAACCAATGAAGTGAAAGACCTATACTCTGAAAACTACAAGACATGAGAGAAATTAAAGAAGATACCAATAAATGGAAACACATTCCATGCTCATGGATAGGAAGAATTAATATTGTCAAAATGGCCATCCTGCCTAAAACAATATACAGATTCAATGCAATCCCTATCAAAATACCAACAGCATTCTTCAACGAACTAGAGCAAATAGTTCTAAAATTCATATGGAACCACAAAAGACCCCGAATAGCCAAAGCAATCCTGAAAAGGAAGAATAAAGCAGGGGGAATTATGCTCCCTGACTTCAAGCTCTACTACAAAGCCACAGGAATCAATTTGGTACTGGCACAAGAATAGATCCACAGACCAATGGAACAGACTAAAGAGCCCAGATATAAACTCAACCATATATGGTCAATTAATATACAATAAAGGAGCCATGGATATATAATGGGGGAAATGATAGCCTCTTCAACAGCTGGTGTTGGCAAAACTGGACAGCTACATATAAGAGAATGAAAATGGATTATTGTCTAACCCCAAACACAAAAGTAAACTCAAAATGGATCAAAGACCTGAATGTAAGTCATGAAACTATAAAACTCTTAGAAAAAAACATAGGCAAAAATCTCTTGGACATAAACATGAGCAACTTCTTCATGAACATATCTTCCTGGGCAAGGGAAACAAAAGCAAAAATGAACATGTGGGACTATATCAAGCTAAAAAGCTTCTGTACAGCAAACGACACCATCAGTAGAACAAAAAGACATTTTACAGTGTGGAAGAATATGTTCATAAATGACAGATCCGATAAAAAGTTGACATCCAAATTATATAAAGATCTCTGCACCTCAACAAACAAAAAGTAAATAAGCCAATTAAAAAATGGGCAGAGGAGCTGAACAGACACTTCTCCAAAGAAGAAATTCAGATGGCCAACAGGCACATGAAAAGATGCTCCACATTGGTAATCATCAGAGAAATGCAAATTAAAACCACAATGAGATATCACCTCATGTCAGTTAGGATGGCCAACATCCAAAAGACAAACAACAACAAATGTTGGTTAGGATGTTGAGAAAGGGGAACCCTCCTACACTGCTGGTGGGATGTAAACTAGTTCAACCATTGTGGAAAGAAGTATGGAGGTTCCTCAAAAAACTAAAAATAGAAATGCCATTTGACCCAGGAATTCCACTCCTAGGAATTTACCCTAAGAATGCAGAAGCCCAGTTTGAAAAAGACATATGCACCCTTATGTTTATTGCAGCACTATTTACAATAGCCAAGAAATGGAAGCAACTTAAGTGTTCATCAGATGAATGGATAAAGAAGATGTGGTACATATACACAATGGAATATTATTCAGCCATAAGAAAACAAATCCCACCATTTGCAACAACATGGATGGAGCTAGAGGGTATTATGCTCAGTGAAATAAGCCAGGCAGAGAAAGACAAGTATCAAATGATTTCACTCATCTATGGAGTATAAGAACAAAGCAAAATCTGAAGGAACAAAACAGAAGGAGACTCACAGAACCCAAAATGGACTAACAGTTACCAAAGGGAAAGATACTGGGGAGGATGGGTGGCAAGGGAGGGATAAGAAGGAAAAAGGGGCATTAATATTAGCACACATAATGTGCAGGGAGGGGACACAGGAAGGCACTATAACACAGAGAAGACAAGTAGTGATTCTATAGCATCTTACTACGCTGATAGACAGTGACTGTAATGGGGTATATGGTAGGGTCTTGATAATACGGGGAGTCTAGTAACCATAATGGTGCTCATGTTATTGTACATTAATGATACCAAAAATATATATATATATATATATATATATATACACACACACACATATTCAGGGTCTTACATACTAACAGCTTGTCTAGAAACTCATCTTACTAAGACTGCATTAAGACCCTGTAAAGGTTGCTTTATGATATCTGAAACATGTTTACAGCTGATTTAGGTCAGATAGTTGTCCTTTTCCAGGTAAGCTGTAATATACTTCTCCACTACATGCCACACTTGCCAATATGCATGCTCCATCAGTTTTGTTTGGACAGTCTTCATCTCTCTTTTTTATGTCAAGATGACCATCAACTTTGTATGGGAACCCACAGATAGCCCTATTTATTATCAGAACATTCCTTATGTCTGTGCCACTCCACGTCCAGCCGTATTAATTTTCACTGAGCTATTTTCAAATTACATTGTAAAGGAGATTATTTTTTTCTTATACAGTATGTAGATTCTTGTGAGTTTTTGCAAGAGATTAAGCCCCTTCACTCACTGCCTCCTAACACGATCCTGGACCTTTCAGCCTAGGTATTGAGGCACATATTCTTTGGGGTCTCCTCAATCCTACTCTATTTTGAATCAGGTAAGAAAAAAACAAATGGAAAGTTAAACTCTTTTAATCTTTGGTTTGAGAACTCTAATGCTCAAGTTATGAAATGGAGAATATCCTTTCTTATACTAACTCACACATTCTCAACAGGGAAAATGTACTTGTCTAAAAAGGAATAAACTAGCTCATTATTTCTGTTAACAGAAATAGTAGAACATGTCTGGGCATGTCTTTTCAAGACTGCTTTAGGAATAGAAATCTGAATTAAAGTTTAGGATCTCAAACATCTGAATTGACACTGTTTTTATAAGCAGAAAAGCAAACAATGCTGACAGAAGATATTTTACATTCTCTCCTGTGGCTTTTTTGACCTTTGAAAGGAAACTGGTGCCTACTGAAACCACTGATTTATACTAATGGAGTGTTTGTGCCTTGTGTCTTCCTCCCTGTTGAAAAAGCTCTGAGCAAATGCATCGATACCCTTATAATTTTGAATGGACTTTTTCTTGAGTGTGACTTTTCCTATGTCTGAAAAGATTTGAGTTCTGACTAAAGGCTTTCCCACATTCATGACACTTGTAGGGTTTTTCTCCAGTGTGGATTCTTTGATGCTGAATCAGGTTTGTGCTTCGGGTGAAAGACTTTGCACAGACATCACATGCATAAGGTTTCTCTCCACTATGGACTCTCTGATGTAGGATAAGGGCTGAGCTTTGACTAAAGGTTCTGCCACATTCATTACACTTGTGTTGTTTCTTTCGAGAAGGGTTTTCCTGTCTTCTTTCAAACCTACCATTTTGTCCACAGGTTCTCCTGTATGTGAATCTCTGGGAAGCATTCATATGAAGGGTGTTAGAAACATCATAATGTGGTTCTTTGCCTGGAGAAGTCTTTTGCCTTGAAGCTGATTTCACTTTTATAGTTCTGGTGTCTTTATCTGAAATAATACACAGAAAAGCATATTACCAGTTCTTTGTTCAGAAAGAAAAAAGGCAAATAGGATGATCCAAATGAAATATATGCGGACTATTTATTAGCTAGTACATCTGTAAGATTGCATCATAATGTGGAGGATGGAGATGTAAGTCAGAAAACACTGAAGTCATAAGGCCAAATAAAAAGGTTTATAACTGAAGGGGCAGTCAATAATAAAGATGAAAAGCTGTATTCAAAAAGTAGAATGGTAAATAGAGCTAAAAATATATATCAGAGACTGAGGAAAGTCTGGAAGAAAAGAAAAGGTCTAAAAGATGATAAATTATTGGAGAAGCAAAGGAGCAACTAAAGAAAAGGAATCACATGTGTTAGTGGAAAGCAAAATTTAGTACAGAGTACCAATAAACAAAACTTTAATACTGATAAATGAGTCAATAATTAAGCGAAGGAAGGAGATGAAGAAACCAATGTGTCAAAAAGGAATACAGAAATACAAGTCAGAAAAAGAAATTATGGACTAGCTTAGGATAATTGATACCTCAAAAAATCAAGGATAGTACAGAGTACCCATCTGCAAAAACCTCTACTCCTTACATTATTTTCTAGTACTAGTGAAATGGCATATTCCTGGTTACAGAGAAAACATTTTACTAATGGTAAGGTTTCAGTCCCAAATTAATTTTTCATAGCTTAAACTCGACAGTGACTTCAGTGCCTAATCACTACCATAAAAAATCCCGGCCACAGTTAGCCCTTGATAGTATAGAGACCAAAGTCTTCTGCAGAAGCTTTGATAAGACATGACCTGGTACCACAGAAATCATGTAGCAGCCTTAAGAAATGGTTCTAAGTCAGATTCTGGTTCTGTCTGCCTTGTATTGCAAGATCCTGGGTGTTCTGCTTTCAGTGTCAAATTTCAGTGCATCTTTAGAAAATTTTAGGAAAGGCCTCTGAATACATTCACAAGTAGGATGTGGTTCTTGCTAACATTGGGAGTCCAAGACATGTCTTTGAGGATGACCATTCTGTAGTCACCACCACACAAAGCCCCTGGGGCTGGGATAGTTTGTTTCTCTGTCCTGATGGAGTGTGAAAAGACTTTCAATTTTCTCCTAGTTAAACCAAGACAGTTAGTAGACTAGAGGTGTTAAGTGCCCAGCACAAGCCTCTTGGGAGCAGTAACTTGTCAACTAAGAGTAAAAAATATTTTCTAGATCTCTCTCTCTAAATTTTTGTTTTTTGCTTTTCCTGTAGTTTATCAAAATTCCCTTAGAAAAACCCTAACCCAATTTAGCTGATCAACCACCCCTGGAATATAAAAGTAGCTGGCGAAGAGGAGGAGATCCTCCCACCTGGAGTTTCCCTCAGCATCTCTGGCTCCCATTTTATCCAGCATGATAAGCTAGAAGGAGGGTCCTTGCTTAAATGTTACTTCATCAGAAAGGTCTTCTCTACCACTCTATTTAATAAGACCCTGTCCTCACCTCATCTATCCCCCTTATTCTGCTTTGCTTTTTTCCATAGTACTTATTTCTTTTGGTATCTGCAATGGAAGAACAGACTGCTATGCCAGCCATTTTAGAGCATTTATGTAAAAAGTGATACCAAAAAAAAGGCCAATTTAGGATGTGAGGGAATAGAGAAACAATTTCAAAGCACCATAAGAGAGCAAAATCATCTTAGCAGCAACATGGTGATTGAGACTAGATCCCACCAGTAACTGAGCTAGAAGTTATACAGAAATAATGATGTAACCAGTGGTCCTTAGACTGTGACCTGTGGGTCTCTCAGATGGGCCTCCCAGGCTGCCTGAAGGTAAAGGAGGTGGGAACAGGGCAAAGTTAGAGCCCTGTGGACTGACACTGTTTTCTCCTGTATCAGTTAGACTAGCTATATTTTCATCTGTTTTGTATACTGGAACTCCATATAAAATTTCATTTGAGAAAGGGTCATGCTGCTTAAAAAAAGGTTTGAAAATTCTAATGAAGGTCAAGGAAAATTCTAATGAAGGTCTAATGAAGAGTCTGTTCTGCCCCTCACCGTTCCGTTTGAAGGAGTGAAGCTCCCATGATGCCGACTGCTGCTGCTGCTTTGCAGGCTTGTGCCGACTACGTGGTATCTGATGCTGACTGATTTCACAAGGCACTAGTTTCTCAGCAAGCGAGTCCTCATTTTGTCCAAAAAAGACCTGGAAACAACTAGGCATTAACTGAGGCTGAAGAAGGCAATCAGGTTGGGGCTCTGGGATAAAATAACAGAGAAGAAAGTATGTAGAAAATATCCTGGAACATAGGAAAAGAGAGGAAAAAAGCAGAGCCACATTCTACTTTCTGGCACAGCCAGGAGCACACTCACCATACCACATATGGAGCTGTGATGAGTGGAAGTACAATTTGAGAGCTCTAACCCCCGTGATGCCCAGAGATCCTGACTCATCTCCACAGATGCCTTATTTACCTGCTCAGTTGGCTCATCAAGCTCTTTCTCCAGCTCCTCTAGCACAGACACGGCTTCCTCTCCATTCTCTGGTCGGTGATCTCGCACCCAGGCCTGCAGTTCCTCTGGTAAGATGGTCAGGAACTGCTCCAGCACCAGCAGCTCCAGAATCTTTTGCTTGGTGTGCATCTCTGGCCTCAGCCACTGATGGCAAAGCTCCCGGAGCCGGGTCAGAGCCTCTCGGGGCCCAGAGGACTCCTGGTAGCCAAACTGCCTGAACCGCTGACGGAAGGTCTCTGGGCTATAGTCTAGATCACAGGCCTGCTCATCATCACCGTCCACCTTCACTACCAGGAAGCTATCAGGCTCCTTAGAATTTTGTGGAAGGAGTGTTGATGCTCTCAGTTTTGCAGACATTTGGACCGAGAATAGATCAGAACCACTACACTTTAATCTTCAAGGTGGTAAAGTTCTCCTTATGGCCACTCCTTACAGATGATTAAAGAAACAAGTGTAAATAAGATAAAGACAAATGTTTCTTGAACAATACAGCTAAGATACTTAAGACTGCACAGAAAGTACTGCTCTCAATCTTAAACCATGTTTTCAAATACTTCCTTCTTTAAAAGAATCAGCTAAGACCCAGTAATTCATATGCTTGAGTAATACCCAATTTATTCTGAAAATCATTCCCATGAAGCTGACTAAATATCACAATAAGAGATCATCTAGGATTGCATAGGAGAATAGAAACAGGGAAGCCTGAGAAAAGTTATCACTCTGCGACAGGCTCAAAAAGCTGGTAATTTTTTTCTAGCCTACTGCAAAGAGTGCTGAAAAATAGTCTTATGAGAGAGTACTTTTGTGTCAATTTCCTCCAACATTTACTGTTTTTTAAAACAATATTGTTTGGACATTAAAGGAACCATTCAAAGGAGAAAGTAATCACATATCCATCTTAGATTATCCCATTTTTTTCATATGCACTTCTACTTCGCATCCATAACATCTATATATACTATTTATCTATTATAAAATATTTCAGTTGTTTCTAATTTTACTTTTATAAATAATGCTGGGAAGCACATTTTCAGGAATGTACTATTTTTATCCTTTAAAATTATCTTTTTCAAGGGTGTCTGGAGTATTTGGCTTATTAGGGTCAAAGAAGAGTGACAAATGTCTTGCTAAGTGTTACCAAATAAATTTCAGAAAAGACTATTAATTCATAATGCCACCAGCAATTATCATAATTAATGAGGGCTTGTTAGCAGGAAGAAGGTGGGAGACACTTTTCTAGGTACCATTTTATTATATGTACTACTAGTAACTGGTGACTAATTAAAAAATCTTACATGTGCCCTTATACGGCCTCTTTATGCAGCCTACCTTTTAATTCCCCACTTAAGAACCAAGCGCTAGTCTAGACAATGAAGACGCAGAGGTGACCTGAACAAAGCCTGTGGCTTCATAAAACTTATTAGCAGAGAAAAGGCAACAATGTTACCAAATTAATTATACAGCTTTATACAGTGATGTGTTACACTGCAAATAACAGGAAATTTAATAAATATAAATTATCACAAAAGCCCTGTACAAATAGGTTATTTTCATCCCTGTGTTGCAGATGAGAAACCTGCCAAATCAACCTCAGGCATCATGACCTTGGGCAAAGCGTCAGGGCTGGGGTCTGAATCTAGGTCGTCCACCCTTATCCACGCGGTGCTGCCTGGTCAAGGGGTAGGGCTCCCAAAAGCATAAAGAGAGCAGCAGACGCCGGTGATCACGGGCCAGAACAGAGTCTGGGGGCGAGACTTGAACGCGGGAAGGGTGTCGGGTATGACCTCAAGGGAAACTAAGCTAAAGCTGCCTCTGGACTTTGCAGGAGAGTGCCGCGGGAACGCACGTTGCAGCAGGAGCCGAATCCATGCCGTCTCTAGCAATGGCTCTCAGACCAGCACAAGAAACAGGGTCACCAAACCCCCAACGCCACAAGAGGGCCTGTAATAAACCGGGTCCCTGCAGGGGAGGCTTCGCTCAGAGTCCCGAATCCTGAGTCTTTCCAGAGAGGTCTGGCGCCCCGTTCAAAATCCCTCTTTTAGCGGGCCGGCTCGGGGAAGGTCGGCGTGCGACGCCCCCAGCCACCTCTCTCACCTGGCCCCCGCCACCCCACCCCACGCAGCGCCCCTCTCCCGAGGGGACCAAACTCTGTGAGACTGCAAGACGCACGTGGCGATGAGGAAGGTGAGCGGCAAGGGCAGAGAGCGCGCGCCGGGCCAGGGGACCGGAGTGGGGTCACCTGAGGGGGCAGGCCCCACGCGGGTGCGCGGGGTCGGGGGTGTGCGGACGCGCGCTGAGGGGCTAGGGAGTGAGCCGCCTAAGTGGGGCCCGCGGGGAAGCCCTGGGCAGCGGGTGTAGGGGACGGTCTGAAGAGGGGGTGCTCGCAGGCGCAGAGGCAAAGGAGTGGGGTAGCTACTGCAAGGCCTACCTGCTGTCCGCGGCCACCCACTTCCACCCGCCACAGGACGGACGCTTCTTTCCGCGGCCTAGTGGCGCAAGAGGCTTGGGCTCGCACCTCCGTGCCAGGACCGACGACTTGCGTTACCCGGAAAAAGCCTGGGAAGCGACCAGCTGGAAGCTGCTTCCGGTCCTAGCGGCCAGGGTTGGGGGTGGGGCGGGGTTGGGGGAGAGGTGGGGGTGGGGCGGGACGCGGTGTGAGAGAGCAGTTGCCACGGAGACCAGCTGCCTCGCCTTAGGTTTTCTGGGTGGCCGCTCCCCAGCGACAGGAAGGGGGTACCCGACGGGTGGGAACCCCGCTGCTTAGCATCCGCAGCATTATTTCTCTAAGCACTGCTGCTCAGATCTTTCACGTATCTTTCAATAACTTAGTAAGGTTGTTTCCATTTTATAGGAGATAAAACCAAAAGGTTCCATGACTTGCCCAAGGCCACAGAGAGGAGAGAATCCTGTGCTTGTTACCCAGTACAGCTTTCCTCTAAAGCCATCTGAGCTACTGAGGGTTATGCTTCAAGGAACCTTTTTGGACAGGCTTACCTCTTCCACCCCATGCTTTCACAAGAGAACCCAATGGCCCTTACAAAGGGGAGAACCCGCCCACACACATATTTTGGCACCAATGCATATGTACATGTTTCCTCACATCCTCTGAAGTAAATGAAAAATAAATTGCGCCAAATGAACTACAAGACCACAGCTCCACATACTGGCTTCCTCCTCCACCCAGTTTTCCTAGGGTGGTTGGAAAATAGTGGGGAGTGGGAAATTAGGGGGAGGACAGAGATGCTTATTTACCACTTGCTAGTTAATAAGAAAAAAATCCTTTTGGTATGACCAAAAAAAACAAAATAAAACAAAAGTGTGTTAATGCTGGAGTCTGAAGTGATGAGAGAAAAGGCTGGTTCACACAGTCTACACCAGACCTGGGTTTAGGGGAAAAACTTGCTTCTTAATTAACCTGCAATGACAATAAATTTGAAATTCTTGCTTCAACAAGAGGCTTTCACAGATAAGATTTTTGATGAGGTACCTGCTGACACAAATAGCAAGACATCCCAGAAGTGCAGAAGGGGATGTGTTTAAGGTGATGGTGGGTAGGTTAAATGACTCAAGCCAAATTCAGATGGCCAACAGACACATGAGAGGATGCTCCACATCACTAATCATCGGGGAAATGCAATTAAAACCACAATGAGATATCACTTCACACCAGTGGCCAGCATCGTAAAGATTGAGAACAACAAATGCTGGCAAGAATGCAGAGAAAGGGAAACTCCTGTACTTCTGATGGCAATGTAAGCTAGTTCAACCATTGTGGAAAACAATATGGAATTTCCACAAAAACTAAAAATAGAAATACCATTTGACCTGGGAATCCCACTCCTTGGAATATACAAGTTCTCAGATTCAAAAAGACATATGCAGCCCTATGTTTATCACAGCACTTTTTACAATAGCCAAGATATGGAAGCAACCTAAGTGTCCATCAGTAGATGAATGAATAAAGAAGAGTTGGTACATATATACAATGGAATACTATTCAGCCATAAGAAAGAAACAAATCCTATTATTTGCAACAACATGGATGGAGCTAGAGGATATTATGCTCAGTGAAATAAGCCAGGTGGAGAAAGACAAGTGTCAAATGATTTCCCTCATTTGTGGAGTATAACAATGCAGCAAAACTGAAGGAACAAAACAGCAGCAGACCCACACTCCAAGAAGGGACTAGTGGTTACTAAAGGAGAGAGGTGAGGGAGGGCGTGTCGGGAGGGAGGGAGATGGTGATTGAGGGGTATTATGTTTAATACACATGGTGTGAGGGGTCACAGAGAAAACAGTGTAGCTAGCGCAGAGAAGGCAAATAGTGACTCTGTGGCATCTTACTACACTGATGGACAGTGAGTAACTGCAATGGGGTATAGGTAGGGACTTGATAATATGGGTTAATGTAGTAACCACATTGTTTTTTCATGTGAAACCTTCATAAGAGTGTATATCAATACCTTAATAAAAAATTTTTTTAATATAACTATATTTACAGGAGGAAGAGGTGATAGGAAAAAAAATTCCTTTCTTTCAAGGTAGTAATATATAATGTTTTTTGCCTTTCATTCCACAAGAGGGCGGAAGGTGAATACAATTTTCAACTCCACTGGGTTCAGGCCTTTGGCTATTACCAGCTAACTACCACCTGCTTATGTTTTGGTAGAGATGACAAACTGCTGTTGCTAACATCTGAACAACTGTCTTTGAGTTCAGGGCACTACTTAATCAATACCCAGACAAATAAGGCATGATTCAGAGCATTCACAGCCTAGTGGGTTCACAGAGGGAAGAGCAATACGTTTGGAGAGTTTGCTAAGGGCTCAGGGAGTCCTACATGTAGCTGGGGGTGTTCTCTGGAAAGATTGGAATGGTAGGGGGTGGCACATCGGGTAGCAATGCCAGTGATGCGTTTGGATGAGGCAGTGGGGGTGGGATGGATGGCACAACTGTGGGAGTACTGAGGGCCCAGGGTGGGAATGTTGATGAACTGGGCAGATTCTGAGGTCTGTTCTCCCTTCAGCCCCTCTTGCAGCCTGCTCTGTTCCTCAGACCTTCACACACACACACACACACACACACACACACACACACACACACACACACACACACACACACACACACACACACACACACACACACACACACTCTCTCTCTCTCTCTCTCTCTCTCTCTCTCTCTCTCTCTCTCTCTCTCTCTCTCTCTCTCTCTCTCTCCGCCCTCTCCTCACAGAGGTTTTCTCCTTGTCCAGGGCTCTTTTCTCTTAAAGACAGGTTTTTCTTAGGCATTTTCACCCCCCTTATCTGAGGGTTTGCTCTTATCTATCAAGCCCAGGCTGCCTTTTTACTCAGAACTTCTAAGCCTTCTAAGCTCCTCTGGCCAACTACCCTCCCTGGTCTTAGCCTATTTACTCTTTTGAGCCTCCCTGGTCCCTAGGCCTCTTCTCTCCTGGGCCCATTCTTCTCCTAACATTGGGACTGTGGCCTTCCTTCATGGACTCACATCAGTTACCCGGTCAGCTTGCTTCTTTCAGGGCCTGGAAATGGACTGACTCTGAGGACTCCTGGGACTCTCATGGGTGTGGCTGGCACTGCTTTGATGCCTCCTTTTTTCTTTTTGTGGCCTGTTCTTCATGCTCTATCCTTAGCATTTTAATCTATAACCATAGGTATTTTCAAAGTAATGGCTCTGCTCATAGCCTCTGAACTTGAAAAGTGGAGGAGTATATACCACTCTTTCAGATCTTAAATGTGGTTCTCAGAGAGCATTTCCAATTGAGCTTATCTGCTGTGTGGTGTAATGATGTAATGGAAATCACACCAGACCAGTGGTCATGCACAGGCCCTCTTAGTGTTGCTTCCCTTCCTGGCCAGGACACCTGAGGCAAGTGAATTTACTTCTTGGAGTCTCAGTTTCCTCATGAAGGAAATGTTAGTGATAAGTTTACAGGATTGTCCTGAGAAATAAGTGAAGTAATAAATAACTGAGGTAGAGTTTTCTAAGTATCTAGGAAATCTTTTACACTAAAAGAAAATGTTTTAAAATGTAGCTATTATTATTATTGCTAACATTTCTTCATCTGTGAAACTCAATAAAGGGATTCCCAACAGAAGACAGAATGATCTCCAAGAGGCTCCTTCAAGTTCTTTCCTCTGAGTTTGTCAAATATGACTTGCCATATATGCTGGTTGTATTTATAATTCAATCCTTACAGTTTTCCTCATCTGTTTTTCTCCTCTGGCAACGCCCATCATACCCAGCCCTCGCAATATCTTGCAATAGCTCTTCACACTAAATTCCTCTCTGCTTAAGGAGTGAGTGGTTTCAGTTCTTCAATGGTTATAGAAGCTTCAGCATCTGGGGAGTCAACCTCAGACAAATTGGTCACACAGGCCAAACCAGAGGAATCATCTCTTCTCACATTCTGCTTTCTAGATATGAATAGGGGCCAAAGGACACCATACTGGCTGCTGTGACAAACCACCTGGCATACACAAATGTTTTCATTTCTATTCTAGAGCAAAATTTCACACAACCTGCAATGGGACAGGTTTTCTGGGCCTGAGGGAGGGCCAAACCTTTGCTGATGTGTTAAACTGATCAGGTTGCCCATTCCCCTTTACAACATTTTTGCTTCCTGGGTTTTCGCTGCCTTCCTGGTTTAGAACACAGCAGCCATGAGGAAACTCTTCACTCCAAGTACAATTAAGCATGGCAGGATTTGAAAATGGAGCCCAAATCAGCCCATTTCAAGCTGAATGATAGGTACTGCATTCTCAGGAGACTTTCCTAAGTGAGTAAGGACAACCTTACAAAAGATTTCCAAAAAATTCTGTGACACTTCAGTTCACCTTCTACCTCTGGACTAGAAAAGAGGTTTAAAAGGCTAAAAAATGACTGGAGAAGAGAAGGGAATTTGGAGAGATGCTGGTGTGCTGGTCCTAGCCTGTGCTGTGGAGGGAGAAAGCCAGGGTCCCTGTGCTCCTGTAGTTTATAGGAGCAGAGGGAATGCGTAAGTATTTCCCAAGAACCAGACATTGGTCACTCAAGAAAGCTTGTGTGGGGTCGTTTATATCCCAATCAAGAAGGCTGCCTGATGAGCAGAACCCCACAGAAGAGTAAGTTCTCAGGCTCCATCAGACACATAAAGGCTGAGAAAGGGGGGGGATTCAAGATGGCAGCATGAGAGATGAGACAGAGAACTCCTCCCAAAATCACAAATAGTACAAAAATATAGTTAATTAATACAACTAATCCTAAAACAGCAAAAAGAAAGAAGGTTGAAACAGACTGCATACAGACCTCACGAACAGAGCAGACTTCACTAAACAGGGTAATGTACAAAAGCCTTAATCCGCGGGACCCAAGCCCCTCCCCCACCCCAGCTCACCCGTGGGAGGAAGAGAAACAGAGCAGGGATGGGGTGGAAGCCTGGGACTGCTGAAGACCTAGCCCTGGAGATCTGCTTTGTGAACAGAAACTTACATTTCCAAAGAAGAATTCAGATGGCCAAGAGGCACATGAAAAGATGCTCCACATTGCTATTCATCAGAGAAATGCAAATTAAAACCCAATGAGATAGCATCTCATACCAGTTGGATAGCCAGAATTCAAACGACAAGGAACAACAAATGTTGGTGAGCATGTGGAGAAAGGGGAACCCTCGTACACTGCTGGTGGGAATGTAAACTTGTTCAACCATTGTGGAAAGCAGTATGGAGGTTCCTCAAAAAACTAAAAATAGAAATACCATTTGACCCAGGAATTCCACTCCTAGGAATTTACCCTAAGAATGCAGCAGCCCAGTGTGAAAAAGACATGTGCTCCCCTATGTTTATTGCAGTACTATTTTTAATAGCCAAGAAATGGAAGCAACCTAAGTGTCCATCAGTAGATGAATGGATAAAGAAGAGGTGGTAAATATACACAATGAAATATTGTTCAGCCATAAGAAGAAAACAAATCCTACCATTTGCAACAACATGGATGGAGCTAGAGGGTATTATGCTCAGTGAAATAAGCCAGGCAGAGAAAGACAAGTATCAAATGATTTCATTCATCTGTGGAGTGTAAGAACAAAGCAAAAACTGAAGGAACAAAGCAGCAGCAGACTTACAGAACCCAAGAATGAACTAACAGTTACCAAGGGTAAAGGGACTGGGGAAGATGGGTGGAAAGGGAGGGTAATGGGGGAAAAAGAGGCATTACGATTAGTACACATAATGTAGTGGGGGGTTGGGAGGGTACATGGGAAAGGCAGTATATACAGAGAAGACAAGTAATGATTCTATAGCATCTTACTACACTGATGGACAGTGAGTGTAATGGGGTATGTGGGGGGGACTTGATAATAGGGGGAGACTATTAACCATAATGTTCAAGTAATTGTACATTAACAATAACAACAACAACAAAAAAGGCTGAGAAAGGTGTCTTGAGTGACCAGCTGGAAAGAGATCCCCAGGGGGTCTCTGAAAAACCCAGAAAAGTACTTCAGGGAAGAAAGTGCTTCCTTTACCGACAGGGCTGTCCTGTCATCATGCAATTCCAAGTTGTGTGAGAACTTTCCTGTCTCACCTTCACTTTCACCCTGGGTGGGGTCAGAAACAATGGCAAAAGCTGGAGTGAAAGTCATGAAAGAGGTTGGAGAGAAAATAGAAATGTATCAGGACCTTTCCCACTTTAGGTATCACGGCAGAGGAGGGAAACCCAGCCCAAACATGAAGTTTAAAGTTTTCTATTATGCTGGATGCCACACATTAATTACTGAACTTACAGTGACTAGAAGATCTTTTATTACACATAAGTAACCCCAAAAATCTTAGGAGCTGCCCAAGTGTTTCTTCTTGGGGTAGGGAATAACTAGCTCCACCACAGGGAAAAAGAACGCTGATCTCTGACCCAATCTCCATGAGGCCCATTCACTCCACGCAAAGGCCAGGCTAGCAAACTGGAAGAGACACATCTGCGTGGTTCTTTTCCCCACAGGGAGGTGAGTTTTGACATATTAATTATATTCCTTTTGGCACTTTGAGATAACAAAACCTTATGCAATGTTCCAGGTTGATATACTGTTCTCTGCTTGCACAAAATATCATGTGTTAGTATAATTTGTCTATGGGAACATCTTGCCTTACATATTTTATATTTCCTCTATTTGGATCCACAAATGATACTGACTTGTCAGTGTTAAGGGTTCCACACTTGGAAGCAGCAGGGATGTCCTTAGTGTCTCCACTCTTCTCCAGCTGATTTGATTCTCCTCCCCAGCAGTCTGCTCAGGGTCTAAATGAAGGTCTGGCACACTCCCCTGGTCTACAAAGTCTTCATTCTTCATCCCCAACCTTCCATTGGGGTGAGATCATCAAAGCCTCAGGAACCCATGGGTTCTCCTGGAAGAAATGAAGGGGATGGAGACAAAACTCCTGGGACCATCAACCAAACAGAGGGAACAAAAGGAGGGTACATAAAGAGAGTGGAGGTGTGGCAGAGAAGCAGGCGGAGAGCAGGATGTGAGTGTATAGCATCAGACTCCGCCTGTGCAAGCAGGATCTGAAGGGTGATTGCAGGAGCTGGTGAGAGACATTTGGAAATGCTGGGAGGTGTTGTAGAAGCCAGATACAATAGGGTCAGGAAATGGAAACAACAAGTACCAGACAGTTCTTTCAAGAGCTCTGGTTGAGAAAGGGCGGGAAGAGATGAGGCAATAACTGCAGGGAAGGGGCTTTCTGATGGGTGAGGTTTGAGTTTGCCAGAAAGCCTGCTTTGGGTTCCAGTGCTGCTTGGTTGTAGCATGTTCAGCCAGCTTGACATCTAGTCAGCCTGTAGGTAGGGACACTCACAGAGTTCTGCCTCTGACAAGACGTTCGGGGCACTTGGCCGCATGTATATCCCAGTGTCAGTGGTTCTCAGACAAAGCTCTACCTCAGGATATTTTGGGCTGAGGAATGGACAGCATCTGGATTATTTAGAAGCATGACAAGTTAATGGCAAAAACAAAAACAAGAATGAGGAAAGAGGAGAAAATAACTCAGAAAAATCTTCTTGTAAATGGACATTATTTTTAAAGATTTGAAGGTTAACTATGTTGGATTTAAAACAACCCCCCCCCCATGTGCCTGAGACCAGCACTTGAGGACAGAGGAAATCGCACGTTTCCCCCCTTTTTTTTTTCTCTTTTCTGCGAGTGCTTTTTGGAAGCCTAAAAGGGACAGGGACCCCAGTGCTAGGGAGGCAGGGCGGCAGGACTGGTGAGCGGGTGCCTGGGACCAGCGCCTGAGGACAAAGAATATCGCGCGTTTTTCCCTGTGGGACCGGTGGGCGGGTGCCTGAGACCGGCACCTGAGGACGGAGGAAATCGCGCGTTTTTCCCCTTTTTTACTCTCTTTTTGGCGAGTGCTTTTTGGAAGCCTTAAAGGGAAAGGGACCCCGGTGATAGGGAGGCAGGGCGGCGGGACTGGTGAGCAGGTGCCTGGAACCAGTGCCTGAGGACAAAGTATATCGAACGTTCCTTCCCTGCAGGACCAGTGGGTGGGTGCTTTTTGGAAGCCTTGAAAGGACAGGGACCCTGGTGCTAGGGAGACAGGGCAGCAGGACCAGTGAGCGGGTGCCTGGGACCAGCACCTGAGGACAAAAAAAAAAAAATCGCGTGTTTTTTCCTTTTTTTTTTCCTTTCTGTTCCCTCTCTCATTGTTTCTGTTGTTGTTTTGGTTTGGAGAGTGCTTTTGGAAGTCTTAAAGGGGCAGGACAGGTCACTTAGACCAGAGGCAGGGAATCTGGGGATCTCTGGGCACTCTAACCCCCTGGGCAGCAGGGAGCACAGAGGCCCCTTACAGAGATAAATAGCCTCCCGGCCGCTCCCCCTCCAACGGGGCTCCACCATTTTGGAGGAAAAGCCCCAGCCAGGCCAAGCCCACAGCAACAGCGGAGATAAACCCCAAAGCAACTGGGCAGGAAGCAGAAGCCCTGTCTGCGCACAGCTGCCCAGCACAAGCCACTAAAGGACGCTATTCTCCCAGGAAAAGGCCACAAACCAACAAGAAGGGAAACTCTTCCAGCGGTCACTTGTACCAGCTATGCAAACTATCTCTATCACCATGAAAAGGCAAAACTACAGGCAGACAAAGATCACAGAGACAACACCTGAGAAGGAAACAGACCTAACCAGTCCTCCTGAAAAAGAATTCAAAATAAACATCATGAACATGCTGACAGAGATGCAGAGAAAAATGCAAGAGCAATGGGATGAGATGCAGAGAAAAATGCAAGAGCAGTGGGATGAAGTCCGGAAGGAGATCACAGATGTCAGGAAGGAGATCACAGAAGTGAAACAATCCCTGGAAGGATTTATAAGCAGAATGGATAAGATGCAAGAGGCCATTGAAGGAATAGAAGCCAGAGAACAGGAACGTATAGAAGCTGACATAGAGAGAGATAAAAGGATCTCCAGGAATGAAACAACACTAAGAGAAATATGTGACCAATACAAAAGGAATAATATTCATATTATAGGGATACCAGAAGAGGAAGAAAGAGGAAAAGGGATAGAAAGTCTCTTTGAAGAAATAATTGCTGAAAACTTCCCCAAACTGGGGGAGGAAATAATCGAACAGACCATGGAATTACACAGAACTCCCAAAAGAAAGGATCCAAGGAGGACAACACCAAGACACATAGTAATTAAAATGGCAAGGATCAAGGACAAGGAAAGAGTTTTAAAGGCAGCTAGAGAGAAAAAGGTCACCTATAAAGGAAACCCCATTAGGCTAACATCAGACTTCTCGACAGAAACCCTACAGGCCAGAAGAGAATGGCATGATATACTTAATGCAATGAAACAGAAGGGCCTTGAACCAAGGATACTGTATCCAGCACGACTATCATTTAAATATGATGGCGGGATTAAACAATTCCCAGACAAGCAAAAGCTGAGGGAATTTGCTTCCCACAAATCACCTCTACAGGGCATCCTACAGGGACTGCTCTAGATGGGAGCACCCCTAAAAAGAGCACAGAACAAAACACACAACATATGAAAAATGGAGGAGGAGGAATAAGAAGGGAGAGAAGAAAAGAATTTCCAGACAGTGTATATAACAGCTCAATAAGCGAGCTAAGTTAGGCAGTAAGATACTAAAGAAGCTAACCTTGAACCTTTGGTAACCACGAATCTAAAGCCTGCAATGGCAATAAGTACATATCTCTCAATACTCACCCTAAATGTAAATGGACTTAATGCACCAATCAAAAGACATAGAGTAATAGAATGGATAAAAAAGCAAGACCCATCTATATGCTGCTTACAAGAAACTCACCTTAAACCCAAAGATAAGCATAGACTAAAAGTCAAGGGATGGAAAAACATATTTCAGGCAAACAACAGTGAGAAGAAAGCAGGGGTTGCAGTACTAATATCAGACAAAATAGACTTCAAAACAAAGAAAGTAACAAGAGATAAAGAAGGATACTACATAATGATAAAGGGCTCAGTCCAACAAGAGAATATAACCATTCTAAATATATATGCACCCAATACAGGAGCACCAGCATATGTGAAGCAAATACTAACAGAACTAAAGAGGGAAATAGACTGCAATGCATTCATTGTAGGAGACTTCAACACACCACTCACCCCAAAGGATAGATCCACCAGGCAGAAAATAAGTAAAGACATACAGGCACTGAACAACACACTAGAACAGATGGACCTAACAGACATCTATAGAACTCTACATCCAAAAGCAACAGGATATACATTCTTCTCAAGTGCACATGGAACATTCTCCAGAATAGATCACATACTAGCTCACAAAAAGAGCCTCAGTAAATTCCAAAATATTGAAATTCTACCAACCAATTTTTCAGACCACAAAGGTATAAAACTAGAAATAAACTCTACAAAGAAAACAAAAAGGCTCACAAACACATGGAGGCTTAACAACATGCTACTAAATAATCAATGGATCAATGAACAAATCAAAATAGAGATCAAGGAATATATAGAAACAAATGACAACAACAAAACTAAGCCCCAACTTCTGTGGGACGCAGCGAAAGCAGTCTTAAGAGGAAAGTATATAGCAATCCAGGCACACTTCAAGAAGGAAGAACAATCCCAAATGAATGGTCTAACATCACAATTATCTAAACTGGAAAAAGAAGAACAAATGAGGCCTAAAGTCAGCAGAAGGAGGGATATAATAAAGATCAGAGAAGAAATAAACAAAATTGAGAAGAATAAAACAATAGCAAAAATCAACGAAACTAAGAGCTGGTTCTTCAAGAAAATAAACAAAATAGATAAGCCTCTAGCCCAACTTATTAAGAGAAAAAGAGAGTCAACACAAATCAACATAATCAGAAATGAGAATGGAAAAATCACGACAGACTCCACAGAAATACAAAGAATTATTAAAGACTACTATGAAAACCTATATGCCAACAAGCTGGAAAACCTAGAAGAAATGGACAACTTCCTAGAAAAATACAACCTCCCAAGACTGACCAAGGAAGAAACACAAAAGTTAAACAAACCAATTACAAGCAAAGAAATTGAAACAGTAATCAAAAAACTACCCAAGAACAAAACCCCGGGGCCGGACGGATTTACCTCGTAATTTTATCAGACACACAGAGAAGACATAATACCCATTCTCCTTAAAGTGTTCCACAAAATAGAAGAAGAGGGAATACTCCCAAACTCATTCTATGAGGCCAACATCACCCTAATACCAAAACCAGGCAAAGACCCCACCAAAAAAGAAAATTACAGACCAATATCCCTGATGAATGTAGATGCAAAAATACTCAATAAAATATTAGCAAACAGAATTCAACAGTATATCAAAAGGATCATACACCATGACCAAGTGGGGTTCATCCCAGGGATGCAAGGATGGTACAACATTCGAAAATCCATCAACATCATCCACCACATCAACAAAAAGAAAGACAAAAACCACATGATCATCTCCATAGATGCTGAAAAAGCATTTGACAAAATTCAACATCCATTCATGATAAAAACTCTCAGCAAAATGGGAATAGAGGGCAAGTACCTCAACATAATAAAGGCCATATATGATAAACCCACAGCCAGCATTATACTGAACAGCGAGAAGCTGAAAGCATTTCCTCTGAGATCGGGAACCAGACAGGGATGCCCGCTCTCCCCACTGTTATTTAACATAGTACTGGAGGTCCTAGCCACGGCAATCAGACAAAACAAAGAAATACAAGGAAACCAGATTGGTAAAGAAGAAGTTAAACTGTCACTATTTGCAGATGATGTGATACTGTACATAAAAAACCCTAATAAACCCTAATAAACATAAAAAACCCTAAAGACTCCACTCCAAAACTACTAGAACTGATATCGGAATACAGCAAAGTTGCAGGATACAAAACTAACACACAGAAATCTGTAGCTTTCCTATACACTAACAACGAATCAATAGAAAGAGAAATCAGGAAAACAATTCCATTCACCATTGCATCAAAAAGAATAAAATACCTAGGAATAAACCTAAACAAAGATGTGAAAGACTTATACTCTGAAAACTACAAGTCACTCTTAAGAGAAATTAAAGGGGACACTAATAAATGGAAACTCATCCCATGCTCATGGCTAGGAAGAATTAATATCGTCAAAATGGCCATCCTGCCCAAAGCAATATACAGATTTGATGTAATCCCTCTCAAATTACCAGCAACATTCTTCAATGAATTGGAACAAATAATTCAAAAATTCATATGGAAACACCAAAGACCCCGAATAGCCAAAGCAATCCTGAAAAAGAAGAATAAAGTAGGGGGGATCTCACTCCCCAACTTCAAGCTCTACTACAAAGCCATAGTTATCAAGACAATTTGGTACTGTCACAAGAATAGAGCCACAGACCAGTGGAACAGATTAGAGACTCCAGACATTAACTCAAACAAATATGGTCAATTAATATTTGATAAAGGAGCCATGGACATACAATGGCAAAATGACAGTCTCTTCAACAGATGGTGCTGGCAAAACTGGACAGCTACATGTAGGAGAATGAAACTGGACCATTGTCTAACCCCATATACAAAGGTAAACTCAAAATGGATCAAAGACCTGAATGTAAGTCATGAAACCATTAAACTCTTGGAAAAAAACATAGGCAAAAACCTCTTAGACATAAGAGTGACCTCTTCTTGAACATATCTCCCCGGGCAAGGAAAACAACAGCAAAAATGAGCAAGTGGGACTACATTAAGCTGAAAAGCTTCTGTACAGTGAAAGACACCATCAATAGAACAAAAAGGAACCCTACAGTATGGGAGAATATATTTGAAAATGACAGATCCGATAAAGGCTTGACGTCCAGAATATATAAAGAGCTCACACGCCTCAACAAACAAAAAACAAATAACCCAATTAAAAAATGGGCAGAGGAACTGAACAGACAGTTCTCTAAAAAAGAAATACAGATGGCCAACAGACACATGAAAAGATGCTCCACATCGCTAATTATCAGAGAAATGCAAATTAAAACTACAATGAGGTATCACCTCACACCAGTAAGGATAGCTGCTATCCAAAAGACAAACAACAACAAATGTTGGCGAGGCTGTGGAGAAAGGGGAACCCTCCTACACTGCTGGTGGGAATGTAAATTAGTTCAACCATTGTGGAAAGCAGTATGGAGGTGCATCAAAATGCTCAAAACAGACCTACCATTTGACCCAGGAATTCCACTCCTAGGAATTTACCGTAAGAACGCAGCAATCAAGTTTGAGAAAGATAGATGCACTCCTATGTTTATCGCAGCACTATTTACAATAGCCAAGAATTGGAAGCAACCTAAATGTCCCTCGGTAGATGAATGGATAAAGAAGAGGTGGTACATATACACAATGGAATACTACTCAGCCATAAGAAGTGGAAAAATCCAACCATTTGCAGCAACATGGATGGAGCTGGAGAGTATTATGCTCAGTGAAATAAGCCAAGCGGAGAAAGAAATACCAAATGATTTCACTCATCTGAGGAGTATAGGAACAAAGGAAAAACTGAAGGAACAAAACAGCAGTGGAATTACAGAACCCAAAAATGGACTAACAGGTACCAAAGGGAAAGGTACTGGGGAGGATGGGTGGGCAGGGAGGGATAAGGGGGGGGGAAGAAGAAGGGGGGTATTAAGATTAGCATGCATGGGGGGGAGGGAGAAAGGGGAGGGTGGGCTGCACAACACAGAGAGGACTAGTAGTGACTCTACAACATTTTGCTAAGCTGATGGACAGTAACCGTAATGTGGTTGTTACGGGTGACCTGATATAGGGGAGAGCATAGTAAACATAGTATTCTTCACGTAAGTGTAGATTAAAAATTAAAAAAAAAAAAAAAAAAGAAAGAAAGAAAGAAAGAAAGAAAGAAAAGGGGGATTACTCCTTAACAGGATAAAACTATTGGTAAATCAAAGATCAACGCATGCTTTAAATATCCTTAATGTTGATCACTTAAAGGGTGTCAGATGATCAGCTATGGAGGTACTCTTTTCTGATAATATTCCTTTCTCTTAATTTAAAAAAAATAAAATAAAAAGCAGTTACTGTGTGCTGACCTCCAATGAGTTCTGCACAGTGGTATAGAGGGCATGTCAAAGTGTGGGCAAAGGGTCTGTTTGTTTCTATGCAGAAGATCAAGGCCTAGCTTGGATACCCAGAAAATGAACTAAGATACGATATGAGGAGGAGCTTCCGGCATCAGCACTCTCTGGAGGACTTGTGCAGGGGGATGATCATCAAAAAGCCTCCACAGGGATCCGGACGATGCTGCGGTTTTGTCTGCATCCAGCCCACCGTCTCCTGGACTTGCCATAGGAATGAGGAGGGAGATGTCTAGGCTGGCATGTGCATACAGTGAGACAATGAATTTGACCGGATCTGTACTGTTGGAACTCAACCAGGAGTTGGGAGGGGTGCAAGTTGTAGCACTCCAAAATCTCATGACTATAAACTATCTATGGTTAAAAGAACATATGGGATGTGAACAGATCCCAGAAATGGGCTGCTTTAATTTGTCTGATGGTTCAAGTACAGTTGGACAATATCCATCATATCATAGACAAATTTTCACAAATGCCTAGGGTGCCTAAATGGTTTTCTTGGCTTCACTGGTGATGGATGGTAATTATAGATTTGCTTTGTTTATGTCACCGTATTCCTATTATGTTAATATGTGTGTGCAAATTAGTTAGTAGCTTAAAACCTATACATACTTAAGGTACTATGCAAGAAGATATGTGAAAGAAATAATCAATCCTCCCATGTTTCCTTCATATGCTACATCTATAGCTTTTCTTCTTCCTTCCTAATTACAACCCTTAAATAGAATTCGTGCCTCATATCAAATTTACCGAGTATCATAATTCCTCCAGGTGGTAAAGATACCTCGAGACAAGTGCTGGGCATAGAAGCCACAGGGCATAAATCTGCAAAGAAGTAAAAAGCTAACCTTTGCAAACAATATGGCTTCTCTCTCACTTACCAACTTTACATTTCCCTGTATGGCCCTGGAAGATGACTGGTTAGCCAGAGACGGGTAAGATTCCTCAAGGGAGGAACAACCTAAGACAGGCACAGTCGCAGGGGGGCCATCAGGTGAGAATTTGGGGAGCAACAGAGGTGAGGCTCAGAATCTCACCCCCCCTGCTTTGAGAGAAATCTTCTGCATCCGTGGATGTCTTGCTGCCCTTGTCTAGCCTGGATTAATACTTAGTCCATAGGCACACACCTGATCATCTGATCATCTACATTTGTCTTCTTACAGCACTAAACTATGTTTTCTATCTTTATCTTGCATCTACCTACCACTTCAGGATTTTATTAAAAATAAAAATAATAATAATAATAGGAGAAATGTGGGATCAACATATAAATCAAGTACAAAAATCAAACGAATATTCATATTTGACCTGATTGTTTATTGGTCATAATGCATGATCAAAACCAAAGGTTTCTGTGATGAATGCCCTTGTACTGTTCACCATGTAAGAATTTATTCACTATGTAAGAATTCGTTCACCATGTAAGAACTTGTTTGTTATGCTTCAGAAGATTGGAGACTGACGAGAATTAGGCTTGAGATGGATTAATGATTGTACATTGAGCGTTGACTCCCCTATACTGAATTTTATTCTTGTTAACAACCATTTGATCAATAAATATGAGAGATGCCCTCTCAAAAAATAAAAAAATAAAAAAAAAATAAAGTCCTGGTTAGAGGTAATAGAGAAATAAAGCAAAATGGTAGTGGGAAAAAAAAAGACGATGGAATTGAGAAATGGGACAAATATGGAAGATAAGCTTTGTGAGGACACAGGTCTAACTTGTCACCTTTGTGTTTCTAGTGGTTCAATAAGTATTTTTGAATGGATAAAAAAATAAGTTCAAAAAATAAATAAATAAAGTTCTTGGCAGCAAGGCAAAAAAAAAAAACAACAAAAAAAACAACCCACCCCCCCAATGAGATCTAAGAGGCTTGCCTAGAGCCCAAGGGTTCCTTGGTCAGCCTATGGTTTGATGGTAGTGAATCTCAATTTTAGGAGAAAGGCCAGCTGTAATCAGAGTGTATCTAATGACTAGGAACACCTAGTCATAAACCCATGCTGTTTGTGCCAGCTCCTGGAGAAGAGATAGTATGGAGGCTAGCACTTGCTGGTTACAGGCAAAGGAGGTTAACTTGGGAGAAATTGACATGTTTTATATAATACAAGCTACCAGGGAAGGAGTTCAGGATGGCAAATGTCTTGGTAAAAATGTGATCGAATGATATCATGCCTAAAAAAAAAAAAAAAAACCCAAAATTAAAATTGAATAGAATGGATTTAACTGTTAACTAAAGCATATAAATTATATTTTAAAATGGTAGCAGAATTCTGCTTCTATCTGAAGAGATTGTCTTTCCCCTCCCACCTCAAGCAACAACAGAGAAAGAGAGAGAGAGAGAGGAAGGAAGGAAGGAAGGAGGGAAGGAAGGAAGGAGGGAAGGAAGGAAGGAAGGAAGGAAGGAGGGAGGAGGGAAGGAAGGAAGGAAGGAAGGAAGGAGGGAAGGAAGGAAGGAAGGAAGGAGGGAGGAGGGAAGGAAGGAAGGAAGGAAGGAAGGAAGGAAGGAAGGAAGGAAGGAAGGAAGGAAGGAAGGAAGGAGGGAAGGAAGGAGGGAGGAGGGAAGGAAGGAAGGAAGGAAGGAAGGAAGGAAGGAGGGAAGGAAGGAAGGAGGGAGGGAAGGAAGGAGGGAGGGAGGGAAGGAAGGAAGGAAGGAAGGAAGGAGGGAGGGAGGGAGGGGAAGGAAGGGAGAAAGAAAGAAGAAAAGAAAAGCAGACAAAATATAACGGTCGTTTTCAAGAGAGTGGACATCAGGCAACAAAGGACAACAATTCCTGAGATAAGAGAAGCAAATGATTTCCCCTCCTTACTGCTTAGAGAGTTTTCACATGACAGTACAGGGAATGGGACCCAAGCAAAGCAAGACATAACTACATGCTGCCTGCAAGAGATGTAAGGATATAAACAGTGACAGAAAGCAAATTGGTGATTGCTGGGGGTGGGAAGTGACTGAGTTATTAAATTGATTGAGAAGTGACTGCTTAATGGGTACAGGGTTTTCTTTGGGGTGATAAAAATATTTTGGAGCTAAATAGAGGTAGTGATTGCACAATGTTGTGAATGTACTAAATGCCACTGAATTGCACACTTTAAAATGGTTATTTTCATTTGTGAATTTCACTTGAGGGAAAAAAAATCTAACCAGGCACACAAGGGAACAAAACAATATAAATTACAGCCAGCAGAAACCCACAGGAGATCTAGAGACTGAAGTTATAAACCTCAGATTTTAAAATTATGATGCTTTCTGTGTTCTCTGAACAGTGAAAAATATGAATGAGTATTTTGACAAATATAAACTATAAAAGAAGGGAAATTCTGGAACTACATATACAATTAAAATCAGTAACTCAGTGGATAGATTTAACAGCAGAATAGATAGGTAAAGAAGGAATTGATGGCATTTTGTGCATTAGAAGACAAAATCCAGAATACAGAACTGAGAGATGAAAATAGGAAAACAAGAGAAGTGAAGGTAAGAGACAAAGAAGTTACAGAAAGGAGTCCCATGAAGAGAGGAGAGGATGAGTGGGACAGAAGCAGTCTTTGAAGAGTTAGTAGTTGAGAATTTTCAAAAAGCTGATTAAAGATATTAAGCAATACATGTATAGTTGACTTCTAAGCAGAAACGGAACCTGGAAGACAGTGACGATATCTTCAAAATGCTAAAATAAAATAATTATCAACCAATGACCTGTGTAGAGATCACAGAGGATCACAAGAGTTGGGTAAGGATTGAGCAGACCACTAAAGAGCTGTTAGCAAGGGATGTGACCCAGGCAGGTGGTCAGGGTACCTCAAGGACTATTGGTGGAACAATGAATCAGTCTATTTAGGTGAAGCTAAGCTCCCATTACTAGGGGTGGTATGGAAATTGATGCTGGAAAGGGTCAGTAGGAGCAAGATGGTAAATGATTTCATTCTCTGTGTGATGGGAAATACTGAAAGTATGTTCTTGGTGGGATATCTCCTATCTACCTTGGTGGCCTATTTCTTCATAGATACTACTAACTAAAATTCCTTCTCACATTTTCCTGATACAGGTATAAATCATGCTGTCTCTTGCTACTTTATTGTGAGTGAAATGAAATTTAGGTAAGTGCCAGCTTCAGCCTGTACTGTACTTTCATTCCCTTGAGAGGAAATATTACTGGATTACCATTTTTAAAGAATCTGATTGCAAAGAATCTTATTTCCTTTTTGATTTGTTCCTCTGGAGTCAGAGTGAGACAGTAAATTAGGGAGGGAAGGGGGAATAACAAAGTTATTTCCAAATGGGTGACCTTTTAAATTATTTTCTCTCTTTCTAAGCACCATACTTTTAGGCCTAACCTTTCCCATTCTCTCTCTTTAAGAGCAGGACTCCTTACAAACCCATATTGTCATAATCAGTCCATGTGAACCCTATTTTGCTTTAATTGTGTTCTCCTCATCTCTGAGTGCCAGTCCCATTTGTCCCCTCCTCCAGAGTCCAGTCTGATATGTCTGTGCACATATTTGCATAATTCACAAATTTAAAACTGTGGTACTCTTTTATGTGTATTTTAACTTACATCAATGGCACTGTGCTTTTAGGATCCTATAATTTGACCTACTGGACTAGAACTCTAGTTTTCCAGATTTTCTTCTCATTTGCATCTCGTGGAATTTTTTTGTTTTTATGTGCTTCTTTAAGATTCCTCCGCTTCCTGCCAGGTACATGAAATGGTGCTCAACATCACTAATCATTGGGAAAATGCAAATCAAAATTACAATGAGATATCACCTCACACCTAGAATAGCTGTCATAAAAAATATAAGAAATAACAAATATAGGTGAGGGTGTGGAGAAATGGAACCCTAGTGCACTGTTGGAGAAAATGCAAATTGGTGCAACTAGTCTGGAAAACAGCATGGTGGTTCTTCATGAAAAGTAGAACTACCATATGATCCAGCAATTTCACTTCTGCATATACATCCAGAAGAATTGAAATCAAGATCTTATATAGATGTCTGCACTCCTATGTTCACTGAAACATTATTCACAATAGATAAGACAGGGAAACAACCTAAATGTCCATCAAAAGAGTAAAGGATAAAGAGGTGATGGACACACACACACACAATCGAACATTATTGAGCCATGAGAAAGAAGGAAATCCTGCCATTTTCAACAACTTGAGGACATTATGCTAAGTGAAATAAATCATAAAGAGAAAGATAAATATCATATAATATACTTACATGTAGAACTTAAAAAAGTCAAACTCAGAGAAACAAAGAGTACAGTGGTGCATACCAGGAATTGAGGGGTGGGGAAAATGGGTAGATACTGGGTAAAGGGTACAAATTCCAATTGTAAGTTTAAAGTTTGGGGATCTAATATATAGCCTGGCGATTCTAGCTAATAATACTGTGTCATATACTTGAATGTTGCTAAGAGAGTAATCTTAAATTGTCTCACCATAAAAAAGAAATGGTAACTATATGACAGGATGGAGGTGGTAGCTAATGCCATGGTGATAATCACTGTGCAATATGCAATACATCACATAAACACTTGTACGCCTTAAACTCACACAATGTTAAGTATCGGTATCAATAAAGTGGGAGGGAAAAGAAGATTCTTCAACTTTAACTTTAAGCCCTTTTGCTAATTTAAAGTTTGCACTATAAATTTGATGTAGGGCTCTGCTTCTGATTGCTGTATGCAATGTAACTTTCCAGGCAGGTTACATGCAAAGGGATTTCAGGGTCACAGATATTATGTGCACATTTGATCACACTAGGTGGTGCCATGCTGCTCTTGAGAATGACCAAAAAATGCTCTTCTTCCTCCCACTATCAAAGTATAAAGGTTCCATTTTTATAAGCTTGTCAATATTTGATATTATCCAACTTTCAAATTTTAGCCAATAAAATGAGCATAAAGCAATGCCTCATTTTCTCATTACTAGTGAGGTTGAGCTTCTCTTCATACACTTATTAGCCCTTTGGGTTTTCTTTAGTTATATCCCTTGCTGATTTTTCTAATAAGTGTCCTGCCTTTTTTCTTGTTCTGTAAAATTTCCGTATGTATTTTAGAGCAGTGCTGCCCAATAGAACTTTTTGAGATGATGTGAAGGTTCTATAATTGTGCTGTTTAATATGGTAGCCACTAGCCATGTGTGGCTAACTGAGTACTTAAAATGTGGACAGTGTAACCAAGGAACTGAATTTTTAATTCTATTTAATTCTGATAATTTTTTATTTAAGTGTAACTAGTCACATGTGGACAGTGCAGGGTCTCGGTATTAATCCCTCATCAGTTTTTGGCATAGCAAATATTTTCTCCTGGTCTGTCAACTCTCTGAGAACTTAGTCTGTGGGTGCTTTGTTAAATAGCAATTCATAATTTGGGTGTGCTCAAACCCATACATCCTTTTGCTTTATAGTTTGGCTTCTTGGGCTCTTCTTCAGCAAAGAATTCTTTGTCAACTTCAGTATCACAAAGATGGTCCCTGAAAAAAAATTTCTATTACCTTTAAGTTTGGGTGTTCTTATTTGCATGTGGCATAAAGTAAAGATCTTGCTTTTTTTCTACACATAACAAACCAGTTTTCTCAACTCAATTTATTAAACAGTGCTTTCTTTCTCTGGCAGAGCATGGAAGCATTTTTTTTTTAAAGATCGTATACCAGGTCCAATAATACCTCATTCCATTTTTAGCCCTCTGTTTTGTATAATGGTCCATTTGCCTGCTTCCATGCCAGTATCGTTTTAATACTGTACCTTTGTAATATCTCTTCAAAATTGATCGTAGGACAATTTGTCCTCTGCTTTTCATGATTAAATTGACTATTTTTCCATTACATTTTAGAAAAAGTGTGTCAATCCTTTAAAAAATTTGTGGAAATTTTAATAGGGATTGCATTTAAATTACAGATTGATTTTGGAAGAACCAAATTCTTATGGTGTTGTCATTACATCCATGTGCACTTGTGCAGATCCTGTATTTCATTAATAGCTTTACAGAAATAAAATCTTCATAAAAATCTTGCATGTATTTAAAGTGTGCAAATTGGTAAGCTTTGACTTATGGATGAGCCTGTGAAACCATCATCAATATCAAGACAATGAGAGTAAACATATTCATCATCTCCCCAAATTTCTTTGTGAGCCTTTATAATCTTTTTCTTCTATTCCTCCCCCACCCTTTTCCTCATGCAACCAGTAGACAGCTTCCTCTCACTATATATAGAAAGATTTGTTTGCATTTTCTAAAGTTATTAGTAAATGGAATCACACAGTAGGTACTTTTTTGGTCTGGCTCCTTCCACTCAGTATAATAATTTTGAGATTCATCCATCTTGTAGCATGAATACTACTTGCTCTTGCTGAGTAGTATTCCATTGTATGGGTGTATTACCATTTATTTACTCATTCACCTGTTGGTGGACATTTGGGCTGTTTCCAGTTTGGGGTTATCACAAATAAAGCAGTTGTGAACATTTGTGGAGAAGTCTTTGCATGTATGTAACTTTTATTTATCCTGAGGTAAATACACAGAAGTGAAATGGTTAGATCATATGACAAGTGTATATTTAACTTTTTAAGAAACTACTAAACTGTGCTTCAAAGTGTTTGTACCATTTTACATTCCCAAAAACAATATATAGAGTTCTACTTCCTCCAAAACACAGTTTGTATGGCTAGTATGTAGTTTTAGCCATTCTATTAAGTGTGTAGAGGTTATCTCATGGTTTTTTTTTAACATCTTTACACATTTATTATTATGCATACATGCATCTTGTTATGAAAGATCAATGCTTAAGAGTGGGACAAAGAGCATCTACATTCGAAAATTTGACAGGCCCAGCAAAATTGTCCTACAAAGTGGTGGGTGCTTTACACTTGCACCAACAATGGATGCATATGAAGTCCCATATGTGAGTATGTTACATTTACATAATGAATGAAAAGCAATAGGATTTTCACATGAAAGAACAGTTTTTGAAAAAATCAAATTAAATTTCTAAAATTATATTATCAAACTCTGAAATATTAAACTGTTCTGCTTAAAAAAAAAACAAGTCAAGTTGTTACTAGGCTGTTTTGTTAGGTTACATTTCAGTACCACCACAATAAAATCAGTTCTCTACTTGCAAAAAAGGATGTGATTTTTGAAATTTTCATCAACTTGTTAAAGCAATTTTATTTTATTTTATTTTATTTTTTTGAGAGGGCATCTCTCATATTTATTGATCAAATGGTTGTTAACAACAATAAAATTCAGTATAGGGGGGTCAATGCTCAATGTACAATCATTAATCCATCTCAAGTCTAATTCTCGTCAGTCTCCAATCTTCTGAAGCATAACGAACAAGTTCTTACATGGTGAACGAATTCTTACATAGTGAAAAAATTCTTACATGGTGAACAGTACAAGGGCATTCATCACAGAAACTTTCAGTTTTGATCACGCATTATGACCTGTAAACAATCAGGTCAAATATGAATATTCGTTTGATTTTTGTACTTGATTTATATGTTGATCCCACATTACTCCCTTTATTATTATTATTATTTTTATTTTTAATAAAATGCTGAAGTGGTAGGTAGATGCAAGATAAAGGTAGTAGACATAGTTTAGTGCTGTAAGAAGACAAATGTAGATGATCAGATGATCAGGTGTGTGCCTATGGACTAAGTATTAATCCAGGCTAGACAAGGGCAGCAAGACATCCACGGATGCAGAAGATTTCTCTCAAAGCAGGGGGGGTGAGGTTCTGAGCATCACCTCTGTTGCTCCCCAAATTCTCACCTGATGGCCCCCCTGCGACTGTGCCTGTCTTAGGTTGTTCCTCCCTTGAGGAATCTTACCCGTCTCTGGCTAACCAGTCATCTTCCGGGGCCATACAGGGAAATGTAAAGTGGGTAAGTGAGAGAGAAGCCATATTGTTTGCAAAGGTTAGCTTTTTACTTCTTTGCAGATTTATGCCCTGTGGCTTCTATGCTCAGCACTTGTCTTGAGGTATCTTTACCACCTGGAGGAATTATGATACTCGGTAAATTCGATATGAGGCACGAATTCTATTTAAGAGTTGTAATTAGGAAGGAAGAAGAAAAGTTACAGATGTAGCATATGGAAGGAAACATGGGAGGATTGATTATTTCTTTGACATATCTTCTTGTAGAGTACCTTAAGTATGTATAGGTTTTAAACTACTAACTAATTTGCACACACATATAAACATAATAGGAATACGGTGACATAAACAAAGCAAATCTATAATTACCATCCATCTCCAGTGAAGCCAAGGAAACCATTTAGACACCCTAGGCATTTGTGAAAATTTGTCTATGATATGATGGATATTGTCCAACTGTACTTGAACCATCAGACAAATTAAAGCAGCCCATTTCTGGGATCTGTTCACATCCCATATGTTCTTTTAACTGTAGATAGTCTATAGTCATGAGATTTTGGAGTGCTACAACTTGCTCCCCTCCCAACTCCTGGTTGAGTTCCAACAGTACAGATCCGGTCAAATTCGTTGTCTCACTGTATGCACCTGCCAGCCTAGACATCTCCCTCCTCATTCCTATGGCAAGTCCAGGAGACGGTGGGCTGGATGCACCACAACCGTAGCATCGTCCGGATCCCTGTGGAGGCTTTTTGATGATCATCCCCCGGCACAAGTCCTCCAGAGAGTGCTGATGCCGGAAGCTCCTCCTCATATCATATCTTAGTTCATTTTCTGGGTATCCAAGCTAGGCCTTGATCTTCTGCATAGAAACAAACAGACCCTTTGCCCACACTTTGACATGCCCTCTATACCACTGTGCAGAACTCATTGGAGGTCAGCACACAGTAACTGCTTTTTATTTTATTTTTTTTAAATTAAGAGAAAGGAATATTATCAGAAAAGAGTACCTCCATAGCTGATCATCTGACACCCTTTAAGTGATCAACATTAAGGATATTTAAAGCATGCGTTGATCTTTGATTTACCAATAGTTTTATCCTATCAAGGAGTAACCCCACTTTTCTTTCTTTTTTTTTTAATCTTTAATCTACACTTACATGAAGAATACTATGTTTACTATGCTCTCCCCTATATCAGGTCCCCCCTAACAACCACATCACGGTTACTGTCCATCAGCTTAGCAAAATGTTGTAGAATCACTACTTGTCCTCTCTGTGTTGTGCAGCCCACCCTCCCCTTTCTCCCTCCCCCCCATGCATGCTAATCTTAATACCCGCCTCCTTCTTACCACCCCCTTATCCCTCCCTGCCCACCCATCCTCCCCAGTTCCTTTCCCTTTGGTACCTGTTAGTCCATTTTTGGGTTCTGTAATTCCGCTGCTGTTTTGTTCCTTCAGTTTTCCCTTTGTTCTTATACTCCTCAGATGAGTGAAATCATTTGGTATTTCTCATTCTCCGCTTGGCTTATTTCACTGAGCATAATACTCTCCAGCTCCATCCATGTTGCTGCAAATGGTTGGATTTTCCACTTCTTATGGCTGAGTAGTATTCCATTGTGTATATGTACCACATCTTCTTTATCCATTCATCTACCGATGGACATTTAGGTTGCTTCCAATTCTTGGCTATTGTAAATAGTGCTGCGATAAACATAGGGGTGCATCTGTCTTTCTCAAACTTGATTGCTGCGTTCTTAGGGTAAATTCCTAGGAGTGGAATTCCTGGGTCAAATGGTAGGTCTGTTTTGAGCATTTTGATGCACCTCCATACTGCTTTCCACAATGGTTGAACTAATTTACATTCCCACCAGCAGTGTAGGAGGGTTCCCCTTTCTCCACAGCCTCGCCAACATTTGTTGTTGTTTGTCTTTTGGATGGCAGCTATCCTTACTGGTGTGAGGTGATACCTCATTGTAGTTTTAATTTGCATTTCTCTGATAATTAGCGATGTGGAGCATCTTTTCATGTGTCTGTTGGCCATCTGTATTTCTTTTTTAGAGAACTGTCAGTTCAGTTCCTCTGCCCATTTTTTAATTGGGTTATTTGTTCTTTGTTTGTTGAGGCGTGTGAGCTCTTTATATATTCTGGACGTCAAGCCTTTATCGGATCTGTCATTTTCAAATATATTCTCCCATACTGTAGGGTTCCTTTTTGTTCTATTGATGGTGTCTTTCACTGTACAGAAGCTTTTCAGCTTAATGTAGTCCCACTTGCTCATTTTTGCTGTTGTTTTCCTTGCCCGGGGAGATATGTTCAAGAAGAGGTCACTCATGTTTATGTCTAAGAGGTTTTTGCCTATGTTTTTTTCCAAGAGTTTAATGGTTTCATGACTTACATTCAGGTCTTTGATCCATTTTGAGTTTACCTTTGTATATGGGGTTAGACAATGGTCCAGTTTCATTCTCCTACATGTAGCTGTCCAGTTTTGCCAGCACCATCTGTTGAAGAGACTGTCATTTTGCCATTGTATGTCCATGGCTCCTTTATCAAATATTAATTGACCATATTTGTTTGAGTTAATGTCTGGAGTCTCTAATCTGTTCCACTGGTCTGTGGCTCTGTTCTTGTGCCAGTACCAAATTGTCTTGATTACTATGGCTTTGTAGTAGAGCTTGAAGTTGGGGAGTGAGATCCCCTCTACTTTATTCTTCTTTTTCAGGATTGCTTTGGCTATTCGGGGTCTTTGATGTTTCCATATGAATTTTTGAATTATTTGTTCCAATTCATTGAAGAATGTTGCTGGTAATTTGAGAGGGATTGCATCAAATCTGTATATTGCTTTGGGCAGGATGGCCATTTTGACGATATTAATTCTTCCTAGCCATGAGCATGGGATGAGTTTCCATTTATTAGTGTCCCCTTTAATTTCTCTTAAGAGTGACTTGTAGTTTTCAGAGTATAAATCTTTCACTGCTTTGTTTAGGTTTATTCCTAGGTATTTTATTTTTTTTGATGCAATGGTGAATGGAATTGTTTTCCTGATTTCTCTTTCTATTGGTTCATTGTTAGTGTATAGGAAAGCTACAGATTTCTGTGTGTTAATTTTGTATCCTGCAACTTTGCTGTATTCCGATATCAGTTCTAGTAGTTTTGGAGTGGAGTCTTTAGGGTTTTTTATGTACAGTATCACATCATCTGCAAATAGTGACAGTTTAACTTCTTCTTTACCAATCTGGATTCCTTGTATTTCTTTGTTTTGTCTGATTGCCGTGGCTAGGACCTCCAGTACTATGTTAAATAACAGTGGGGAGAGTGGGCATCCCTGTCTGGTTCCCGATCTCAGAGGAAATGCTTTCAGCTTCTTGCTGTTCAGTATAATGCTGGCTGTGGGTTTATCATATATGGCCGTTATTATGTTGAGATACTTGCCCTCTATTCCCATTTTGCTGAGAGTTTTTATCATGAATGGATGTTGAATTTTGTCAAATGCTTTTTCAGCATCTATGGAGATGATCATGTGGTTTTTGTCTTTCTTTTTGTTGATGTGGTGGATGATGTTGGTGGTATTTCGAATGTTGTACCATCCTTGCATCCCTGGGATGAACCCCACTTGGTCATGGTGTATGATCCTTTTGATATACTGTTGAATTCTGTTTGCTAATATTTTATTGGGTATTTTTGCATCTACATTCATCAGGGATATTGGTCTGTAATTTTCTTTTTTGGTGGGGTCTTTGCCTGGTTTTGGTATTAGGGTGATGTTGGCTTCATAGAACGAATTTGGGAGTATTCCCTCTTCTTCTATTTTATGGAACACTTTAAGGAGAATGGGTATTATGTCTTCTCTGTGTGTCTGATAAAATTCCGAGGTAAATCCGTCCGGCCCCGGGGTTTTGTTCTTGGGTAGTTTTTTTATTACCGTTTCAATTTCTTTGCTCGTAATTGGTTTGTTTAACTTTTGTGTTTCTTCCTTGGTCAGTCTTGGGAGGTTGTATTTTTCTAGGAAGTTGTCCATTTCTTCTAGGTTTTCCAGCTTGTTGGCATATAGGTTTTCATAGTAGTCTAATAATTCTTTGTATTTCTGTGGAGTCTGTCGTGATTTTTCCATTCTCATTTCTGATTATGTTGATTTGTGTTGATTCTCTTTTTCTCTTAATAAGTTGGGCTAGGGGCTTGTCTATTTTGTTTATTTTCTTGAAGAACCAGCTCTTGGTTTCGTTGATTTTTGCTATTGTTTTATTCTTCTCAATTTTGTTTATTTCTTCTCTGATCTTTATTATGTCCCTCCTTCTGCTGACTTTAGGCCTCATTTGTTCTTCTTTTTCCAGTTTAGATAATTGTGATGTTAGACTATTCATTTAGGATTGTTCTTCCTTCTTCAAGTGTGCTTGGATTGCTATATACTTTCCTCTTAAGACTGCTTTCGCTGCGTCCCACAGAAGTTGGGGCTTAGTTTTGTTGTTGTCATTTGTTTCTATATATTCCTTGATCTCTATTTTGATTTGTTCATTGATCCATTGATTATTTAGTAGCATGTTGTTAAGCCTCCATGTGTTTGTGAGCCTTTTTGTTTTCTTTGTAGAGTTTATTTCTAGTTTTATACCTTTGTGGTCTGAAAAATTGGTTGGTAGAATTTCAATATTTTGGAATTTACTGAGGCTGTTTTTGTGAGCTAGTATGTGGTCTATTCTGGAGAATGTTCCATGTGCACTTGAGAAGAATGTATATCCTGTTGCTTTTGGATGTAGAGGTCTATAGATGTCTATTAGGTCCATCTGTTCTAGTGTGTTGTTCAGTGCCTGTGTGTCCTTACTTATTTTCTGCCCGGTGGATCTATCCTTTGGGGTGAGTGGTGTGTTGAAGTCTCCTACAATGAATGCATTGCAGTCTATTTCCCTCTTTAGTTCTGTTAGTATTTGCTTCACATATGCTGGTGCTCCTGTATTGGGTGCATATATATTTAGAATGGTTATATCCTCTTGTTGGACTGAGCCCTTTATCATTATGTAGTATCCATCTTTATCTCTTGTTACTTTCTTTGTTTTGAAGTCTATTTTGTCTGATATTAGTACTGCAACCCCTGCTTTCTTCTCACTGTTGTTTGCCTGAAATATGTTTTTCCATCCCTTGACTTTTAGTCTATGCTTATCTTTGGATTTAAGGTGAGTTTCTTGTAAGCAGCATATAGATGGGTCTTGCTTTTTTTATCCATTCTATTACTCTATGTCTTTTGATTGGTGCATTAAGTCCATTTACATTTAGGGTGAGTATTGAGAGATATGTACTTATTGCCATTGCAGGCTTTAGATTCGTGGTTACCAAAGGTTCAAGGTTAGCTTCTTTAGTATCTTACTGCCTAACTTAGCTCGCTTATTGAGCTGTTATATACACTGTCTGGAAATTCTTTTCTTCTCTCCCTTCTTATTCCTCCTCCTCCATTCTTCATATGTTGTGTGTTTTGTTCTGTGCTCTTTTTAGGTGTGCTCCCATCTAGAGCAGTCCCTGTAGGATGCCCTGTAGAGGTGATTTGTGGGAAGCAAATTCCCTCAGCTTTTGCTTGTCTGGGAATTGTTTAATCCCGCCATCATATTTAAATGTTAGTCGTGCTGGATACAGTATCCTTGGTTCAAGGCCCTTCTGTTTCATTGCATTAAGTATATCATGCCATTCTCTTCTGGCCTGTAGGGTTTCTGTCGAGAAGTCGGATGTTAGCCTGATGGGTTTTCCTTGAAAGGTGACCTTTTTCTCTCTAGCTTCCTTTAAAACTCTTTCCTTGTCCTTGATCCTTGCCATTTTAATTACTATGTGTCTTGGTGTTGTCCTCCTTGGATCCTTTCTGTTGGGGGTTCTGTGTAATTCCATGGTCTGTTCGATTATTTCCTCCCCCAGTTTGGGGAAGTTTTCAGCAATTATTTCTTCAAAGAGACTTTCTATCCCTTTTCCTCTTTCTTCTTCTTCTGGTATCCCTATAATACGAATATTATTCCTTTTGGCTTGGTCACATAGTTCTCTTTGTGTTGTTTCATTCCTGGAGATCCTTTTATCTCTCTCTATGTCAGCTTCTATACGTTCCTGTTCTCTGGCTTCTATTCCTTCAATGGCCTCTTGCATCTTATCCATTCTGCTTATAAATCCTTCCAGGGATTGTTTCACTTCTGTGATCTCCTTCCTGACATCTGTGATCTCCCTCCGGACTTCATCCCACTGCTCTTGCATTTTTCTCTGCATCTCATCCCATTGCTCTTGCATTTTTCTCTGCATCTCTGTCAGCATGTTCATGATGTTTATTTTGAATTCTTTTTCAGGAGGACTGGTTAGGTCTGTTTCCTTCTCAGGTGTTGTCTCTGTGATCTTTGTCTGCCTGTAGTTTTGCCTTTTCATGGTGATAGAGATAGTTTGCAGAGCTGGTACAAGTGACCGCTGGAAGAGCTTCCCTTCTTGTTGGTTTGTGGCCTTCCTCTCCTGGGAGAATAGCGACCGCTAGTGGTTTGTGCTGGGCAGCTGTGTGCAGACAGGGCTTCTGCTTCCTGCCCAGTTGCTATGGGATTTATCTCCACTGTTGCTGTGGGCGTGGCCTGGCTGGGGCTGCTCCTCCAATGTGGTGGAGCTCCGTTGGAGGGGGAGCGGCTGGGAGGCTATTTATCTCCGTAAGGGGCTTCTGTACTCCCTGCTGCCCAGGGGGTTAGAGTGCCCAGAGATCCCCAGATTCCCTGCCTCTTGTCTAAGTGACCTGTTGTGCCCCTTTAAGACTTCCAAAAAGCACTCTCCAAACCAAAACAACAACAGCAACAATGAGAGAGGGAACAGAAAAAAAAAAAAAAAAGAAAAAGGAAAAAACAAGCGATTTTTTTTTTTGTCCTCAGGCGCCGGTCCCAGGCACCCCCTCACTGGTCCTGCTGCCCTGTCTCCCTAGCACCAGGGTCCTTGTCCCTTCAACGCTTCCAAAAACCACCCGCCCACCGGTCCTGCAGGGAAAAACGCACCATATTCTTTGTCCTCAGGCGCCGGTCCCAGGCACCCGCTCACCAGTCCCGCCGCCCTGCCTCCCTAGCACCAGAGTCCCTGTCCCTTTAAGGCTTCCAAAAAGCACTCGCCAAAAACAGCAAAAAAAAAGGGTAAAAACGTGCAATTTCCTCCGTCCTCAGGTGCCGGTCTCAGGCACCCGCCCACTGGTCACACAGGGAAAAACGCATGGTATTCTTTGTCCTCAGGCGCCAGTCCCAGGTACCCGCTCACCGGTCCTGCTGCTCTGCCTCCCTAGCACCAGGGTCCCTATCTCTTTAAGGCTTCCAAAAAGCGTTCGCCAAAAAGAGAAAAGAAAAGGGGAAAAACGCGCAATTTCCTCCATCCTCAAGTGCCAGTCCCAGGCACCCGCTCACCAGTCCCGCCACCCTGCCTCCCTAGCACTGGGGTCTCTGTCCCTTTAAGGCTTCCAAAAAGCACTCGCCAAAAAGAGGAAAAAAAAAAACAAAGGGAAAAAAGCGCGATTTCCTACGTCCTCAGGCGCTGGTCTCAGGCACCCGCTCACCGGTCCCGCCACCCTGCCTCCCTGGCAACGGGGTCCCTGTCACTTTAAGGCTTTCAAAAAGCACTCGCCAAAAAAAAAATACCGCTCCGGTTTCTTTCCACCTGCTGGGAGTCGGGGGGAGGGGCGCTCGGGTCCCACCGGACCGGGGCTTGTATCCTACCCCCTTTGCAAGGCGCTGGGTTCTTGCAGGTGTGGATGTGGTCTGGATGTTGTCCTGTGTCCTGTGGTCTCTATTTTAGGAAGATTTTTCTTTGTTATATTTTCATAGCTCTATGTGTTTTTGGGAGGAGATTTCCACTGCTCTACTCACGCCGCCATCCTGGCTCTGCCCCACCTGTCTCATGGTTTTAAATAGTATTTCCCTAATTAATTTGCCAGAGGTATTGGGCAACTTTTCATCTGCTTATTTGTCATTCATACAGTCCTTTTTAGTGACCTGTGTTAAAATCTTCTGCCTATTTTTAAAAATTGGGTTTTATTTATTTATTTTTTATTTTGCTTTGAGCATTCTTTATATATTCCAGGTAGTAGTCCTTTACAGTGCTACCTGTAATTGACAAGTATTTTCTCCCATTATCTTGTTTGTCTTTTCATTGACATAACAGTCTTTTGAAGAATGGAAGTTTTATTGAATAGGTCTAATTTATCAAACTGTTGTTTTGTGGATTATGTTTTTATGTAAAGAATTTATATGAGAAGTGGTGTATGTAAGAAACTTAGCCTAACTCGTTTATAAAGAATTTTTCATAGAGGTTCTATTGTTTTAGGTTTTACATGTAGGTCTGTGTTTAGTATTTTTATTGCTGCAAAACACATTACCACAAATGTAGTAAAAAATTTGTTCAAAACAACAGAAGTTTGTTATCTTACAGTTTCTGTAGGTTAGAAATACAGCACAGCATAGTTGGATTCTCTGGGCTAAAATCAAGGTATTGGGTAGGGCTGCAGTTCTCATGTGGAGCTTGGGGTGTCCTCTTCCAAGCATCATAAGGTTTTTGGCAGATTTCAGTTACTTATGGTTGTAGAACTGAGATCCCAGTTTCTTGCTGTTTGTTGGACAGGGGCTTTCTTTTAGCAATTTAAGCCTGTCCACATTTCTTCTTACATGGCCCCCTCTATCTTCAAACCAGCAATGACACACTGATACCTTCTCATGCTTTGAATCTCTCCAACTTCACCTTTTGCCTTTTTCTTATGCTTTAAATGTTCATATGATTACATTGGGCCTACATGGACAATCCTGGGTAATCTCCCAATTTTAAGGCCAACTGTTTAATAACCTTAATTACATCTGTAAAAGTACTTTTTGCTGTGTAACATATTCACAGTCATGGGGAATAGGGCTTGTATTCTTCTTGGGGGTCATAATTCTGCCTACCACAGTCCATGATCAATTTTGGTTTAATATTTGTATATAGTGTGAGGTATGGATAGATATGCATTTGTCTTCCTGTGGCTGTCCAATTGTTCCAGCATCATTTGTTAAAAAGGCTGTTCCTTGGCCAGCATCAAAAAGACTAAGAAAAACAAATGCTGGCGAGGATGTGGCGAAAGGGGAACCCTCCTACACTGTTGGTGGGAATGTAAGCTAGTTCAACCATTGTGCAGTATGCAATATGGAGTTTCCTCAAAAAACTGAAAATAGAAATACCATTTGACCTGGGAATCCCACTTCTTGTACTTTACCCAAAGAATACAACTTCTCAGATTCAAAAAGACATATGCACCCCTATGTTTATCACAGCACTTTTTACAATAGCCAAGAAATGGAAGCAACCTAAGTGTACATCAGTAGATGAATGGATAAAGAAGAGGTGGTACATATTCACAATGGAATATTATTCAGCCATAAGAAAGAAACAAATCCTACCATTTGCAACAACATGGATGGAGCTGGAGGACATTATCCTCAGTGAAATAAGCCAGGTGGAGAAAGACAAGTGCCAAATGATTTCCCTCATTTGTGGAGTATAACAATAAAGCAAAACTGAAGGAAGAAAATAGCAGCAGACTCAGAGACTCCAAGAACGGACTAGTGGTTACCAAAGGGGAGGGGTGGGGGAGAGTGGGTAGGGAGGGAGGGAGAAGTGGATTGAGGGGTATTATGTTTAGTACACATGGTGTGGGGGATCACGCAGAAAACAGTGTAGCACAGAGAAGGCAGATAGTGAATCTGTGGCATCTTACTATACTGATGGACAGTGATTGCATTGGGGTATGGGTGGGGACTTGATAATATGGGTAAATGTAGTAACCAAATTGTTTTTTCATGTGAAACCTTCATAAGAGTTTATATCAATAATACCTTAATAAAAAACGTAAAAGCAATAATAATTAAAAAAATATATAAAATATAAAAAGGCTATCCTTTCTCTACTGAATTACACTGGTGAGGGGGGATGGATGAATAGTAAGAACACAGAGGAGTTTTAGATGAATGAAAATACTTTGTATGACATATAGTGATGGATATATGTTGTTTTACATTTGTCCAGACCCATTGAATGTACAATACCAAGAGTGAACTGTGATGTAAACTATGGACTTTGATTGATTATGATCTGTCAATATGTGTTCATCAATTGTAAGCAATTGATGTTGGGGGTATATGGGAAATCTTTGTACCTTTCCCTCAATTTTACTGTGAATGACTTACAAAATACAGAAAACAAAATTTTTTAAATCCATTGTCTATAAGTGTGTAGGATTATATGTGGTCTGTCTATTCTGTTCATTGATCCAATTGTTTGTTGCTGTGCCAATACAATACTTGCAGTATTATAATGTCTTGAAATCTGGTAGGATTTGGTCTGCTTTTTCTTCTTTTTCAGAGTTGTTTGACTATTTCAGCTCTTTGCATTTCCATACAAATTTTAACATCAACTTATCAATTTTTATAAAAATAACACTAGGTTTTTTATTGCAATTCCATTGAATCTATAAAAAGTTAAGGGAGAATCAACATCTTAATAATATTGTGTCTTCTGACCACTGAGCAAGATATATCTCTCCATTTATTTAGATCTTTCATTTCTCTCAGCATAATTTAATATTTTTCATAGTACAGATCTTTCACATCTTTCATCAGATTTATCCTGAAATATTTTATATTTTTGAAATGACATTGTTTTAATTTCTGTTGATGATTGTTCATTACTAGTATATAGAACTACAATTTATTTTTGTTTCTTTGATTACTTATTTCCCTGTGAAATATTGAATGTCCTTGTTCTGCTCCTGATCTTAGCATTCAGTCTTTCACCATTAAGTGAAATGTTAACTATAAGTCTTTCATAGATGTCCTTTATCAGGTTATAGGAATTTCTCTTCTGTTCCTAGATTGCTGAGAGTTTTTTGTAAAACCAGGAATAGATGTTGGATTTTTGTCTAATGTTTTTGAGAAGATCATATGGTTTTTCTTCTTTAGTTTGTCTACATGGTGAGTTACACTAACCTGCAAATGTTAAGCCAACCCTGCATTCCCTGGTTAAACTCCACTTGTCATCATCTTCCTTTATATATAGTCAAATTTTATTGCTAAAATTTTATTGAAGATATTGGTTTGTAGATCTCTTTCTTGCCATGTCCTTGTATGCATGGTATCAGAGTAATGTTGGCCTCATAAATGTTTGGTAGAATTCACAAGTGAAGCCACCTGGGAATAGAATTTTCTTTGTGGGAAGGTTTTAAACTGAAATTTAAATTTATTTATACATGTAGGAATATTCAGGTTATCTCTTTCTTCTTCAGTAAGCTTTGGCAGTTTTTGTCTTTCAAGAAATTTGTTCATTTCATTTGAAGTTTTCAAATTTATAGGCATAATGTTTCATAAAATTCCTTTATTTTCTTTTTATTACCTGTAGAATCTGTAGTAATCACCTTACTTTTTTCCTGATATTGGCAATTTGTTTTCTTCTCTCCTTTTTTCTAATCAGTCTGATGAGAGGTTTATCAATTAACTTTCTTAAAGTATCAGTGTATGGATTCATTGGCTTTCTTTATTATTTTACTGTTTTCTATTTTATTGATTTCCATTTTGAACTTCATCATTTCCTTTCTTCTGCTTAGTTTGGCTTTACTTTGCCCTACTTTTTGTGATTGCTTAAGTTGGAGCTGACATAATTGATTTGAGAACTGTCATCTTTTATAACACAGGTGTTTAGTGCCGCACAAATGCTGCTTGTATTCTACAAAGTACATGTTATCCTTTCATTTTCATTCTCTTCAAAATACTTTCTGCTTTTCTGTTGGACTTCTTTTTGATTCAGTATTATGTAGAAGTGTTAGTTTCCAAATATTCAGAGTTTTCCAGGGATATTTCTGTCATAGATTTCTAATATAATTCTATTTCTTCTAGGCTACATATAGTTGGGTCTTTTTTTATCCAAACTGGCAATCTGAGCATTTCCTTTTTATGTGATTTTTGGTATGGTTATGTTTAAGTCTCTCATCTTCATAACTGTTTTCTATTTGTCCCATTTGTTCTCTGTTCCTTTTCCCTTTGGTTTCTTTCTTTTTCTTTTATTTCTCTTTGAGGATTTTTTGTGATTCCATCTCCTCTCATTTTTTGCTTGCTTTAGGGATTACAGTGTACATCTTTAATGTATCAAATAATACTACACTGCTTCATATATATTATAAGAACCTAATATCAGTATACTTCTGTCTCTTCCCTCAAGGCCTTTGTGCTATTGTTGTCATATATTTTACTTCTAAACCTCACAATGTATGGTTATTATTTTTGCTTAAGGAATTATTTTGCAAAGTGATTTAAAGAATTCAAAAGCTCTTTATATTTACCAAAAATTATTGTTCCTGACATTCTTCATTCCTTTGAGTAAATTCAGTTTTCCATCTGGTCCTTCTGCCTGAAGAAGTTCCTTAAACATTTTTTTAGTACAGGTGACTGGCAATGGATCCTTTCAAGTTTTGTTTGCCTGAAAAAGCCTTTATGTTGTCTTCTTTGTAGAGTTTTTACTAAGGTGTCATTGATATACAATCTTATGAAGGTTTCACATCAGCAACACTGAGGTCACTACATTCACAAATATTATTGAGTCCCCCTCCAAAACCCACCACAGTCAATGTCCATTAATGTAGCAAGATGCCACAGAGTTACTACTTGTCTTTCTGTGCTACACTGTCTTCCCTGTGACCGCCCACCAACACACCATGTGTGGCAATCATAATGCCCCTCAATCCCTTTCTCCTTTCCTACTGACCTGCACTACCCTACCTCTCCCCTTTGGTAACTGCTAGTCTCTTCTTGGAATCTGTGAGTCTGCTGCTGTTTTGTTCCTTCAGTTTTTTGTTTGTTCTTATAGTCCACAGATGAGAGAAATCATCTGATACTTGTCTTTCTCCATCTGACCTATTTCACTGAGCATAATACCCTCTAGCTCCACCCATGTTGTTGCAAATGGTAGGATTTGTTTTCTTCTTATGGTTGAATAATATTCCATTGTGTATATGTACCACATCTTCTTTATCCATTCATCTACTGATGGACACTTAGGGTGCTTCCATTTCTTGGCTATTGTAAATAGTGCTGTGATAAACTAGGGGTGCATATGTCTTTTTGAACTGGGGATCTTGTTTTCTTTGGGTAAATTCCTAGGAGTAGAATTTCTGGGTCAAATTGTATTTCTATTTTTAGTTTTTTTGAGAAACCTTTCTTCTTTCCACAATGGTTGAACTAATTAACATTCCCACCAGCAGTGTAGGAGGGTTCCCCTTTCTTCACATCCTTGCCAGCATTTGTTCTTACTTATCTTTTGGATGCTGGCTATCCTGTCTGGGGTGAGGTCATTTCTCATTGTAGTTTTAATTGGAATTTCTCTGATAATCAGTGATGTGGAGCATCTTTTCATGTGTCTGTTGGCCATGTAAATTTCTTCTTTGGAGAAGTGTCTGTTTAGATCCTCTGCCCAGTTTTACTTGGATTATTTGCTTTTTGTTTTTGAGGTGCATGAGCTCTTTATATATTTTGGATGTCAACCCTTTATCAGATATGTCATTTATGAATATATTCTCCCATTCTGTAGGATTCCTTTTTGTTCTATTGGTGGTGTCCTTTGCTTTACAGAAGCTTTTCAGCTTGATATAGTCCCACTTGTTCATTTTTGCTTTTGTTTCCCTTGCCCAGGAAGATATGTTCATGAAGAAGTTGCTCATGTTTATGTCCAAGAGATTTTTGCCTATGTTTTTTTCTAAGAGTTTTATGGTTTCATGACTTACATTCAGGTCTCTGATGCATTTTGAGTTTACTTTTGTGTATGGGGTTAGACAATAATCCATTTTCATTCTCTTGCATGTAGCCATCCACTTTTGCCAACACCAGCTGTTGAAGAGGCAGTCATTTCCCTATTGTATACCCATGGTTCCTTTTTAGTATATTAATTGACCATATATGAATGGGTTTATATCAGGGCTGTCTAGTCTGTTTCATTGGTCTATGGATCTGTTCTTGTGACAGTATCAAATTGTCTTGATTACTGTGGCTTTGTTGTAGAGATTGAAGTCGGGGAGCGTAATCCCCCTAGCTTTATTCTTCCTTCTCAGGATTGCTTTGGCTATTCAGGGTTTTTGTGGTTCCATATGAATTTTAGAACTTTGCTATAGTTCGTTGAAGAATGCTGTTGGTATTTTGGTAGGTATTGCATTGAATCTGTAGATTGCTTTAGGCAGGATGGCCATTTTGACAATATTAATTCTTCCTAGCCAAGAGCATGAGATGAATTTCCATTTGTTAGTGTCCTCTTTAATTTCTCTTAAAAGTGTCTGGTAGTTTTCAGAGTATAGGTCTTTCACTTCCTTGGTTAGGTTTATTCCTAGGTATTTTACTCTTTTGATGCAATTGTGGATGGAATTGTTTTCCTGATTTCTCCTTCTGCTAGTTCATCATTAGTGTATAGGAATGAAACAGATTTCTGTGTATTAATTTTGTATCCTGCAACTTTGCTGAATTCAGATATTAGATCTAGTAGTTTTGGAGTGGATTCTTTAGGGATTTTTATGTACAGCATCATGTCATCTGCAAAGACGGACAGTTTAACTTCTTCCTTGCCAATCTGAATACCTTTTGTTTATTTGTGTTGTCAGATTGCTGTGGCTCGGACCTCCAATACTCTGTTGAATAGAAGTGGGGAGAGTTGGCATCCTTGTCTTGTTCGCAATCTTAAAGGAAAACTTTCAGCTTCTTGCTGTTAAGTATTATGCTGGCTGTGGGTTTGTCATATATAGCCTTTATTATGTTGAGTCACTTCCCTTATATACCCATTTTGTTGAGAGTTTTATCATGAATGGATGTTGAATTTTGTCAAATGCTTTTTTAGCATCTATGGAGATGATCATGTGGTTTTTGTCCTTCTTTTTGTTGATGTGGTGGATGATGTTGATGAATTTTCAAATGTACCATCCTTGCATCCCTGGAATAAATCATACTTGATCGTGATGGATGATCTTTTTGATGTTTTTTTTTTTTGGTGTCATTAATCTACAATAACATGAAGAACAGTATGTTTACTAGGCTCCCCCCTTCACCTTTTTGATGTATTTTTAAATTCGGTTTGCTAATATTTTGTTGAGTATTTTTGCATGCATGTTCATCAGGGATATTGGTCTGTAATTTTCTTTTTTTGTGGTGTCTTTGCCTGGTTTTGGTATTAGAGTGATGCTGGCCTCACAGAATGAGTTTGGAAGTATTCCATCTTCTTCTACTCTTTGGAACACTTTAAGGAGGATGGGTATTAACTCTTCACTAAATGTTTGATAAAATTCAGTTGTGAAGCCATCTGGTCAAGGGGTTTTGTTTTTAGGTAGATTTTTGATTACCAATTTTATTTTGTTGCTGGTAATTGGTCTATTCAGATTTTCTGTTTCTTTCTGGGTCAGCCTTGGAAGGTTGTATTTTTCTAGAAAGTTGTCCATTTCTTCTGGGTTACCTAGTTTGTTGGCATATAATTTTTCATAGTATTCTCTCATAATTCTTTGCATTTCTGTGGTGTCCTTTCTCATTTTCCTTTCTCATTTGTGATTCTGTTTATGTGAGTAGACTCTTTTTTTCTTAATAAGTCTGGCTAGGGGTTTATCTATTTTGTTTATTTTTCAAAAGAACCAGCTCTTGCTTCCATTGATTCTTTCTATTGTTTTATTCTTCTTGATTTTATTTATTTATGCCCTATTCTTTAGTATGTCCCTCCTTCTACTGACTTTGGGCATCATGTGTTCTTCTTTTTCTAGTTTCATTAATTGTAAGTTTAGAGTGCTCATATGGGATTTTTCTTCTTTTCTGAGGTAGCCTGTATAGCAATATACTTTCCTTTCATCACTGCCTTCACTGCGTCCAACAGATTTTGCAGTGTTGAATTATTGTTGTCATTTGTCTCCATATATTGCTTGATCTCTGTTTTTATTTGGTCATTGATCCATTGGTTATTTAGGAGCATGTTGTGAAGCCTCCATGTTTTTGTGGGACTTTTTGTTTCCTTGCATAAGTTATTTCTAGTTTCATACTTCTGTGGTCTGAGAAACTGGTTGGTACAATTTCAATCTTTCTGAATTTACCGAGGCTCTTTCTGTGACCTAGAATATAATCTATTCTTGAAAATGTTCCATGTATACTTGAGAATAATGTGTATCCTTCTGCTTTTGGGTGGAGTGTTCTGTAGATGTCTGTTAGGTTCATCTGTTCTAATGTCTTGTTCAATGTCTCTGTCTACGTACTTGTTTACTGTCTGGTTGATCTCTTCTTTGGAGTGAGTAGTGTGTACATGCATTGCATTCTACTTCCCCTTTTAATTCTGTCAGTATTTGTTTCACATATGTAGGTGCTCCTATGTTGGGTGCATAGATATTTATCATGGTTATGTCCTCTTGTTGGACTGACCCCTTTATCATTATGTAACATCCTTCTTTGTCTCTTGTGACTTTCTTGGTTTTGAAGTCTATTTTGTCTGATACAAATGCTGCAACTTCTGCTTTTTTCTCCCTATTAGTTGCATGAAATATCTTTTTCTATCTTTCATTTTGAGTCTGTGTATGTCTTTTGGTGTGAAGTGAATGTCACAGCCCACAGATGGGTCTTGTGTTTTTATCCATTCTGTAACTGTATGTGTTTTGATTGGTGCATTCAGTCCATTTACATTTAGGTTGATTATTGACAGGTATGTATTTCTTGCCATTGCAGGCTTTATATTCCTGGTTACCAGCAGTTCAAGGGCAGCTTCTTTACTATTTAACAATCTCAATTCACTCACTTAGTATGCTATTTGAACACAACCTAAAGGCTCTTTTTTTCTCCTTCTTCTTCTTCCTTCACTCCTTATATATTAGGTGTCATATTCTGTGCTCTTTTTGTATCCCTCAACTGACTGTGGGTAGTTGATTTAATTTAGCATTTGCTTAGTAATTAATTGGTCTACTTATTTTACTGTGGTTCTTTATTCTCTGGTGAGAGTTCTTTAGCCTTAGGATCACTTCCATCTATAGCAGTCCCTCAAAAATACACTGTAGATATACTTTGTGGTCACGCTTTGGTTCAAGGCCCTTCTGTTTCATTGCATTAAATATATCATGCCACTCCCTTCTGGCCTGTAAGGTTTCTTCTGAGAAGTCTGTTGATAGCATGATGGGTTTTCCTTTGTATGTGGTCTTTTTTCTCTGTCTGACTACTTTTAATATTCTTTCCTTGTCCTAGGTCTTTGCCATTTTAATTATTATATGTCTTGGTGTCATCCTCCTTGGGTCCCTTGTGTTGGAAGATCTGTGCACTTTCATGGCCTGAGAGACTATTTCCTTCCCCAGATTGGGGAAGTTTTCTGCTTTATATCCTCAAGGACACTTTCTATCCCTTTTTCTTTCTCCTTCTTCTGGTACCCCTATAATGAGAATATTGTTCCATTTCCATTGGTCACACAGTTTTCTTAATATTCTTTCATTCCTAGAGATCCTTTTTTTCTCTCTGTGCCTCAGCTTCTTTGTGTTCCTGGCCTCTAATTTCTGTTTCATTTACTGTCTCCTCTACTTCATCTAAACTGCTTTTAAATCCCTCCATTGTGTGCTTTATTTCAGATAATATAGTTTTCAAAGTTTCTATATCTTTCTTGAAGTCCTCCTTGAGTTCTTGAATATTTTTCTGTAGCCCTATGAGTGTGTTTATGATTTTTATTTTGAAATATTTATCAGGAAAATTGGTGATTTCACTTAGCCCTCTTTCTGGGGTTTTTGGGATTTTGGTTTGTACCAGGTTCTTTTGCCATTTCATATTTGTAATGATTCCTATGGAATAGTAACTTTGTGTAGGCAGTGCACTTTAATGCCCAGAAGCTGTACTCTCTGGAGTTTCCCAAGCCCTGGAGGAATGTCAGGGGTCCATGCAAGTGGCACCAGAGCCTGCTGGGTGGAGAGACCTCTTTCCTGATTCTTGACTGCAGTGCCTGACTCCACTTCTAAGGCTAGTGGGCCAAGTGCCCAGGAAGAAGCCTCTGCATTATGCCCCTATAGCTCCTGTAAGAAGCGCTGCCCTTTGGCTGGCCTGGCACAGTGGTAGGGGCAACAGGTTTGAGGAAGGAGTGGCAGACTGTGTATTATGGTGGAGCATCTCAATGCATGTTACCAGCCAGGAGAATGGAGCACGTGAAGCTCTTGAAAGTTCCTAACCTGCTGGGCTGAGTGTGCCAGGACGATTTTGTACACCTGTTCTTTCTCCTGAGCAGTAAGCTCTGTGCAATCCTTGCCCCTTTAGCAGCCCTCTCACTGTTCGGAAGTCTTTCAAAATGCTTGCCTTTCTTTTGTCCTGGAGTGGCCGGTTGTGGGTACCTGTTCTCCACAGCAGCTGAAATCTCAGTCTCTCTAAGTATTCTGCTTGTCTTTGCTTTCCAACCCCCCTAAATCTCCAGTGCACCATATAATATAGGTTCATGCTCCCAGGGCAGATCTCCAAGGCTGGGTGTTCAGCAGTTCTAGGCTTCTACCCCCTCCCCGCTCCATTTCTCTTCCTCCCATTAGCGAGCTGGAGGGTTTGGGACCTGTCAGTTCATGACTTTGCTATTTTACCTTTTCTGTGAGATCTTCTCTTTTCCCCAGATGTAGGCAGTCTGTCACAGTCTTCTTTCCAATCACTCTTTAAGGATTAGTTGTATTTCGTGTATTTTTGTATTATATGTGGTTTGGGGAGAAGTTTCTGTCTCACTTCTCATGCCAACATCTTTCAGCCATGAACCTTTTTAAAAAAAATTTTATTTTGATATTGTTAATGTACAATTACTTGAACATTATGGTTACTAGACTCCCCCTATTATCAAGTCCCCCCCCACATACCCCATTAGAGGCCATGAACCTTATTTTGCCTTCTTTTTTGAAAGGTATTTTGTTGAGCAAAGAATTTTAGGTTGACAAATTTTTAACTTTAAAAATGTTGCTACACTGTCTTTCAGTGGGAATTTTTTCCAATGAAAAATTTGCTATCTTTCTTTTTTGTAATGTGTCTTCTTTCCTCCTCCAGCTACTTTTAAGATTTCCTCCTTATTATTGGTTTTGAGAAATATGATTATGGTGTGCCTTGGCATGATTTCTTCTTTTATTTGTTCATGTGGTTTATTGAGTTTCTTAGATCTGTAAGTCTATAATTTTCATCAAATTTAGAAAAATTTTTGACCATTATTTTTATAGATGTTTTTTCTGCCCATCCCCTCTTATCCTCTCTTCTCCATGGACTCAAGTTGTGTATACCTGACCACTTGAACCTGTCAGAGAGTTCACTGATGCTCTGTGCACTTATTTGTGTCTTTCTTTCTCTCTATGTTTAATGTTGGATAGCGTCTGTTGTTGTATCTTTAGATTCATGAGTCTTTTCTTCTCTAATATCTAATAGTTGCTTCAGGGCTTATATTATATATCTTTATATTATTATAATCTACCTTCAAGTGATATTAGATTACTTCACATATAGTATAGGAGCTTTACAATACTCATATTTCTCCCCTTCCAGCATTTATGTCATCCATTTTATACATGTGTTATAAATCCCACAGTAATTGTGATTACTTCTGTTAAAACTTCAATTATTTTTAAAAGAGACTTAAATAAAAAATTTTATATATTTACCCACGTAGTCACTATTTCTAATACTCTTCATTCTTTTGTATAGATCTAGATTTATTTCTGACATAATTTTTTTCTGCCCAAAGGATATCCATTAACATGTTTTTGTATTGTGGGTCTGATGATGGTGAATTCTTTCAGCTTTTGCAAGTCTGAAAATGTCTTCATTTTGCCTTCATTTTTTTGGAAAGGTATTTTCATTAGGTGTAGAATCTAACATTGGCAGTGTCTTCTTTCAGTACTTTAAAGATATTTTTCCATGTCTTCTTGCATATATTGTTTTCAGTAAGAAGTCTGTTGTTCTTACCTTTGCCTTTCTGAACCTAACAACACACCTCCACCTCCTGCCCTGGCTGCCTTGAAAATTTTCTTAGCACTGACTTTTTGATTATTTTGTGACATGGTTTGCTTATCTGTGGTTTTAAGCTGCCTGTGCTTGCTTTATGCTTGGTTTTCATTGAGTTCTTGGATCTTTGGATTTAGAGTTTGCAAAGCTAGGAGAATTTCAGCCATGATTTTGTCAAATATTTTTTGACCTCCCATTCTCTTCTCTCCTGTAAGGACTCCATTTAAATGTATGTTTGGCTGCTTGACATTGTCCCACAGCTCATTGAATTTCTATTTTAAGTTCTTTTCTTCTGCTGAGTCTAATCTGCCATTAATACAAGCCAGTGCATTTTTCATTGCAGACACTGTAGTTTTCATTTCTGGAAGTCTGATTTAGGTCTTTTAAAATCATGTCTCTATTTACATTTTTAGATATATAGAATACAGTTGTAATAATTGGCTTAATATATTAGTCTCCTTGTTCTAACAGCTGTGCCAGTTCCAGGTCTATTTCAATTGATTGATTATTCTCTTTACTGTGAATTATATTTTCCTGCTTCTTTTCATTGCCTAGGTAACCTTTGTTTTGATGCCATTGTGAATTTTACTGTAGATGTTGGGTATTTTTTTGTTCTGTGAATATTCTCAAGATTTCTGGGGTGTAGTTAAGCTTCTTAGATAAAGTCTAATCCTTTCTAGTCTTATTTTTATTATCTTAGTGGGTCCAGAGTAGTGCTTATTCTAGGGCAAATTATTTCCCATCACTGAGGCAAGCTTTCCTGAGTATTTCACTTGGTGACCCATTAATTATGAGTGTTTCCAGTCTAGTTAGTGTGAATAGGCACTGTTCCCAGCTTGGTCAGTGCCAGGTGCTGTTCTCTAGTCCCTTCAAATAGTGTTGTTCCTCTAGTCTTATGCAGTTTCTTCCCACTCTTAGGTGATCACTTCTCAGATGAATACTCAAGGTTGACCTTCTGTAGATCTCTGGGATTTTGTTTCATAAGCGCTTTAGCCACCTTTACTTCCCTTCATCTCAGCTCTGACTCCTTAACTCAGGGAGAATTCTGGACTCTGCCTGGGTCGCCTCTCCCTGTGCTGTAACCTGGAAACTCTAAAGGCAGTAAGCTGGATGACCATAGGGCTCACTTTATTTGTTTCTTGTCTCAAGGTTAATTTTCAGTGTTGCCTGATGTCCAGTGTCTTTAAAACTGTTGTTTCATATATATGGTGCCTTGGTTGGCTGATATATTTATTTGAAGCAGGAGCATAAGATTTAGTCCCTATTAATCCATTTGAATAGAAACAAATGTTGCTTTATTTTCTTAATTTGGAATTTTAAATACTTTCCATAAATATCTTGTGCATTCTTGAATTATTTCTTGATATTTATCTTCCCTCTGTTTTCTGTGTTATCTCATTCTGAAACTTTTGTTATTTGGATGTTGAATCTCCTGGACTAATGTCCTAATTTCTATTACTTTTTCTCCTGCTTTCTGTCTGTCTGTGTATCTTTGTTTCTGTCTCTTATTCTACTTTCTTGGAGATTTCATCACATTTGTCTTTAAATCTTCTGCTGAATTTTATATTTCTGCTATCATATTTTAAATTTCCAAGAAATCCCTCTTGGTTTTTGAATGCATATTTTTATAGCCTCTTGTTTTTATTTAATGGATGTAATAGCTCATCTATCGAGAATATTAATTATATATTTTAAAAGATTTTTCTGCATTCTGCATTGTCTTTGTTTCCAAATTTCATTTTTCTATCTGTTAATTTGATTTCCATATTTCATTTTAGAGGCTTTTTTCACTGTCAGGTCATTTCTGGCTTCTCATTCATATTTCAGAGGAGACATATAAAGGAAAATTAGAAACATTTGCCTATTTACACAACAGTAAACTACCAAGTTATGTACTCACTCTTATATCCCTTATTCCAAAGTTCCCTCCTATATTTATTTCTTTTTTGCCAGAATTCTCCATCCAGAATTACTCTCAAAAAGGGTTTTTATTGTCTAGTAAAACTGTTATATTCTGTGTGCCTAATGATATCCCTATTTTATCCTCACATTTATAGTAATATAACTAGATATAAAATTCTAGTTCAAAGCTCTTTTTCTTCAGCACTTTCAAAACCATCTTTCCATGATCTCCTCACATGAACAGTTGCTGTTGACAAGTATGATCTTTGTCTGGTTCTGGGCTGTCTCTAGATTCTGTCTCATAGAGTGCTTTTTTTTACTTTTCCAAATATCCATAATGAAGTCAGGATACCAGATCTCATTTTAGAGAATGGTGATGACTACATGTAATTAAACCTTACTCTTATTTTGGGCTGTAATTCCTTCCACAGGATCTGTAGGGCTAGCCACTGACCTCCATGAATAGTAATTCTGCAGCTGAAGGAAGCATCCAGCCACAGAATCATAGAAAACTCGAAATCTTTTATCAGTTTGCTCTTACAGAACTTATTATGAAGTATTAAATTCCCTGTGACAAGGCCAATGGGAGGTAGGCATGGAGTAACGCCCACTTTGGGTTTCAGGTACATCTGGGTTCTATCTAGTTGTAATGGAGATGTCTGCCTTTCTTTGTATCCCTCTCCAAGGCTTCTATTCAAGTCCATTCACAGGGTTGTTTGGCTCGGTACAGGAGGATCACAGGCACAACTGGGTTTCCAGAGAGAGATAATGTGCTTGTGGTGTCTATGGAATATAGTGATGCTGGTGGGAGTCTTTGGGGAAAGAAGTGATGTAACAACTCTATGCTGAACAGTGTACAAGTATGTGTGTATGTGTGTACATATACAAGCTCATTTATTCAGATGAAAAGATTGGGCTGAATTGTAGTGGATTTGAGTAAGACATTTGAATTCAGGGCAAATTAGAGTAAGCAAAACTTTGGGGATACTCATAATTGGTTTATGTGAATTTTAATTTAAAACAAAATTGTGGCTACAATATGGATTGTGCTTCTTATATTTATTTGCTCAGCTTCAGAAGATAAACAAGTCCTGCCTTTGTCTTGTACAGGTAATATTCAATGAGCTACCAACCATCCATGGGGACCAAAGTCAGGGTACTGGCATAGGGACCCCAGGCACCTGCCAGGTTGCTCTCTCTGGAACTTGTTCCCCACCCCCTTGGAGGCTTATGGGCCCCTCAGCATTGTCCTCAGCACCTGTCCTCAGAATTGATCTCACCAGTGTTCCTCTCCAACTCTGCCAAGAACATGTTTGACATAGAGACTGATGGAAAGAAAGTGAGTGTGAAAAGCTCAAATGAGGCTTAACTCCAGGGGTTTTGCAGTGTGGATTGTGCTGTTTGGCTTTATAAGGAGTTTGTCCTGCAGTTTCAAGCACTCTTCAGGACTATTCCTGAATCTGGGACTCTAGAGAGGTTGGAGAATCCCTCTGGCCAGCTAGAGAACAAAAGGAATCCCTGTGCACTGGCACTCTGCTGTCATTTATTACAGAAGGCTTCCTGCCCTCTCCTATTTTTTTTTTGTAGTTGGAGGGTTGTCCTAATTGAATAGATCTCTCTCTTTACTTCAAAAGGAAAAATAGAACAAAGGAGGGAGAAAGGGAGGAAGAAAGAGAGAGAGGAAAGGGGTCAGTTCATTTCTGTTTGGGGAAAACTTTAGGTCTGTAGCAATCACCACCATCAATCATGGCGGGTGGCCTCAGCTCTGCTGAAGGAAGTCCACCACATTAGAATCCAGGGAATTTGAAATGGCAGCATTTTTGGTGACTTGCAGATTTCCACTGGCAATTTCTTTAAAGCCAAAGAATTATAATTAAAATAGAAATGGATCCAATTATATCTGCCTCCTGTCTGAAAGGATAATGAGAATCACATGTCTAAACTTTAGCAGTTTCTATTTCCAAGCAAGTTGTCCCATGAGAGAAATTCCTTCTTTTCATCAAAGCTCAGTAAACCACATTTCTCCCTCCTCCTTGGCTACTGTGGTTTTGCTCTGATTTTTTAAAGTCCCAGCAATGGAGCTCAGTCATAGTAAATGCTCTTATTTCTCTCTTTTTTTTAAAAGAAAGGTCAGGGTGATACATCTTTCAGTCTCAAACAGACAGCGATCAAGAGAGTAAGAGTCCTCTGTCTTAACCAGCCAAGATGCACCCTGTCAGAGCAGACTATTTAGCTCAGGCCATTGCCATCTAGCATTTTGTTAGGTTGTGAGGAGAATGCTAGGTGCCTGGGGAGATGAGGAGCTTACTAGGTGGCCAGGATAGGCCAATCGTGGGGAGAATTTTACCCACATGAGTGAGGCTTGCATAACATGGTGGGCATCAATGTACCTTGAAAATGGCAGAGCCTGTAATGGCACAGAGTGCCATCATTGCTAGGAATAAACAGATTATACAGTAGTGTTGTTCTTATCATCATTAGTGTGACTCTTGATGGATTTGGCATATGTATCAAGGATCCATCCAAACACAGCAGGGCACCCCACCACCTCCTCCTTCCAGGAAGCCCTAGAAGCAAGAACAGGGCAGAGTCAGCTCCCAGTGTCCAGCTATTATAAACATTTACATGCAAATCTTTGTGTAGATATATATTTTATTGTGCTTATTAATCACTTGAATACTTTTTTGGTGAAGTATCTGTTAAAATCTTTTGCCCAAGACTCAGAGACTCCAAGAAGGAACCAGTGGTTACCAAAGGGGTGGGGTGTGGGAGGGCGGGTGGGGAGGGAGGGAGAAGGGGATTGAGGGGTATTATGTTTAGTATGCATGGTATGGGGATCACGTGGAAAACAGTGTAGCACAGAGAAGGCACATAGTGGATCTGTGGCATCTTGCTGCACTGATGGACAGTGACTGCATTGGGGTATGAGTGGGGACTTGATAATATGGGTAAATGTAGTAAACACATTGTTTTTTCATGTGAAACCTTCATAAGAGTGTATATCAATAATACCTCAATAAAAAATTAAAATAAATAAAATAAAATCTTTTGCCCATTTGCACGGGGAAGGCAGTATAGCACAGAGAAGACAAGTAGTGACTCTATAGCATCTTACTACACTGAAGGACAGTGAGTGACTGTAATGGGGTATGTGGTGGGGACTTGATAATGGGGGACACCTAGTAACCACAATGTTGCCCTTGTGGTTTTATATTAATGATACCAAAATAAGAAAAATCTTTAGTCTATTTATTGTTTTGACTTATCAAATTGTAAGAGTTCTTTATATATTCTAGATACAAATCCTTCATCAGACATAGATTTGTGAATACTTTCGCATAGACCATGGCTTGTTTTTTCATTTTCTTAATGGTATCTTTTGAAAAGCAAACGTTTTTAATTTTGATGAAGTCCAATTTGTTAATTACTTCTTTTTGTATAATATATAAGAACTGTTTACCTAACCCAAGGTCACAAAGATTTTGCTTTTACTTTTAAGCCTGTAATTCATTTTGGGTTAATTTTTGTATGTATAGTGAGGTACGGGTCTGAATTCATTGGTTCAAGACCATTCTTTCTCAACTGGACTATCATGACAATGATGTTGAAAATCAATTGATCATAACATAAGGGCTTATTTCTGAACCCTCATTTCTGTTCCATTGATCTGTATGTCTGTCCTTATGCCAATACCACACTGATCACTGTGGCTTTGTAGTAAGTTTTGAGATCAGGTAGTATGAGTTCTCCAACTTTGCTCCTCTTCTAAAAAACTGATTTGGCTACTCTGAGTCTTTTACATTTTCATAGACATTCTAGGATTGGCTTGTCAATTTCTATAAGAAATTATGCCAGGATTTTGATAGGGATTCTATTGGTCAGTTTGGGGGGAATTGCCATCTTAATGTTGTTTCTTTCAGTCCCTAAAGATAGAATGTATTTCCATTTCTTTACAGCTTTAAGCTTCTCTTGTAATTTTTTGTACCTTTTACTGCAAGTCACTCCTAAGTATTTTATTGTTTTGGATGCTATTGTGAATATATTTTCTTAATTTCATTGCATTTTGGAAATTTGGTATTTTGTCTATTGATATTTATCCTGAGATTTTCTACATAATTTATTATACTCTCTCTGAATAAAGAGATTTACTTTTTCTTTCCCAATTTGTGTATAATACATTTGGTTGATCATCTTGTTTTATTGTACTACCTAGTACCTACAGTATTATACTGAATAAGAATTAGGAGAACAGATATCCTTTTGCTTTCAACCTATGATGTGTCTTATAAACAATGTACAATGGATTTGCTTTTTTATCCAGTCTGAAAATTTCTGAATTTTGACTGGAATGTTTCTTCTATTTACATTAAGTGTAATTATTAATATGGTTGGATATATATGTGTCATTTTGCTTTGTTTTCTATATGCCTCATGTCTTGTTTTTCCTCTGTCCCTGTTTTACTCCATTCTTTTGTGTGAAACAATATTGTTTAGTATTTTATTCCTTAGTAGATTTTTTAAATTATATTTTTGAATTATTATCTTAGTGCTTGCTCTAGGAATCACAATATGCATTTTAACATATCACTACCTACCTCAGGTTAATGCTAACTTAATCCAGTAAAATGTAGCAACTTTGTTCCAATACAGCTTCATTTTTCCCTACTCCACCCTCACTTTTGTGCTGTGTCATGTATTTTACTATGTCCATATATGTTGCAAACCCCAAAACACATTTGCCTTATATATATATGCCATTTAAAGAAATAATAGAAGAGAAAAATGTATATCCATTGTCTTTTATAATTACTCACTTCTTTACCATTTCTAATCTTTATTTCTTAGGAATTCTTGAGGATTCCAGTTATCAATCAGATCAATCAAAGGATTCTTTCATCCTGAAGGATTTCCTTTACTATTTTTATAATACATGTCTGTTAGCATCACAGATTAGCCTTTGTTTATTTGAGACTATTTTTATCTCTCTTTCACTTTTGAAGGATAGTTTTGCTGAATGTAGAATTCTTGGCTGACATTTGTTTTCTTTTTCAGCACTTGCAATATGCCATTCTGCTGCTTGCTGGACTCCATTGTTTCTGGTGAGATTTAGCAATTATTTGTATTGTTGTTCTCCTGTATGTGATTAATTTTTTTCTTGCTGCTTTCAACATTTCCTCTTTGTTTTCTGCTTTCAAGAGTTTGATATGACTAAGTGAAGTGAAGATCTCTGTTTTTACTACTTGGGTTTCATAGAGATTGGAACTATAAATTAATGTTTTTATGAAATTTGGGAAGTTTTCAGTCATTATTTCTTCAGACATTTTTCCTGCCCTTTTTGTCTCCTTTCTTATTCTGGAATTTCCATTATGCAGTTGGTATGCTTGATGTTGTTCCACAGGTCTGTGAGAACTTATTCATTTTTCTTCAGTCTTTTTTTTTGTTATTCAGATTGGATTTCATTCTACTGATCCATCTTCAAATTCATTGATTCCTTCTGATTTCTCAAATGTACTGCTGAACCCATAAAATAAAGTTTTCATTTTGTTATTGCATTTTTCAACTGCAGAATTTCCATTTGGTCCTTTTTAAAAAATTCATTTTTTGTTGATATTTCTACTTATTGAGTCATTTTAATAATATTTTTTTTCAAATTCTTTAAACATGGTTTCCTGTAGTATTTTTTAACATTCTTAAAATAACAACTTTGAAGTCTTTATTAAATGCAGTATTTGGGCCACTTAAAGACAGTTTTCATGGTCTTTTTCCCCCAAAGTGTGGGTCACACATTCTTCTTATTTTTCATGACTCATAAATTTTTGTTGAAAATTGGATGTTTTAGATAATATAGCATAACAAATCTAGATTCTGGATTTTTAAAAATCATTTGAGAGTCTTAGTTGTTACTACTTTTTGTTTGTTTTTAACTTGTGTAGATTTGATCTGCAGATTCTGTCATCCAACAATGTGCATCTGCTGATGACTGCTCAGATTTTTAAAAATATATTTATTGGTATTTTTTCTTTGGGGGCCTGACTTTTTTTGGGTTGCCTCAGTGTTTGCATAACTTAATTGTCACTCAATGATTGGTCAGAGGTTGGGCCTAACCACTATTCTCTCTGGTGGATCTGTGTTTGAACTGGGGGAATTTATTCAAATTTGGCTATTTCAACTCTGCCCCAGCCATTACTTTAATGCCAGACCCTCCCAGGTCTCTACAATGCACACACACAGGCTCCCAGACATCTAGGGTTATGTGGAATGCTTACTAAGATCTTAGTGGCTATCTCATTTCCAGGATCTCCTTACTTAATTTATGGCTAGTCTTATACTGCTCATCCAATCAGGATTGCAACCTTAGGCCAGGAGATCTATAGGCTTTTCACATTTGCTGCTGGCTGTGGTTTCTACTCCTCACTCCAAATCAAGTGAAGGCCAATCCTATACTGGTAGAATAGCTAGGCTGATCAGCCTAGGATAAAGGGTGGAGGCAATCTAGGGCAAGAATGTCACATATCCCCACTCTTTTTACCTGAATCTCAACAGTTTTTAATGATGATATGCTTCTCAATTTGTTGTTTACCCATGGTCAATTTCCAGAATCCTGAAACCATTGCTTTTTACAATTATGTCCAGTTTATAGTTATTTTTAGTGGGAAGGATTTGTTGATTTCTTTACTCCTTCATAGCTGGAAGCTCCACCTACATTTAATATGCCAAAGAAATGCATTTTATTATTTTTAAGCATGACATCTTATCATTTTGGCTATAAATGAGTATTAATAAGTAAAGCTAAATTTAGGAAAACTGAATTGCTTCTCTGCCTTTTGGCTAAGATGAAGTGTGGAAGAACTTCAGTTAACAATAATGTGACTTTGACATTTTGTGATCAGAAACATAAAAGCTTTTCAAAAGACGTTTTGAATTAATTCCTAAGATTTCAAGTCTGATTTGAAAAATCCATTTATCTGAATATCAAGAGTTGCATATGTTTTTAGCAGGAAATAATTTTAAGATTTAGCAACAAGCATGTGAATGAACTGGAGTTTAAATTAAAGAATTCCAAATTTTTTCCTGACCTTGGCTGCTGTTGAGGTGTAATATAAACATTTCCCTGGTGTTCTTGGTGGTGGGGGGGGGTGTAATGAGGGAGTTGGGAAATCGTGATTTATATATTTGCCATTCTCTTTTAAATAGATTCAGCTGTAATGTCTATGGCACCAGCAGAATCTCGATGTCTGCCCATTTACTGGGACTGTGGTCATTTCAGGCCCTCAGCCAGACCACCTCCCCTGGGTCTTTGCCAGCTCACTTCTCCTTTTTAGCCCATTTCTCTTGCCCTTGGCTCTGATGAAAGACGGGGAAGAGGGGTAACAGGACTTGCAGGACACCCCGCCCCAGTTTCAGAAGCCATGTGGTCACCAGGGAGACTGAAATATCCCAGGACCCTGGAAGTGGGTATGGAGCCATCCCTGAGGATGATGAAGGGAGATATGGGAAGGCCTTCCTACTAGAACAACTAGACTTGTCTCTGGTGAAGTTTGAAGCCACTGACCCTCCCCTTCTAGTGGAAACTCCCCTTCCGTGTTTTGCCTGCAAGCTCTTATTTTAACCACTGACCAAACAATCTTTTATTAATTCTCACTCTCTCCTGAAAAAACCCTCTAAGGTTCATCTTTGTTTCTCCAAGGCTGAGAACAACAAATAATCTGTCCTCTCATATTGATGATTCCCAGTTCTTGACCATTTCACTTCCACTTCAATTCCAGATGCCCCCCGATTTGTCCCCTTCATCCCACTCTGCCCAGGCCTGGGAAACTGCATTTCCTACATCATTCCCCTGCTCAGGAATGAATGGCTCCCTACTGACTACCCAAGACAATCCAGGTCTTCCTGGCCTCCTGGATCTTCCATGTTCTGGCCTGTCCTTACCTACTCTACTTACTTCCCAACCAGACACAATAATGGCCATGGGATTGTGGGAAAGAGGAAGACCAGCCATTCAGACCTGCATGACCACAAGTGACTGTACCACTAACAAAAGTACCCTAGCCTAAGGAGCATAAAAATATCTTTTACATGAAATCAATAACAGAAGCACTGAGAGTAAAGCATGTTTTTAAAGATGCTAGTGGGAGTGATTCAGAGTCAGCAGATCCAGGATGTGGATGTGAACTCTGAATAGCTTTTCAGGTGCCAGATCTGTGGCTTGATCCCATAGCTGCACAGTCCTTTATAACCAGTCTTCCTTTCCTGGCACAGCATTGCATTGTGGGCTGAATGTGTCCCCAAAAAGATATGTTAAAGTCTTAACCTCAAGTCCCTTATTTGGAAATAGGGCCTTTGCAGATGTAATTAGTTAGGATGAGGTCATTAGGGTGGGCCCTGATCCAATATTACTCCTGTCCTTATAAGAAGAGGGAAGACAATGTGAAGACAGACACACAGGAAGAACACCATGTGAAGACACAGGGACACACAGATACAGAGGGTGTGAAGATGGAAGCAGGATTGGAGTGATATTGCTATAAGCCAAGGGGCCATCAGAACCCAGGAGTAGCAAGGAAAGGTCCACCTCTAGAGACTGAAGAGAATATGCCCCTGCTGATTCCATACTTCTACCCTCCAGAACTGTGAGAAAATAAATTTCTATTGTTTTAAGCCACCCAATTTGTGGTATTTTGTTACAGTAGCTCTGGAAAACTGATAAGCATGGTTTGCATTCCTCTTCACCCACACTGTTCCCTGGTGCCTCTTGAGCATGCCACATGCTCTTCTGCAGAGTCCTCTGCTAGGGACTCTGTCTACTCAGATAAAAGCATGTCTGTCTATTCCACCTCTTTCAATGTCACCTTCTCGTTGGGCCCACCTGGGCCACTCTATTTTTAAATTAAACTTTGTATTGTAAGACAAGTGTAGATCCACATGTAGTTTCAAGAAATAATTCAGAAAGATTTTCTGTGCCCTTACCCAGTTTCCTGAAATGGTAATGTCCTGCAAACCCATAGTACTATTAGGCCAACCAGGACATTGGCATTGATACACTGAAGACACAGTATATCTTCATCCCCAAAAGTATTCCTCATATTTCTATAGTCACCACACACATCCCTCTGGTCCCATCACCTCCATATCCCTGACAACCACTCATTTATGGTCCATTTCTGTAATTTTGTCATTCCACATAAATGGAATCATAGTATGTAGCCTTTGGGATTTACTTTTTTTACTCAGAATAATTTTCTGGAGCTTCGTCCAGGTTGAAGAGTGCATTGACTGTTCCTTTTCATTGCTGAGTAGTATTCTATGGTAGAGATGTGCCAACTGGTTTGATCATTCACCTGGTTAAGGATAGCTGGATTGTTTCCAGTTTTGAGATATTACAAATAAAACTGCTATGTAAATTCACATGTAGATTTTTGTGTGAACACAAGTTTTCATTTCTTTAGGATAAACACCCAAAAGTATAATTGCTAGGTTATTGTGGGTAAAACTGCAGTCTTTCCAAATTCTCTCACCTGGCCTTAGTGCATCTCCATATCAATAGGTGTTTCTAAGGGGTGGAGAGAAGCAGTCATCTCCATATCAATAGGTAATTACAAGGGTGAGCAAGGGCATAATCTGGACCAGAGAGGTTGGGTGGAGCCCCTTCCTCTGCAGCCACCTCTTCTGCAGCCGTGACACAAGAGACACAGGAGAACAGAAGTGGATGACTGCTTGTAAGCAATAAACAGGTTTCTCCCACTTTATTTCTCCCTTTGACTGATGTCGGTTTCAAAGGTATTTTGCCCTGGGATTTTCCCCCCAGAGTTACATCTGGCAGTAGTCGGCAGGACCTCTGAACCCAAAATCTGTCTACATGTGTGCAACCCTTGGGCAGGCTGCCCCTGAGATGGTGGGGAGGTGTCCCAACCCCACCCCCACTGCGTGGATGGTGGATAGGCCCCAGTGGCTGCAGTGGTAGAGGGTGCAGCTTCACCTGGGAGCCCCCTATCTGTGGGGCTTCCAATTGGGGAGCCCCTAGTGGGGAATTGATCTTGCATACAGCACCTCCTAGAGGGCTGGGGCCTTCCCCAGAATTGGGGAAGGGTGGATACACTGGAAGCTGTGGAATTAGCCCTCTGTGATATAGAAGACTGCTTAGAGGCCCTGAGTAGCTATATAGCAAGCAGCTGGAACTGTGGGATGTCTTTTCCTCGAGATAGTGGAAATTGTTATTGAGGACAGAGAGAGGATTATTGAGGTGAGAGAGAGCCATGGGAGGAAGGAGCGGTGCCTTCAGCCCTGGAGATGGTAGAGGAGCGGGTGTGGGGCTGAGGGCCGATCTGTTGTCAAGACCACCACCTGGGGCACCAGCCTGTCCTATATTAAAGACCTGCCCAGTTGTAATTAAGAAAATAAAAATGCAATAACTGCGGGCTCCTCACGGGGAGGAGCTGCTCCCTCCCAAGGCTGTAGAGCATTCCATGCTCCACCCTTATACCCAGGAAGAGCTAGTGGACATGAGTGTCTGGTATTGGCAGAAGCCGTCAGAACCTCTGCCTACATGGCTTTTGTATCACTGGGATATGGGGTGGAAAATGTTATGTGAGGTTCTGAAATGGGTAGACTGGCTTCCCTGATGACTCACCCTTCCCTCTGGTAGCAGTTGCAGAGTGCCTGTCACACCTCAGGGAATCAGGCACTTCTGAATTGGTTGACAGCAGCAATTAGGGTAGTTTAACCTAATCAGGGTGACTTACTGTACTTACCCACTAGCTGGAAAACATATGCAGAGCTCCAGCAGGTGTTATGGGAACTAGGTATGAAAAATATAATCTATAATATGGACCCCCAGGGGCCTGATGATGAGTTGTTCACCATAGGAATGAGAAATCTGGTACTGCATACAGTTTCCCATCTCTCTTTGGGTTCCAAGTGATGATTCTTGTCCCTCACATAAGGCAACCCATAACCATAAGTGAGGCTACTCGTAGTTGAGCAGATCTGGGGGAAGTTGAAACAATGAGCATGGAAGTAAGTAAGGGCTGTGACTGAAAGGAGAGGTGCAAAGAGCCCTGTGAAGGTCTTAAAGACCCAGGTGTGGGTTAACTTCATAAAGGCTGGGTAGTGAAAGAAAAACTTAATGGACAACCCAATAAGATCTTGTTAGAACGATGGCACCAATTAAAGCCAGAGCAGTAGTTCCATCTGTTGAGGTCCAGGACATGGAAGCTGGAGGCAAAGTCCCATGTACAGCCTGTGTCCCTGAAAGACTTCCTGGGGGAGAGTACTCAGGCTATGTCTGGGCTCTCATCCCCACAGGATGACGATTGGGCATCGCGGTTTGAATGAGGGAGGGGTCAAGGTCCCTACCTTGGGGGATGTGTTAGGGACTGGAGGCCACATGTATAATTAGAAATTCATTGGTTTCCCTGTGAATGTATAGCATGCCCTGGCACTGGTGGACACAGGAGCTGAATGTTCTCTGATTTATAGCAACCCTGAGCATTTTCCTGGGACCCCTGCTCTGATAGATGGCTATGGAGGTAAGGCAATTAGAGTGAAAAAAGCCTAAATCCCACTGGGAATTGGGCATTCACCCCCAAAGGAGTATACTGTGTACATTTCTCCCATCCCAGAGTATATTTTGGGGGTAGATATCCTGCAGAGCCTGTGGTTACAGGCCACTGCAGGTTAGTTTAGACTGAGGGTATATGTGGTAAAGGCAGTTCTGAAGAGACATGCTAAGCACCCATGTGTAGCTCTGCCTGTACATTGGCAAGTGACAAATACTAAGTAGTATGAATTGCCTGGGATGGAAAAGGAAATTGGAGAAACTACAGGAATTGGAGAAGGTGGGCATCATAAAGCCCACTCATAATCCTTTGAATTCTACAGCATGGCCAGTGAAAAAGCCATACAGCTCCTGGTGAATGACTGTGGGCTACAAGGAATAGAATAAAGTCAATGTTCCTTTGCCTGCTGCTGTCCCTTCTATAGCAGCCCTTAAGGCCACCCTCAGTCATGAACTAGAGACATATCATTTTGTTGTGGACCTTGCTAATGCTTTCTTCTATATTGACATAGCACAGGAAAGTCAGGAACAGTTTGCCTTCACATAGGAAGGCCAGCAGTGGACATTCACTGTCCTTCCACAGGGAGACCTTCACAGTCCCACCATTTCTCATGGACTTGTAGCCCAGCACTTTGCTACATGGAAGAACCTTAAATGGTGCAGCTGTATCACTACATTGATGATATTCTGGTCACATCTGATTCTCTTTCAGACTTAGAAGGGGCAGCTCCTAGACTGCTGCAACATCTACAGAAGGGCTGTGAACAGCACCAAGGTTTAGGCATCTGGTTTATCTTTTAAAAGTCTTTGTGGTTTTCTGGTTAGGTAAAACCAAAGCTAGCCCAGAAGCAGTAATAGACAAGGTCTGGGCTTTCCCTACCCCTACTACTGTGACAGTATTGCAAGAGCTTTTGGGTCTTTTGGCTACTGGAGAGTGTTTATCCCATGGTTGGCCCAAATTCTGAGGCCCTTATAAAGCCCTTATACTGGTTGGTATGAAAGGGCATCAGGGGCGACTGGGATGAAACATGTGCAGCTGCTTTTACTGCTGCTAAGCAGGCAGTCAAGGCCATGCAGGCCTTGAATGTAATGGACTCATCAAGGCTCTGTGAGCTAGATATTCATGTAATGGAAGATAGTTACGGATGGGGCCTTTGGCAGTGGCTTGAACAGAGACACCAACCTATTGGATTCTCATCACAACTATGGAAAGGAGCAGAGGTCCTGTACACCTTGATAGAGAAGCAAGTGGCTGCTGTGTACCATGCCTTGCTGGCTGTGGAGCCGATTCTGGAACAGCTCCAACCAAGGTAATAATCACCTATCACATTACAGGGTGGGTGCAAGACTGGACCCAAGGCCATGGGTTGGCTTGGCACAGGCACCTGCACTGGCCAAATGGGGTGCATATTTACAGAAGTGCAGTGCCCTTTCTACTAGTCCCTTAAGTGGAGAATTCCCATGCTTATTGGGGCCAGTGACATATACCAGTGGAAAGCAGGAAGAACTTGTTTTTGAGCCATTGGTAGCCAAGAGTCCTTATCAAGAGGGAAAAGCCCCTATACCTGGAGATGCTTGGTATACAGACGGCTCTAGTTGTGGGCAGCCCCCAAAGTGGAGGGCTGTGGCTTTCCATCCTAAGACTGAGACAATATGGATGGAGGATGGAGAGGGGAAGAGCATCCAATGGGCTGAGTGGTAGGCAGTATGGCTTGTGATACCCAGGAGCCCTCCCTTATAGTTGTCTGCACTGACAGCTGGGCTGTCTATCGGGGCTTGACCCTGTGGCCACTAACATGGTATCATACCAACTGGATGGTTGGTCACTGGCTCCTTTGTGGTCAAGAGTTGTGGCAAGACCTATGGGCCTCTGGTCAGACTAAGACAGTTACCATATAGCATGTGACTGGCCATTTGTCTTTGGCATCCCCAGGGAATAATGAAGCAGATATATTGACCCAGGTGCATTGGCTAGAAGGAAAGCCTGCCTTTGATGTAGCCCAATGGTTAAACTGGCATTTGTTGCACACTGAACAAAAGACAGTGTGGGCTGTAGCCCATCTGTGGGGCTTGCCATTGACCTTTGAAGTCAGCAGAGGCTGGAAGGAGTGCCTTGTGTGCTCTAAGAGGGACTTACACCAAGTCTTACAGCAACTTGTGACAATAGTAAAGGGACCAATACCCCTTGTCAGGTAGCAGATAGACTATATTGGGCCTCTACCCATATCAAAAGGATATTAGTATGCCATGACTTGTGTGGACACAGCTACTGGACTTTTGTTTGCTTTTCCTTCATGTTATGCAGATCAACAAATGACCAAAAGGGGCCTAGAGCATCTCTTTGCAGCCTACGGCTGGCCACGGGTGATTGAGAGCAATCAAGGCACCCACTTTACTGGACATGTGTTACAAGAATTGGTGCAGCAATTAGAAATAAAGTGGAAGTGTCATGTACCATATAACCCTACCAGGGCAGGCATGATAGAGAGGTACAATGGTTTGTTGAAATCTGGCTTGAAGTTGGACACCAATAGTCTACAGGGCTGGTCAGTTTGTTTATGGACAGTGCCACGGCCTTTCAGTGAGAAGCCATTAAAAGGAGTCTTGAATTCTGTGGACATGCTAACACACCTTGCTGCCTCTCCTATACAACTATACATGCAAACCAAAGAGGAGTTATTGAGCCAGGAAATGGCCAGCAGAGCAACTTCCTTCTGCCAGCCCCAACTGAGTTAAACCCAGAAGACTCTGTTGAGTGGATGTGGCCCTGGACATCTCGACACGTGGACCAGCAATGGCTGGGCCTTCTGCCACCTTGGGGAAAATGTATGGAAGCTGGCCTCCTGTGTGTTCCTAGGGTAACAGCAGAGTGGCCCCCAAAGATACAGTAGTGTATGCAAAAGGTCCAGGAATTAAGAGCATCTTATGGGGAAGTTTTGTTTTATCTTTATGGCCAGTGCATGTACTTCCTGTAACCCTATATATTGACCCATCTGTAACCCCCACAGGGAGAAGGGTGAAAGTCTGATATACTAGACCAGGATGAGATCCCATTCCTGCCACTGTCCTATCACAGGACCACTCTCTTGCATGCATCCTACTTGGCAGATAATATTTGCCTATGCTGGTGTCATTAAAACATGTATCTTATAGCCCTTAAGGTTATTTTCTTCTACAGTCCGTGTGGCCTGGACCTGCCCCCTGGATGCAACTGCTTCTTGATGATTACTCTGAACTCCCTATCTGTTCAACTACTTGCTGCCTGTGAAATGGGTGTGCTATGGACTTAATTTGCAAAGGACTGTGTGAATCCGTAGGCTGCAAAGAGATGCTCTAGGCCCCTTTTGGTCATTTGTTGATCTGCATAACATGAAGGAAAAGCAAACAAAAGTCCAGTAGCTGTGTCCACACAAGTCCTAGTTGAATCCTCTGGCTTGAAGATTATCTTGATTTTATTGCTGTTGCTATTGTATGTTATTAGTTTGGTTACAGTGCTCCAGTTTTCCCTTACAGGGGCCATTGCAGAAGATGGGGAACAAGTAGCTTAGAAGGTGAGATTTCTGGAGGGGTGGGCTGTGGGAAAAAGTACAGTATTTCCAGAATCTTTTGCCTGGCCTTAATGCATCTCCATATCAATAGATGTTTCCTAGGGGTGAAGAGTAGTTCATCTTCATAACAATTGGTAATTACAAGGGTGAGTAAGGGCATATCTGGACCAGAGAAGTTGGGTGGGGCCTCTTCTGCTGCTGGGTTGCAAGAGACATGGGAGAGCAGAAGTGTATGACTGCTTGTAAATAATAAATAGGTTTCTCCCACTTTATTTCTCCCTTTAACTGATTTTGGTTTCAAAGTATTTTGCCCCAGGATTTTCCCCCCAGAGTTTACAGTTGTATTCTGGCCATTTTATTTTGAACTTAAACTTACCCACACACCTAAAAACATCCAATACCTTTTACCCTGCTCTACTTTTATCTTTTCCACAGCATTTCGCCTTCTAATATATTATATAATGGGCTTAATTATTTCTCAGGTGTATTGTGTTTGATCTGTCTTCCCATCCTCCCACGTCACTCTGGGCCAGAGCAGGCATAAAGGCACCAGACCTGAAGTCAGAGCTTTGAACAGTGTTCTCTATCAGGGGAAAGCATACTTGGACCATGAAGGCAGACAAAGGCCAACATGCCCATGAGCTGGTAATGTGGTTGTGCAGGAGAATCAAGACAGGACTGTATTTCTTGCTGAAAAGTGAAAAACAAATAAACAAAGCTGCTTGTCATGGCAACTGGCCAGCTCAGCTGTGTAAGTGAACAGCAAAAACATTCCTCCACTCTGCGGAAGCCCCTGGAAGAAATCCAGAACCTTGTGTACTTAGCTGACTGGGGAGTGGGGGTGGGGAGGGCCGGGGGGGGGGGGTTGTTATTATTATCATCATCACCATAAAAACATTTACTTTTTAATACATAGATGTCTTTCATTTTGAACATTTGGACTACTTGAGTGAATACTGGAAGAAATGATTAAATAATTTTATAAAATAATGCTTTGGCCTGGTTCAAAATGGTAATGTTTATAGGGTTTCCATTAACACCAGATGATGTCAGCCTGACTATTGTGTTGCTTTTTAAAACACATGGGGCTGAAAAAACATTCACAAACCATCCAAATGAGTCAAGGCTCTAAAAGACGTTTTCTCTATAAACAGCCTCCTTTGCACTTTGGTTCTGGCAGCAAAGTCCATGAGGATATTAGGAGCATGCTGGCTCTGAATGTTGGGAACTCACATACCCCATCCTCCAAAACATCCAGAGACATGACTTGCATACAAGTGCTGTCTGTGTCCCCTCCCAGCCTGGCTCTTTTCAAGATCTGACATCTTTGTGCTTTGATTCCTGCAACTATTATTCTTCACTTTTCTTCCTGACCTTTACCTCCCCTTCCCCACTCTACCCTTCATTTCTTCCCTCTTCCCTTCCCACCTGAAGCTAAACCAGCTTAACTAACCAGGCCTGCCCAGGCCTGAACTGAATCAAGGAACCACAGTAGGGACAATTGTCTTCAAAACCAGAGGCCCCAGAGCCTGGATTCAGGGGCTAAGCCATACTGGGTGAATCTCATGGTGGCTCTTCTGTTAGTCTGCTCAGGCTGCCACAATAGAAGACCACAGACTGCTTGGCTTAAACAACAGAAATTAATTTTCTCACAATTCTGGAAGCTAGAAGTCAAGATCAAGGTCTGGCAGGGTTGGTTTCCAGCGAGGACTGTCTTCCTGCCTTGCAGATGGCACCATCTCACTGTGTCCTCCCATATCCTTCCCTCAGTTCATGCACACAAGATGGCAAATGTGCAGGGGTTCAGGGGGTGAGAGGTGGAGGGAAGACAGGAAGAGAACTCTCTGGTGTCTTTTTTGTATAAGGACATTAATCCTGTGGGATCAGGGCACCACCCTTATGATCTCATGTAATGTTAATTACCTCCTTATAAGCCCCATCTCCAAATACAGTCACCTGGTGAGGTTAGAGAGAGCTGTGCAGCCAGGAGTGGTAGGCCAGGGGGCACTGTAGACAGCCCACTGGCCTGCAAGTAAAAAGGCCAGGCATCCTCCCCCTACTTTTCTTGTCATGTAATGGGGATAACAGTGAATGCTGTGCAACCACAGAGTTCTGTGGCACGTGCATGAGCTCACGTGTGTGGAGCCCTAAGTGGAGGGAGAAGCTCTCAGGCAGCAGAGGCAAGAGGAGATTAATCTTCTCACTTTTTCATGGTGCCAAGAACAGCCAGCCCCTGGGTTGGCAGCTGTAGCTGCTCTCTGGCCCTATTCCTCCCTGATATCTGTCTCTAAACCTACACTCTAAAAGAGCCACACTGTATCTCATGACCAAAATTAGAGGCCTGCTGCCCTTGCTGCTTGTGAATGAAGAGCAGACCAGAATGTGGCCTGGAAGTGCAGAGCAGCTCGGTGGACCTAGCTGCAGCTGTCATGAACCAAAGGGAGAGCAGCCTCCTCAGGAAGGAGGGTGGGCGTCTGCATGTGTGCATGGGTGTGCAAGTGCTGGAGATGAGGGGTGTGGCCATGAGTCCTTCTTGCAAATGGTTATGTGACTCCAGGTGTCTGGAAACAGCCCAAGTTGACTATAAGACTCAGCTCCTTGGGTCCCACCATGACCAAAAGCATGTAGTTCTGGCCTAGGACAAGGCCTCTAAGAGACTGGGGGAGCCAAGCGGGGGTAGCATGTGCTGTGGCAGATGTCTGAGCAGCACTTCCCCAGAGGCCAAGGCCCTCTGTGGGATATGAGTGTGTGGAGGCAGGTGCGCGGGATTGGTTAGTGCGGTAACACTGATTTCCTCTTTCTCCAGTCCCTCTGAGAACACATAACCCGAGAAGAAGCCTAAACTTTATAAGAGAAGAGACTTGTGACCCTCAGTCACACGGGGTGGGGATGGCAGTCTGACCTCTCTGCAGCCAGCTTTCCCAACCATGGATGGGAACATTGCTTCCACCCCTGACAGGGGAAGAGCAAGAGGACTCAAGCTCTTGGAAAACATCACAGTATTTTTAAAGAAGATTAAAAATTATGCAGCTGGAGGGAAAAACAAGTGTCAGGATTCTCCCATATGGTGTTGGAAGCTCTCATTTGAGCTTTATGAAGTATGCTAGCCCCTCAGTTACTTGAATTGGTCATGGAATATGCTGTTCCCAATAGGATAATATTTGGAAATGTCCATTTCACCTATACAACAGGTTTCCATAAAACCCCTAGGCTGCACCAGGTCAATATGGCACTAGAGATGTATCAGTAAGAGCTCTGTCCCATGGAACTTGCTCTTACGTGGGAAAGGACAGGCAGTGAGCTACTAATAGAGTAAATCAGTAAATTGTACTGTGCACCAGAGATCAGCTAGGTGCCACAGAAAAAGAAGAGGGATGGGCAGGGATAGGGTGGGTGGAGCAAGTTACAACTGATAAAAGAAGGCCTTATGTGCAAGATGACACTTGAGAAAAGACAGAAGAGCAGGAGTGAGCCAAGTGGACATGTGGGGTAAGAGCCTTCTAACCAGAAAGAGGAGCCAGTGCAAAGGCCCTGAGATAGGTAAGACAGATGAGAATTCATGCATTAATGAGATAGGATAGAGTAACATTAACAAGAGAGAAAACACAAATTTCAAGCATCAAGAATAAAGTTATCACTAATAATTTTGTAGACTTATAGAACTAATAAAGGTTAATGGAAGGTTTTTGAACAATTTTATGCTAAAATATTGACAAGTTAGATAAAATGGACAAATTCCCTAAAAAATATAACTTACCAAAACTGACACAGAAAGAAATAGAAATTCTGAAGATCCCTATGTTGAACTTTTAAAACGTTAATGTGCAATTAAAAACCTTTTGCAAAGAAAACTTCAGCACAGATGGTTTTACTGGTAAATTCAATGTAGCTTGCAGGGAAGATATTATACCAGTTGTATACAAATTGTTTCAAAGAATGGAGAAGGAAACTATTTCCCAATTTTTTAATTTTTTGGCCAGCCCAACCTTCATACGGAAACCAAAGACATTACAGGAAGAGAGAACCACAGACCAATATTCCTCATGAATATAGATACATTCTTTTTTTTTTTTTTTAGAGGGCATCTCTCATATTTATTGATCAAATGGTTGTTAACAACAATAAAATTCAGTATAGGGGGGTCAACGCTCAATGTACAATATAGATACATTCTTAACAAAATATTGGCAAATTGAACCCAACATTTTTTTTAAAAGGATAGAACATGACCAAAACTTAGGCATTTTTACCAGGAATGAAGGTTGTTTTATTTTTAAAATATCAATCAGTACAATTCATCACATTATCAGAATAAAAGAAAAAGATCACATGATCATCTCAATAGATACAGGAAAAGCATTTTACAGAATTGAACACCTCTTGGCACACTAGGAATAAAAAGGAGCTTTATCACTTATATGGGGAATTTCAGACAAAAATCTACAGCTAACATTATGCAGAATGATGAAATATTGGAAGTTTCACCTTACAATGGAGAGCAAGGCAAGGCCATCCACTACCAATTCCACTCAACATTGTACTAGAGATCACTATTCACTGGGACAATATGGCAAAAAAGAAATAAAAGGCATAATGATTGGAAAGAAGCAATTAAAACTGTCTAGAACTAATAAGTGAATTTAGCAAAGTCTCAGAATACAAGGTCAGTATCCAAACATAAACTATTTTTATATACTAACAACAAAAAATTGAAAAAGTTTTGAAATACCATTTAACAATAAAGGTCAGATTGAGGGAACACTTTGGTGTATTGGGATCATATTTATGATGGTAGTAATGCACAATCTGAAAATAAGAAAGCAATTTCATTGTAATATAAAAAAGAATAACATAGGAATAAACTTAATCTAAGGCAAAGACTTATACATTAAAAACTATAAAACACTATTAAAAGAAATTTTAAAAATCCTAAAAAGTAGAAAGACATCCCATTTTCATGGATTAGAAGACAAAATTGTTAAGATGATAATGCTATCAAAAGCAATATATAGATTCATGCAATCCATATCAAAATCCAAATTTGTTTTTTACGAAGTAGAAAAATGCACTCTAAAATTCAGATGGAATCTTAAGGGATTCCAAACCACCAAAATAATCTTGAAAAAAGACTGATTTCAAAACTTACTAAAAAGATATTATAATCAAAACGTGTACTGGTATGAAAATAGACATACAGAACAATGGGATAGAATGGTGAGACCAGAAATAAGCCTAAACTGATTTTCAACAAAGGCCAAGATCACTTAATGTGGAAAGAAGAGGCTTTTCAATAAATGGTGATGAAAAAACTGGATATCCTTATGCACAGGAATGAAGTTGAGCCCTTAACTTATGCCATATACAAAAATTAACTCAAAATAAATTAAAGACCTAAATGTAAAAACTAAAACTATAGAACTCTCAAAAGAAAAGCATATATGAAAAGCTTCACGACATTGGATATACCAGTGATTTCCTGGATATGACACCAAAAACAAAGGGAACAACGATAATTTATCTACTTCACCAAAATTTTACAATTTTTTTGCACCAAGGAGCTATCAGGAGAGTAAAAAGACAACTTACAGAATGGGAGAAAAAATTGCAAATCATATATCTGATGACGTTCTAGCATCCAGAATATTTAAAGAACTTTATAACTGAACAGCAGAAAGACAAGAACCCAATTTAAAAATAGGAAAAGGGCTTGAACAGACATTTCTTCAATAAAGATATACAAATGTCCAAGAAGCACATGCTCAGTATCATCAGTTCTAGAAATGCAAATGAAGACTACAGTGAGATACTACTTTACACCTGCTAGGATGGCTCTAATAATTAAAGACACAACAACGGAAAATAAACAAGTATTGGAGAGTATATGGAACAATTGGAACCCTTGGACATTGCTGTGGGAAACAGTTTGATGTTTCCTGAAAAGGTTAAACAGAATTAACAAATGATTCAAAAATTCTACTCTTAGATATATAACCCCCAAAATTAAAAACAAGTATGCAAATAAAAAACATAAAAACATGTAGATGGAGTTAATAGTAGCATTATTACAATAGGCAAAGGGTGAAACAACCCAAATGTCCATCAACTGATGAATGGTAAATAAAATGTAGTTTATCCATACAGTCATAAAAAGTATCCAAGTACTGATACACACTGCACTGTGGATGAACCTCAAAAATATTATGCTAAGTGAAAGAAAGCAGATGCGAACAGTCACATGCTACGTGATTCCATTTATATGAAATACCCATAATAGGTTAATCTATTGCTAACTAAATGAGACAAACTAAAGAGCCCTTGACAAAGGATTGGGCATAAAGGAGGCTCAATAAAAGTCATGTTGACAGCCCCTGTTTCGGGCCACGTTTTCTGTTCTGACTCATACATAGGTGAAGGGTAAGTTCTGGACAGGGAAGTACATGAAATGAGGAAGGAGATGGCAAAAGGTAGAAAACAGGTGGCCAGGACATGAAGAGGCCCAAGAGACAAATTGCTGGTGAGATGGTAGGTAAAGCAGCGAGATATAAATATTGCAGTGGTGGGGCAGGTCTGCATTGTAGGATTCATAGTGCATATTTCAGCTTTTCAAAGGCATTTGCAGCCTGTTTATTTTCCATTCAATAGAAAATCATCCTTAATTTGATTCCATGATAGTATCATGGTGTGTTGTGCCACAAATAGGCAAATCAAGGCACTCACATTATATTTGAGATATTTCTACTTAAACAAGAAAAGCTTCTCCCAGGACTTCCCCTTGATAGTATCATTACCCTTCTCAAATCCTCCCCCTCCCATGAAACAAAAGGCCATGAAAATCAGAGTAACATATATTTGTAGCCTCAAAAATTACTCCAAGAAAGAATGGACCAGACTTCGTACATATACAATATGATGTGGTATCTACTTGTTTTGATTTGTTCCACCCAGCTAGTACTGTAAATTACTGCATTGTTATCATAGTTCCTACAAGGTAGCATGTGGTGGAGTTAGTGAGCATTCTGAGTCATTGACAAAAATATTTTTTAGGGAATCTCTACAAATAATACTATTTCTTAAGGGAAATACATTTTGACAATTTTTCCTTTTCAAGTCATACCAAGTAACTTTTTTTTTTTTTAGAGGGCATCTCTCATATTTATTAATCAAATGGTTGTTAACAACAATAAATTTCTGTATACGGGGGGTCAATGCTCAATGCACAATCATTAATCCATCTCAAGCCTGATTCTCGTCACTCTCCAATCTTCTGAAGTATAATGAACAAGTTCTTACATGGTGAACGAGTTCTTACATAGTGAATAAGTACTTACATGGTGAACAGTACAAGGGCAGTCATCACAGAAACTTTTGGTTTTGATCAGGCATTATGAACTATAAACAATCAGGTCAAATATGAATATTCGTTTGATTTTTATACTTGGTTTATATGTGGATCCCACATTTCTCCCTTTATTATTATTATTATTTTTATTTTTAATAAAATGCTGAAGTGGTAGGTAGATGCAAGATAAAGGTAGAAAACATAGTTAAGTGTTGTAAGAGAGCAATTGTAGATGATCATGTGTGTGCCTGTAGACTACGTGCTAATCCGAGCTAGACAAGGGCAATAAAACATCCACGGATGCAGATTTCTCTCAAAACACGGGGGTGGGGGGGTGAGGTTCTAACCTTCAAAACTGCTGTTCCCCGATTTCTCACCTGATGGCCCCCCTGCGACTGTGCCTGTCTTAGGTTGTTCCTCCCTTGAGGAATCTTACCCATCTCTGGCTAACCAGTCATCTTCCGGGGCCATACAGGGAAATGTAAAGTTGGTAAGTGAGAGAGAAGTCATATTGTTTGAAAAGGTTAGCTTTTTACTTCTTTGCAGATTTATGCCCTGTGGCTTCTATGCCCAGCACTTGTCTCGAGGTATCTTTACCACCTGGAGGAATTATGATACTCGGTAAATTCGATATGAGGCACGAATTCTATTTAAGGGTTGTAATTAGGACGAAAGAAGAAAAGCTATAGAGGTAGCATATGGAAGAAAACATGGGAGGGTTGATTATTTCTTTGACATATCTTCTTGTAGAGTACCTTAAGCATGTATAGGTTTTAAACTACCAACTAATTTGCACTCACATATTAACATAATAGGAATACGGTGACATAAACAAAGCAAATCTATAATTACCATCCATCTCCAATGAAGCCAAGAAAACCATTTAGGCACCCTAGGCATTTGTGAAAATTTGTCTATGATATGATGGATATTGTCCAATTGTACTTGAACAGTCTGAGAGAAATCAGACAAATTAAAGCAGCCCATTTCTGGGATCTGTTCACATCCCATATGTTCTTTTAACTGTAGATAGTCTATAGACATAAGATTTTGGAGTGCTACAACTTGCACCCTTCCCAACTCCTGGTTGAGTTCCAACAGTACAGATCCGGTCAAATTCGTTGTCTCACTGTATGCACATGCCAGCCTAGACATCTCCCTCCTCATTCCAATGGCAAGTCCAGGAGACGGTGGGCTGGATGCAGCCACAACCGCAGCATCGCCCAGATCCCTGTGGAGGCTTTTTGATGATCATCCCCCTGGCACAAGTCCTCCAGAGAGTGCTGATGCTGGAAGCTCCTCCTCATATCGTATCTTAGTTCATTTTCTGGGTATCCAAGCTAGGCCTTGATCTTCTGCATACAAACAAACAGACCCTTTGCCCACACTTTGACATGCCCTCTATACCACTGTGCAGAACTCATTGGAGGTCAGCACACAGAAACTGCTTTTTTTTTTTTTATTAAGAGAAAGGAATATTATCAGAAAAGAGTACCTCCATAGCTGATCATCTGACACCCTTTAAGTGATCAACATTAAGGATATTTAAAGCATGCGTTGATCTTTGATTTACCCATAGTTTTATCCTATCAAGGAGTAATCCCCCTTTTCTTTCTTTTTCTTTCTTCTTCTTTCTTCTTTCTTTCTTTCTTTCTTTCTTTCTTTCTTTCTTTCTTTCTTTCTTTCTTTCTTTCTTCTTTCTTTCTTTCTTTCTTTCTTTCTTTCTTTCTTTCTTTCTTTCTTTCTTTCTTTCTTTCTTTCTTTCTTTCTTTTTCTTCTTTCTTTCTTTCTTTCTTTCTTTCTTCTTTCTTTCCTTCCTTCCTTCCTTCCTTCCTTCCTTCCTTCCTTCCGTCCTTCCTTCCTTCCTTCCTTCCTTCGTTCCTCCCTTTCTTTCTTTCTTTCTTTTTTCTTTTAATCTTTAATCTACACTTACATGAAGAATACTATGTTTACTATGCTCTCCCCTATATCAGGTCCCCCCTAACAACCACATCATGGTCACTGTCCATCAGCTTAGCAAAATGTTGTAGAATCACTACTTGTCCCCTCTGTGTTGTGCCGGCCACCCTCCCCTTTCTCCCGCCCCCCACATGCATGCTAATCTTAATACCCCCCTTCTTCTTACCCCCCCCCCTTATCCCTCCCTGCCCACCCATCCCCCCCAGTTCCTTTCCCTTTGGTACCTGTTAGTCCATTTTTGGGTTCTGTAATTCTGCTGCTGTTTTGTTCCTTCAGTTTTTCCTTTGTTCTTATACTCCTCAGATGAGTGAAATCATTTGGTATTTCTCTTTCTCCGCTTGGCTTATTTCACTGAGCATAATACTCTCCAGCTCCATCCATGTTGCTGCAAATGGTTGGATTTTTCCACTTCTTATGGCTGAGTAGTATTCCATTGTGTATATGTACCACATCTTCTTTATCCATTCATCTACTGATGGATATTTAGGTTGCTTCCAATTCTTGGCTATTGTAAATAGTGCTGCGATAAACATAGGAGTGCATCTGTCTTTCTCAAACTTGATTGCTGCATTCTTAGGGTAAATTCCTAGGAGTGGAATTCCTGGGTCAAATGGTAGGTCTGTTTTGAGCATTTTGATGCACCTCCATACTGCTTTCCACAATGGTTGAACTAATTTACATTCCCACCAGCAGTGTAGGAGGGTTCCCCTTTCTCCACAGCCTCGCCAACATTTGTTGTTGTTTGTCTTTTGGATAGCAGCTATCCTTACTGGTGTGAGGTGATACCTCACTACAGTTTTAATTTGCATTTCTCTGATAATTAGCGATATGGAGCATCTTTTCATGTGTCTGTTGGCCATCTGTATTTCTTTTTTAGAGAACTGTCTGTTCAGTTCCTCTGCCCATTTTTTAATTGGGTTATTTGTTTTTTGTTTGTTGAGGCATGTGAGCTCTTTATATATTCTGGACGTCAAGCCTTTATCGGATCTGTCATTTTCAAATATATTCTCCCATACTGTAGGGTTCCTGTTTCTTCTATTGATGGTGTCTTTCATTGTACAGAAGCTTTTCAGCTTAATGTAGTCCCACTTGCTCATTTTTGCTGTTGTTTTCCTTGCCTGGGGAGATATGTTCAAGAAGAGGTCACTCATGTTTATGTCTAAGAGGTTTTTGCCAATGTTTTTTTCCAAGAGTTTAATGGTTTCATGACTTACATTCAGGTCTTTGATCCATTTTGAGTTTACCTTTGTATATGGGGTTAGACAATGGTCCAGTTTCATTCTCCTACATGTAGCTGTCCAGTTTTGCCAGCACCATCTGTTGAAGAGACTGTCATTTTGCCATTGTATGTCCATGGCTCCTTTATCAAATACTAATTGACCATATATGTTTAGGTTAATGTCTGGAGTCTCTAATCTGTTCCACTGGTCTGTGGCTCTGTTCTGTGCCAGTACCAAATTGTCTTGATGACTATGGCTTTGTAGTAGAGCTTGAAGTTGGGGAGTGAGATCCCCCCTACTTTATTCTTCTTTTTCAGGATTGCTTTGGCTATTCGGGGTCTTTGGTGTTTCCATATGAATTTTTGAATTATTTGTTCCAATTCATTGAAGAATGTTGCTGGTAATTTGAGAGGGATTGCATCAAATCTGTATATTGCTTTGGGCAGGATGGCCATTTTGACGATATTAATTCTTCCTAGCCATGAGCATGGGATGAGTTTCCATTTATTAGTGTCCCCTTTAATTTCTCTTAAGAGTGACTTGTAGTTTTCAGAGTATAAGTCATTCACTTCTTTGGTTAGGTTTATTCCTAGGTATTTTATTCTTTTTGATGCAATGGTGAATGGAATTGTTTTCCTGATTTCTCTTTCTATTGGTTCATTGTTAGTGTATAGGAAAGCTACAGATTTCTGTGTGTTAATTTTGTATCCTGCAACTTTGCTGTATTCTGATATCAGTTCTAGTAGTTTTGGAGTGGAGTCTTTAGGGTTTTTTATGTACAGTATCATATCATCTGCAAAGAGTGACAGTTTAACTTCTTCTTTACCAATCGGGATTCCTTGTATTTCTTTGTTTTGTCTGATTGCCGTGGCTAGGACCTCCAGTACTATGTTAAATAACAGTGGGGAGAGTGGGCATCCCTGTCTGGTTCCCGATCTCAGAGGAAATGCTTTCAGCTTCTCGCTGTTCAGTATAATGCTGGCTGTGGGTTTATCATATATGGCCGTTATTATGTTGAGGTACTTGCCCTCTATTCCCATTTTGCTGAGAGTTTTTATCATGAATGGATGTTGAATTTTGTCAAATGCTTTTTCAGCATCTATGGAGATGATCATGTGGTTTTTGTCTTTCTTTTTGTTGATGTGGTGGATGATGTTGATGGATTTTTGAATGTTGTACCATCCTTGCATCCCTGGGATGAATCCCACTTGGTCATGGTGTATGATCCTTTTGATATACTGTTGAATTCTGTTTGCTAATATTTTATTCAGTATTTTTGCATCTACATTCATCAGGGAAATTGGTCTGTAATTTTCTTTTTTGGTGGGGTCTTTGCCTGGTTTTGGTATTAGGGTGATGTTGGCTTCATAGAATGAGGTTGGGAGTATTCCCTCTTCTTCTATTTTGTGGAACACTTTAAGGAGAATGGGTATTATGTCCTCTCTGTGTGTCTGATAAAATTACGAGGTAAATCCGTCCGGCCCCGGGGTTTTGTTCTTGGGTAGTTTTTTTATTACAGTTTCAATTTCTTTGCTTGTAATTGGTTTGTTTAACTTTTGTGTTTCTTCCTTGGTCAGTCTTGGGAGGTTGTATTTTTCTAGGAAGTTGTCCATTTCTTCTAGGTTTTCCAGCTTGTTGGCATATAGGTTTTCATAGTAGTCTTTAATAATTCTTTGTATTTCTGTGGAGTCTGTCGTGATTTTTCCATTCTCATTTCTGATTCCGTTGATTTGTGTTGATTCTCTGTTTCTCTTAATAAGTTTGGCTATAGGCTTATCTATTTTGTTTATTTTCTCAAAGAACCAGCTCTTGGTTTCATTGATTTTTGCTAGTGTTTTATTCTCAATTTTGTTTATTTCTTCTCTGATCTTTATTATGTCCCTCCTTCTGCTGACTTTAGGCCTTATTTGTTCTTCTTTTTCCAATTTTGATAACTGTGACATTAGACTATTCATTTGGGTTTGTTTTTCCTTCTGGATTGCTATATACTTTCCTCTTAAGACTGCTTTCGCTGCATCCCACAGAAGTTGGGGCTTTGTTTTGTTGTTGTCATTTGTTTCTATATATTCCTTGATCTCTATTTTGATTTGTTCATTGATCCATTGATTATTTAGAAGCATGTTGTTAAGCCTCTATGTGTTTGTGAGCCTTTTTGTTTTCTTTGTAGAATTTATTTCTAGTTTTATACCTTTGTGGTCTGAAAAATTGGTTGGTAGAATTTCAATATTTTGGAATTTACTGAGGCTGTTTTTGTGAGCTAGTATGTGGTCTATTCTGGAGAATGTTCCATGTGCACTTGAGAAGAATGTATATCCTGTTGCTTTTGGATGTAGAGTTCTATAGATGTCTATTAGGTCCATCTGTTCTAGTGTGTTGTTCAGTGCCTGTGTGTCCTTACTTATTTTCTGCCTGGTGGATCTATCCTTTGGGGTGAGTGGTGTGTTGAAGTCTCCTAAAATGAATGCATTGCAATCTATTTCCCTCTTTAGTTTTGTTAGTATTTGTTTCACAAATGATGGTGCTCCTGTGTTGGGTGCATATATATTTAGAATGGTTATATCCTCTTGTTGGACTGAGCCCTTTATCATTATGTAGTGTCCTTCTTTATCTCTTGTTACTTTCTTTGTTTTGAAGTCTATTTTGTCTGATATTAGTACTGCAACCCCTGCTTTCTTTTCACTGTTGTTTGCCTGAAATATGTTTTTCCATCCCTTGACTTTTAGTCTGTGCATGTCTTTGGGCTTGAGGTGAGTTTCTTGTAAGCAACATATAGATGGGTCTTGCTTTTTTATCCATTCTATTACTCTGTGTCTTTTGATTGGTGCATTAATTCCATTTACATTTAGGGTGACTATTGAGAGATATGTACTTATTGCCATTGCAGGCTTTAGATTCGTGGTTACCAAAGGTTCAAGGTTAGCTTCTTTAGTATCTTACTGCCTAACTTAGCTCGCTTATTGAGCTGTTATATACACTGTCTGCAGATTCTTTTCTTCTCTCCCTTCTTATTCCTCCTCCTCCATTCTTCATATGTTGTGGGTTTTGTTCTGTGCTCTTTTTAGGGGTGCTCCCATCTGGAGCAGTCCCTGTAGGATGCCCTGTAGAGGTGGTTTGTGGAAAGCAAATTCCCTCAGCTTTTGCTTGTCTGGGAATTGTTTAATCCCGCCATCATATTTAAATGATAGTCGTGCTGGATACAGTATCCTTGGTTCAAGGCCGTTCTATTTCATTGCATTAAATATATCATGCCATTCTCTTCTGGCCTGTAGGGTTTCTGTCGAGAAGTCTGATGTTAGCCCAATGGGTTTTCCTTTATAGGTGACCTTTTTCTCTCTAGCTGCCTTTAAAACTCTTTCCTTGTCCTTGATCCTTGCCATTTTAATTATTGTGTGTCTTGGTGTTGTCCTTCTTGTATCCTTTCTGTTGGGGGTTCTGTGTATTTCCGTGGTCTGTTCGATTTTCCTCCCCCAGTTTGGGGAAGGTTTCAGCAATTATTTCTTCAAAGAGACTTTCTATCCCTTTTCCTCTTTCTTCTTCTTCTGGTACCCCTATAATACAAATATTATTCCTTTTGGATTGGTCACATAGTTCTCTTAGTGTTGTTTCGCTCCTGGAGATCCTTTTATCTCTCTCTATGTCAGCTTCTATACATTCCTGTTCTCTGGTTTCTATTCCTTCAATGGCCTCTTGCATCTTATCCATTCTGCTTATAAATCCTTCTAGGGTTTGTTTCACTTCTGTGATCTCCTTCCTGACATCTGTGATCTCCTTCCGGACTTCATTCCATTGCTCTTGCATTTTTCTCTGCATCTCCTCCCATTGCTCTTGCAGATTTCTTTGCATGTCTGTCAGCATGTTCATGATTTTTATTTTGAATTCTTTTTCTGGAAGACTGGTTAGGTCTGTCTCCTTCTCACGTGTTGTCTCTGTGATCTTTGTCTGCCTGTAGTTTTGCCTTTTCATGGTGATACAGACAGTTTGCAGAGCTGGTACGAGTGACAGCTGGGAGAACTTTCCTTCTTGTTGGTTTGTGGCCTTCCTCTCCTGGGAGAATAGCGACCTCTAGTGGCTTATGCTTGGCAGCTGTGCGCAGACAGGGCTTCTGCTACCTGCCCATTTGCTATGGAGTTTATCTCCGCTGTTGCTGTGGGTGTGGCCTGGCTGGGGCTGCTCCTCCAAAATGGTGGAGCCCCTTTGGAGGGGGAGTGGCCGGGAGGCTATTTATCTCCGTAAGGGGCCTCTGTGCTCCCTGTTGCCCAGGGGGTTAGAGTGCCGAGAGATCCCTAGATTCCCTGCCTCTGGGCTAAGTGTCCTGTCCTGCCCCTTTAAGACTTCCAAAAAGCACTCTCCAAACCAAAACAACAACAGCAACAATGAAAGAGAAGAAAAAAAATTAAAAAATAAGTAAAAAAAAAAAAAAAGGGAAAAATGCGCGATTTTCTTTGTCCTCAGGCGCCGGTCTCAGGCACCCGCTCACTGTTCTTGCTGCCCTGTTTCCCTAGTATTGGGGTCCCTGTCCCTTTAAGGCTTCCAAAGAGCACTCACAAAAAAAAAGGGAAGAACTCGCAATTTCCTTTGTCCTCAGGCGCCGGTCTCAGGCACCCGCTCACCGTTCTTGCTGCCCTGTTTCCCTAGTATTGGAGTCTCTGTCCCTTTAAGGCTTCCAAAAAGCACTCGCCAAAAAAAAAAAAAAACCACCCCCGTTTCTTTGTTCTCCAGCATCAGCCTCAGGCTCCTGCTCACCGGTCCTGCTGCCCTGTTTCCCTAGTGTCCAGGACCCCACGCATGCACTGTGTCTGCGCTCTGGTCCGGAATCCTGGCGCTGGGTGTTCAGCACTCCTGGGCTCTCTGTCCCTCCCTGCTGACTCCTCTCCACCCGCCAGGGGCTTGGGGGAGGGGTGCTTGGGTACCGCCGAGCCGGGGCTTGTATCTTACCCTCTTTGCGAGGTGCTGGGTTCTCGCAGGTGTGGATGTGGTCTGGATGTTGTTCTGTGTCCTCTGGTCTCTATTTTAGGAAGAGTTGTCTTTGTTATATTTTCATAGATATATATGGTTTTGGGAGGAGATTTCCACTGCTCTACTCATGCTGCCATCCTGGCTCCCCCAAGTTAACTTTTTACTTTTGGAATCAGATAAGTCAAACCAGAAGTTTTAAAATACATATTAATAATAGGTCTTATGGATTGTGTGACACTTAAAATAGTAACAAGGAAGGCTAAAGTGAATAAGTTGTCACTTAGTAACTAGTTGATACTTCATCATGCCTATAATACAAAGGGAGCACTTAGGATCTGTAAGATTTTCTTCACTGGCGTGATTCATCAGTTGTATCATTGAAAATTGTAGGATGATCTTCTCAAAGTCTTTATTTTTTAATAAACGTTAAATTTTAGAGCAGTTTTAGATTTACAGGAAAGTTGCAAAGATAGTACAGAGTTCCCACATACACCATCCCAACTTCCCTGATTATTAACTTATAGTACAATTGGTGGAATTAATGAACCAATACTGATACATTATCATTCCATAATTTATGTAGATTTCCTTAGGTTTTTTTTATTGAGGTATTATTGATATAAACTCTCATGAAGGTTTCACATGAAAAACCAATGTGGTTACTACATTTACCCATATTATCAAATCCCCACTCCTACCCCAATGCAGTCACTGTCCATCAGTGTAGTAAGATACCACAGATTCAGTATTTGCCTTCTCTGTGCTACACTGTTTTCCCCCTGATCCCCCACACCATGTGTACTAATACCCCTCAATCCCCCTCTCCCTTGCTCCCCACCCACTCTCCCACACCCCTCCCCTTTGGTAGCCACTAGTTCCTTCATGGAGTCTCTGAGTCTGCTACTATTTTGTTCCTTCAGTTTTGCTTCATTGTTATACTCCACAAATGAGGGAAATCATTTGGCACTTGTCTTTGCCTGGCTTATTTCACTGAGGATAATGTCCTCCAGCTCCATCCATGTTGTTGCAAATGGTAGGATTTGTTTCTTTCTTATGGCTGAATAGTATTCTATTGTGTATATGTACCAACTCTTCTTTATCCATTCATCTACTGATGGACACTTCGGTTGCTTCTGTATCTTGGCTATTGTAAAAAGTACTGCAATAAACATAGGGGTGCATATGTCTTCTGAATCTGAGAAGTTGTATTCTTTGGGTAAATTCCAAGGAGTGGGATATCCAGATCAAATGGTATTTCTATTTTTTGTTTTTTGAGGAACCTCTATGTTGCTTTCCACAATTATTGAACTAGCTTACATTCCTACCAGCAGTGTAGGAGGGTTCCCCTTTCTCCGCACCCTTGCCAACATTTGTTGTTCTTCGTCTTTTTGATGCTGGCCATCCTTACTGGTGTGAGGTGATATCTCATTGTGGTTTTAATTTGCAATTCCCTGATGGTTAGTGATGTGGAGCATCTATTCATGTGTCTGTTGGCCATCTGAATTTCTTCTTTGGAGAAGTGTCTCTTCACATCCTCTGCCCATTTGTTAATTGGGTTATTTGTTTTTTGGGTGTTGAGGTGTGTAAGTTCTTTATTTATTTTGGATGTTAACCCCCTGTTGGATATGTCATTTACAAATATATTCTCCCATACTGTATAATGCCTTTTTGTTCTGTTGATGGTGTCCTATGCTGTACAGCAACTTATTAGTTTGATGTAGTCCCATGAGTTCATTTTTGCTTTTGTTTCCCTTGTGCGAGGAGATGCGATCAGGAAGAAGTTGCTCATGCTTATATTCAGGAGATTTTTGCCTATGTTGTCTTCTAAGAGTATCATGGTTGGTTTCATGACTTACATTCAGGTCTTTGATCCATTTTGAGTTTACTTTTGTGTATGGGGTTAAACAATAATCCAGTTTCATTCTCTTGCATGTAGCTGTCCAGTTTTGCCAACACCAGCTGTTGAAGACAGTGTCATTTTCCCATTGTATGTCCATGGATCCTTTATCATATATTAATTGACCATATATGGTTGAGTTTATATCAGGGCTCTCTAGTCTGTTCCATTGGTCTATGGGTTTGTTCTTGTGCCAGTACCAAATTGTCTTGATTACTGAGGCTTTGTAGTACAGCTTGAAGTTGGGGAACATAATCCCCCCACAGCTTCATTCTTCCTTCTCAGGATTGCTTTGGCTACTCGGGGTCTTTTGTGGTTCCATATGAACTTTAGAACAATTTTCTCTAGTTTGTTGAAGAATGCTGTTGGTATTTTGATAGGGATTGCATTGAATCTGTATATTGTTTTAGGCAGGATGGCCATTTTGACAATATTAATTTTTCCTATCCATGAGCACGGGATGTGTTTCCATTTATTGGTATCTTTAATTTCTCTCATGAGTGTCTTGGAGTTTTCAGAGTATAGGTCTTTCACATCCTTCATTAGGTTTATTCCTAGGTATTTTATTCTTTTTGATGCAACTGTGAATGGAATTGTTTTCCTGATTTCTTTCTCCACTAGTTCATTGTTAGTGTATAGAAATGCAACAGATTTCTGCATATTAATTTTGTATCCTGAAACTTTGCTGAATTCAGATATTAGATCTAGTAGTTTTGGAGTGGACTCTAGGGTTTTTTATGTACAATATCATGTCATCTCAAAGAGGGACAGTTAACTGCTTCCTTGCCAATCTGAATGCCTCTTATTTCTTTGTGTTGTCTGAATGCCATGGCTAGGACCTCCAGTACCATGTTGAATAGAAGTGGGGAGAGTGGGCATCCTTGTCTTGTTTCTGATCTTAAAGGAAAAGCTTTCAGTTTCTCACTGTTAAGTATAATGTTGGCTGTGGGTTTGTCATATATGGCCTTTACTATGTTGAGGTACTTTCCCTGTACACCCATTTTGGTGAGTTTTTATCATGAATGGATGTTGAATTTTGTTAAATGCTTTTCAAGCATCTAGGAAATGATCATATGGTTTTTTTCCTTCTTTTGTTGATGTGGTGGATGATGTTGATGGATTTTCGAATGTTGTACCATCCTTGCATCCCTGGAATAAATCTTACTTGATCATGATGGATGATCTTTTGATGTATTTTTGAATTAGGTTTGCTAATATTTTGTTGAGTATTTTTGCATGTATGTTCATCAGGGATATTGGTCTGTGATTTTCTTTTTTTGTGGTGCCTTTGCCTGGTTTTGGCATTAGAGTGATGCTGGCCTCATAGAATGAGTTTGGAAGTATTCCCTCCTCTTCTACTCCTTGGAAAACTTTAAGGAGGACGGGTATTAGGTCTTTACTAAATGTTTGATAAAATTCAGTGGTGAAGCCATCTGGTCTAGGAGTTTTGTTCTTAGGTAGGTTTTTGATTACCAGTTCAATTTCTTTGCTTGTAATTGGTCTGTACAGATTTTCTGTTTCTTTCTGGGTCAGCCTTGGAAGGTTGTATTTTTCTAGAAAGTTGTCCATTTCTTCTAAGTTATGCAGTTTGTTAGCATATAATTTTTCATAGTATTCTCTAATAATTCTTTGTATTTCTGTGGTATCTGTAGCAATTATTCCTTTCTCATTTCTAATTCTGTTTATTTGAGTAGACTCTCTTTTTTTCTTGATAAGTCTGGCTAGGGGTTTATCTATTTTGTTTATTTTCTCAAAGAACCAGCTCTTGTTTTCATTGATTCTTTCTATTGTTTTATTCTTCTCAATTTTATTTATTTCTGCTCTAATTTTTACTATGTCCCTCCTTTTACTGACTTTGGGCCTGATTTGTTCTTCTTTTTCTAGTTTCATTAATTGTTTTTTTAGAGTGCTCATATGGGATTGTTCTTCTTTCCTGAGGTAGGCCTGTATTGTAATATATGTTCCTGTCAGCACAGCCTTCACTGTGTCCCACAGATTTTGTGGTGTTGAATTATTGCTGTCATTTGTCTCCATATATGGCTTGATCTCTGTTTTTATTTGGTCATTGATCCATTGGTTATTTAAGAGCATATTTTGAAGCCTCCATGTGTTTGCTGGATTTTTCATTTTCTTTGCATAATTTATTTCTAGTTTCTTACCTTCATGGTCTGAGAAACTGTTTTGTACAATTTCAATCTTTCTGAATTTACTGAGGCTCTTTTTGTGTCCTAGTATATGGTCTATTCTTGAAAATGTTCCATGTGCACTTGAGAAGAATGTGTATTCTGCTGCTTTTGTGTGTAGAGTTCTGTAGATGTCCATATGTTCTAATGTGTTCTTCAGTGCCTCTGTCTCCTTACTTGTTTACTGTCTTGTTGATCTGTCCTTTGGAGTGAGTGGAGTGTTGAAGTCTCCTAGAATGAATGCATTGCATTCTATTTCCCCTTTTAATTCTGTTAGTATTTGTTTCACATATGTAGGTCCTCCTGTGTTTGGTTCATAAATATTTATAGTGGTTATATCTACTTGTTGGTTTGACCCTTTTATCATTATGTAATGTCCTTTTTTAGTCTCTGGTGACTTTCTTTGATTTGTCTGATACAAGTACTGGAAGTCCTGCTTTTTTCTCCCTATTAGTTGCATGAAATATGTTTTTCCATCCCTTCACTTTTAGTCTGTGAGTGTCTTTTGGTGTGAAGTGAGTGTCTTGTAGGCAGTATATAGATGGGTCTTGTTTTTTTGTCCATTCAGTGACTTTATGTCTTTTGATTGGTGCATTCAGGCCATTTACATTTAGGATGATTATCAATAGATATGTACTTATTGCCATTGCAGGCTGTAGATCTGTGGTTACCAAAGGTTCAAGGCTAACTTCCTTACTATCTAAGAGTCTAACTAACTCACTTAATATGCTGTTACAAACACAATATAAAGGTTCTTTTTTCCCCCTCCTTTTTCTTCCTCTTCCATTCTTTATATATTAGGTATCGTATTCTGTACTCTTTGTCTATCCCTTGATTGCCTTTGGGGATAGTTAATTTAATTTTGCATTTGCTTAGTTAATAGCTGTCCTCCTTTCCTTACTGTGGTTTTATTACCTCTGGTGACAGTTATTGAACTTTAGGAACACTTCCATCTATAGCTATCCCTCCAAAATACACTGTAGAGATGGTTTGTGGGAGGTAAATTCTCTCAGCTTTTGCTTATCTGAAAATTGTTTAATCCCTCCTTCAAATAAATGATAATCTTGCCAGATAAAGTATTCTTGGTTCAGGGCCCTTCTGCTTCATGGCATTAAATACATCATGCCACTCCCTTCCTGCCTGTAGGGTTTCTGCTGAGAAGTCTGATGATAGCCTGATGGGCTTTCCTTTGTATGTGATCTTATTTCTCTCTCTGGTTGCTTTTAATAGTCTGTCCTTATCCTTGATCTTTGCCATTTTAATTACTATGTGTCTTGGTGTTGTCTTCCTTGGGTCCCTTGTGTTGGGAGATCTGTGCTGCTCCATGGCCTGAGAGACTATCTCCTTCCCCAGATTAAAGAAGTTTCCAGCAGTTACCTCCTCAAAGACACTTGCCATCCCTTTTTCTCGCTCTTCTTCTTCTGGTATCACTATAATGTGAATATTGTTCCATTTGGATTGGTCACACAGTTCTCTCAATATTCTTTCATTTTTAGAGATCCTTTTTTCTCTCTGTGCCTCAGCTTCTTTGTATTCCTCTTCTCTAGTTTCTATTTCTTTTATCATCTCCTCCACCATATCTAATCTGCTTTTAATACTCTCTATTGTGCTCTTCAATGATTGGATCTCCCACCAGACTTCATTCCTGAGTTCTTGAATATCTTTTCTTACCTCCATTAGCATGTTAATGATTTTTATTTTGAACTCCCTTTCAGGAAGATTTATGAGGTTGATGTCATTTAAATCTTTCTCTGGAGTTGTATTAATTTTACTTTGAACCAGGTTCCTTTGGCATTTCATATTTGTATATGCCACCCTATAGTGTCCAGAAGCTCTACTCTTTCCAGCTGCTCAGCCCCTGAAACAATCTCAGGGGTTGCAGGGGAGTGTTATTAGTGCCTGGAGGGAGGAAAGAGCTGTTTCCTGTTTCCTGGCTGCTATGCCTTTTTTCCACTGCCTGAACCAGTGGGCCAAGCACACAGGTATAAGCCTCTATGCTTTGTGTTTGTAGTTGCTGTAGAGACATCTTCCTTCTGGCTGGCATAATGCCAGGGTAGGGTTTGCCATTTTGTGAGCCAGGTGGGGCTGGCCTGGAGAAAGGTGCAGTAGGCTGCGTATCATGGAGGGGATCCTTGGAGCTGTGTAGCCAGCCAGGGAGCTGGAGCACCTGAAGATCATGAAAGTTCCCAACCTGCTGGGCAGAGTGCACCTGGACAATTTTGTCTACCTGTCCTTTCTCCTGAGCAGTAAGCTCTGTGCAATCCTTGCCCCTTTAGCAGCCCTCTTGCTAAGGGCTTCCTTGTTAGGAAGTCTCTCAGACTTCCCACCTTTCTTTTGTCCCAGAGCAGCCAGATATGGATCCCTTGCTTTCCACAAGTGGCTGGAATCTCAGTCTCTCCAGGAATTCTGCCTGTCTTAGCTTTCCAACACCCTAATAATGAGAGTACCATGCAAGCACCATGAAATGTAGGTTTGTGCTCCCAGAGAGGATCTCTGGAGTTAGGGATTCAGGAGACCCAGGCCTCCACTCCCTCCCTACTCCATTTCTCTCCTCCTGCTGGTGAGCTGGGGTAGGGTAAGGGCTTGAGTCCCACTGGGTCACAGCTTTGGTATGTTACCCTGTTCCATGAGGTGTGCTCTTTTCTCCAGTTGTATGCAGTCTGGTGCAGTCCTCTTTCCTGTTGCTCTTTCAGGACTAGTTGTATTTGTTATATTTTCATATTATATGCAGTTTTAGGAGGAATTCTCTGTCTCACCTCTCACGCTGCCATCTTTAATCCTCTGCATATCTCCTTAGTTTTTGCTTAATATCTTTTTCTAATCCAAGACCCCATTTAGGACCACATTCCATTTAGTCATCATGTCTCCTTAGGCTCTTCTTGGCTGTGATAGTTTCATACTTTCTTTTTTTTTTTAGACTTGACATACATACAATAAATTGCACAAATCTTAGTATACAGCCTGATGAATTTTAACATGTGTATATACTCACATAACCTCCACCCAAATCAAGATATCAAACATTCTATTTTTTTCCCTGTTCCTCTATTTCACCCATTCTCCTATCCCTTTCCCCTTTGGTAGCCACCTGTCTGTTCTCTGTGTCTATGAGTCTATTTCCGTTTTGTTGGTTCATTTGTTTCATTTTTTAGATTGCACATATAAATGAAATCATATGGTATTTATCTTTTTCTGTCTGACTTACTTCACCTAGCATAATTCCCTATGCTAATCTATCCATGTTGTCACAAATGGCAATGTTTCATTCTATTTTATGGCTGAATAATATTCCATTGTGTATATGTACCACCTCTTCTTTATCCATTCATGTATTGATGGACACTTAGGCTGTTCCCATGTCTTGGCTATTGTAAATAGTGCAATGATAAACATAGGAGTGCATATATCTTTTCAAATTAGTGATTTAGGTTTCTTTGGATAAATTCCAGAAGTGGAAGTGCTGTGTTGTATGGTCAGACTTTCCTTTTCTTGATGAACTTTATAGTTTTTTTTTAAAGGTATCATTGATATACAATCCTATGAAGGTTTCACATGAGGAACATTGTGATTTCAACATTCACCCATTTTATCAAGTCCTCCCCACCCCATTGCAGTCACTGTCCATCAGCATAGAGTCATTACTTGGATGACCTTGATAGTTTTAAGGAACACTGGCAACTTATTTTATAGAAAGTCACTCAATTGGGAGTTGTCTGAGGTTTTCCTTATAATTAGACTGGGCTTATTGTGTTTTGGAAGGAAGACCTGATGGAATTGCTGTTCTCATTAAGGCTTATCAGGGGTACATGCTATAACAACATAACTTACCACCATGGATGTTAATAGGATGATGTTTGACCTTACTGGGGAAGCAGGGAGCTACCTGAAGAATGGGCCAGAACCTCTGTCCCCAGGTATGTGTAGGAGAGGTTGTAGGGAGAGGAGCCTGAGCTCCAGACTCCATTATAGAATGAAAAAAGCAGAGAAACCTGACAAGGCAAGGACTATGCCTCTTGGGAAACCCCAGGGGTTTACACTACTGATGACAAGATGGCTTCAAAGGTGGGGGAAGGTGCCCTGTGCCTGGTCCCAGCCAGTGCCTGGTGAGTGGATGCCCAGGGACAGTTTTGAGCATGCTGCAAAATCCAGGGATCCTGTGGGAAGTAATTTATGGACAAACATTTGCTGAGCAGGCAGAGGCTGTATTTAAAATGTGAGCCCCATCCTAAGTAAATTAAGGCACAAACATTACACAGATATGGCATAAACCAGGCTGGTAGGAGAAACATGCCTGAGGTTTGGATCCATGGGTTAGAAGCTGCAGAGCCTGGGGACACCCCAGGCTAGCCTGGCAGGTTCTTCACAGCTTAAGGGTGGCAGGGCTCCAAAAGGCAGGAGCTGGCTTCGTCTGTAATGAAGCTGTCTGCACTGTGCATTCGATGTCAGCCATGCTTCCTTCCCAACCACCATTATGCCTTGGTGATGGAAGGTTAGCACTCTTCTCTCCTTACTCACAGATGGCCTCTGCTTGGCATACAGGCCTAAATTCTCTTGGGCTATGGGTTTTCACAGATGCTCCTGCACGGAAAGTCCCCAGGCTGCTCCAGGATGTCCTCTGTAGTGCCCCATCCTGTCCTCCTGATCACAGCTGCAGGCAGCCTGAGCCACATTCCTCCTGCCTGAGTCATTCTTCCAGGCCACAAGCTGCAGTTCCTCCAGCTTGGCCTAGGGAAAAGCCACTGCCAATTTCATCATGTTGTCCCTTTACTCTTTAAAAATACTACAGATTTATTTTTTATTGCCTACATGAAATGGCTGTTATCCAAAGAAAATTTTCCATCTTCCCTTTTTCTGTATCTTTCTCAAGATCCAGCCTATCACATCCCTGCTGGACCCACTCCTAATTACATTATCTGTACATTCTTTTTAGTTTTCCATGACTATTATAATAACATTTTGATCAAAAATCTAACTTATACTTTTAGCTGTGGCCCAAGCAATCCCCATCCACCAATCGGTGCACTTCTGCCTTTCTTCTTGCTTATCGGTGTCTTATCTCCCTGACCACTTTACTAACCTTTCTATGGCAGGAAGTTTCCATTCCTTCATACAAATGGATGAATGAGTGAAAAATGAGCAAACATGATCATGCCAAATGTCTAAGCCATGTGATCTTGAATTAGCTGAATTGACCAGTATTCTGAGACCACATGGATCTTGTTTACCTTAAATAATTGGCAGACTCTGGAATTGTGTCACATTGAATTTCAAGTTTAATATACCTGTAATACATAATTTGGGGCTAAATTTTGTGCTGATTACTAGATTCTAGATGAGCAATAAGGAATGCCAATGGTTTTAGAAAATTCATAGGAGGAAAACTTAAACTTGAAAACATTATTTTTATGGACATTGACATTTTCACCCAGAATTTGACAGGGACACACCTAGTATCCCCACAGCATAATTTAGGTCAGGGGGTTTTATTCTAAGCTCAACTCTTCCACTTTTTTTTTTTTCTCGTCAGTCTCCAATCTTCTGAAGTATAACAAACAAGTTCTTACATGGTGAACAAGTTCTTACATAGTGAATAAGCTCTTACATGGTGAACAGTACAAGGGCAGTCATCACAGAAACTTTCAGTTTTGATCACACATTATGAACTATAAACAATCAGGTCAAATATGAATATTCGTTTGATTTTTTTTTTTTGAAAGGGCATCTCTCATATTTATTGATCAAATGGTTGTTAACAACAATAAAATTCTGTATAGGGGGGTCAATGCTCAATGCACAATCATTAATCCATCTCAAGCCTAATTCTCGTCAGTCTCCAATCTTCTGAAGCATAACGAACAAGTTCTTACATGGTGAACGAATTCTTACATAGTGAATAAGTTCTTACATGGTGAACAGTACAAGGGCATTCATCACAGAAACTTTCGGTTTTGATCACGCATTATGAACTATAAACAATCAGGTCAAATATGAATATTCGTTTGATTTTTATACTTGATTTATATGTGAATCCCACATTTCTTCCTTATTATTATTATTATTATTTTTAATAAAATGCTGAAGTGGTAACTCTTCCACTTTTAAGAACTGTTCCTTAAATATTGAATGCTCATGTTGTATCAGGTAAGATGGTTAGTAATTTCTACTCATTCCCCTATGAAAAGAAAATATTCCCTAGTTTACTCACTTTAACAATCTCCATTCTTTAGTCAGCAAATGTTTACTGAGCTCTACCATGTGCCAAAATCTTCTCTATGCCAGGCTCCCTGCTATTGAGGATCTCAGCCTTGGGACCATGCAAGGCAACAAACAAGCCTGCAGACTTCCAGAGCTCCATGAGAGCACTTGGGGGAATTCGGGGGCAGAGAAGGAGCAGGAAGTCTTCCTGGAGGAGGTAACTGCTGCACTAAGTGCTGAAGTGTAAGGGAACTCTCCAAGTGATAGCGCACAAGGAGTGAGCTTGCCCCAGGGTGGGAAATTAGTTGTGCTAGACACACTCATTTGAAAGGAGACATTTGGCCAGACATTTAAATAGGAATTAGGAAGCATTCTTCCATATCCAAGAGCTTTGAGGACAGTGAAGCCAGGATACAAAATCATGATCCCCCCATCATGATCTGTTCTTCAAGTGGTGAGGCTTAGTGAATGGCGATTCCAGAGAAGCCAGGGCATAGCTTCCCAGATGCCTTTCACCTTCCCAGCAGTCTCATGACCAGCTTGGACCCTAACTCCTATGCAGCCTTGGGCAAATAGCCCAACATCTTTGAACCTCAGTTTCCTCCAGGAGAGCTGCACAGGGAGAGCTCAAGGGCACCTGGAGTAGGGGGTGAGAGACAGTGGCACCTCACTTAGAGCTCTTCTGGCCCTGCCAGTCCACATTTACTCAGATTTACAAAAACCATAGTTTCTGGAATGATGGGTCACAGAATCTTCAGAAATGGGCACCTCACCACTCATTGCTCCTACCTTCCCTCCCCTAATTTAAAGACAATTTCTAATCCTTTCCTTTAAATTCAATGACTCTTAAGGGAGCAAAATGGTAGTTAAATAAATATTACATCTGGAAAAGCCATGGACCATTTTTAGTCTAGCTGTTGATTTTCATTCAAATGTTTATGAAGTGTGTAAGATGTGGAAGCCTTACTGCCAGGTGTGATAATGCCAATGTAAACAAGTTTCAGCGTGGTCGCCCAGTTTTCTCCTTTAGAGAAGGTGTATTGGTCTAGGTTCTCCAGAGACACAGAACCAACAGGATGTAGGTATATGTATGGAGAGAGAAATTTATTTTAAGGAATTGGCTCACATGGCTGTGGGACTGGCAAGTCTGAAATCTGCAGGGCAGGCCAGCAGGCCAGAAATCCAGGGAAGAGATGATGTGGCAGCCTGAGTCCAAAGGCAGCCAGAAGGCTCCCTTCCTTCCTCTTTAGGGGACCTCAGCCTTTTTTGAGGCTTTCAAGTGAATGGATGAGGCCCACCCATACCATGGAAAGTAATCTGCTTCATTCAAAGTCTGCTGGTTTAAATGTTAATCTCACGTGAACTACCCTCACAGCAACATCTAGACTGGTGATTGACTAAATATCTGGGTACTGTGGCCCAGCCAACTTGCACATAAAGTTAATCATTACAGAACACTACATGGGGATAATCACTTGCATGGTAATTTCGGTATTTGCATTTTACATCCAGACAGAGTCCCTGTGCTCTTTCTTGCCCTCCTCAGGCAGCTCCAAGCAAATCTCCTGCCAGAGGAAGCAGGGGCTGAAAGGAACCCCATGTGCAGATGGAGGGCACCTGGCTCACTGCCCTCCCTGTCTCCTAGCAGCCATGCAGTTTGCCCCTTGAACTTCTGGTTCCCCAGGTGCAAACAGATACGCTGCTATACCTATCTCACAGGGCTTTCATGAGCATTAAATGGAAATAAGGTATTGCAAGGGGGGCACGCTTTGTATTCCATCTGCTGCAGACAGTGCACTCAGGAGGAGCTAGTGTGCCCTGACACCGAGTGGGGCAGGACAGAGTCTCGTGCTCTGATGGCTAGGGTCAGGGGCCCCCCTTATGACTGAGGCAGCCTGGGAAGGAGGATCCAACCTCAGGAATGAGCCTGAGTCAGTAAATACTTCCAACTCAGAGCTCCTGAGTTTTTCCTCTTTTAAAAGTACTTCTTCATTACTCCTACCCCTTTCTCCACTCCTTTCTCCAAAAGAGACAACTACTCACTCCTTGGCATGAATCATTTCACATCCTTTCTTATTGATTTTTTTGTTACTGCAAAATGAGGTTCACCTATAGTTTTGTGACTTTTTCATTCACTTAGTAATATACCATACATGTTTTTTCATGTCTAAATCTGGCTTTTGTAGAGTAAGGTTTTTTTCTATTCACTTAAATTAGTGAAAAAAGGAAAAAAGGAAAATAAATAAAAGAGATTCTTATAAATAAAAGATGAATCTCACTCTGGAAATCAGCTTTCTGAGAGAAAGTGTCCATATTGTTCAGCCCTGTTTTCTCTGGGAAGGCCTGGAAATGCTGTCATGAGGTCTTCTTGCCTTTGCTCTCCCAGACCCGAAGTGCACCCCAAAGTCTCCGCTTACACATTCTGCTCATGGAGTCTTCCATCTGGCCTTTCTTCTTCACTCCTGTGGCTGTATGTGTCTCTGAGGCTGAGCCAAGAGTTACTGGCTCTCTGCCACGCCATGAGCAAAAAAAAAAAAAAAAATGCCAGCATTGGATTTTAGAGAAAATGGTAGTAAGTAGGCACAAATACTTAGGCTATTGTTTCCTTACAAAACCTTCCAGACAGGCAAACAAAGAGTTCAGATGAATTGTCCTAATGTGTGCTTTTGGGACACCTCTGATAGTGTCTTTGAAAAGACCAGAAACTCCCTCATTTTTTTCTCTAGTTAGCAATTTCCTTCCTAGCTGCTACTGGGGAGATATCAGTCACTAAGGCCTTGGTTGGATCCCTGAAAAAAACCCTCACAATATTCCACAGTGCAAAACTCTAGGCCATGGCTTTCTATATTCATGCTGGAAAATCTGAGGCTCTGAGTCACCTGGGCGGGTGGAGGTGACTCATCTTTCTGACCCTTAGTGGAGGACAGTGGTGTGTTTGGTGTACACTATGCACCTGTCAGCAGCTAGCATCCTGTTAGCCAGGAAAACGCCTCTTTCCAGGAAAGGCTTTGTTTGCAGCTGGGACAGAAGCACCAGTGGACAGAGGCCACTGAGTCATAGAAAACCAAGCTGAATCCAGGGGTTCTGTGTTTGTAGTAGGAGGAAAGATGCCCCATTTTCCCACCTAACATTGTCGGCAAACTAAGTAGACAACTTGCCCCTTTTTTGTTTTTAAAGATTTTATGGCCATTACAGGAAAACAAACAATGGTAGTATACACAATGAATAGCAAGGCAGGCATAATGCAATAAAACTTTCAGAGGTCCAGTGGGTGGTCTCTCCTACCCTGGGGGAGTTCATTTATCAGTCTTCTAACCACCCCCTGACTTCTCTCTTCCCCTGGCCTCACTCACAGATTATTTATTTAGCTAGTTATTTACTCTTTCCCTTGTTCCATAAAATAGTTGAGCCAGCTTATAAAAATACACAGAATAAAGGATGGAATAAATGACTAAGATAAGCAATAAGACAAGGAAAACTGTTGATAGAGCCAGCGATAAGATGAGCACATGGAAATGTCTATCATATGATGTTGTTCAGTTACTACAGCTGGGCTGCAGATTTGGATCTAAGAGTCCTATAAGCCAAAGAAAAAGGGAAAAAATAAACGGGCAGAAGGTTCACTTTGGCAAAGGAAAAGATCCACCTGTGTAATGCAAAGACCAGAGGGAGGTGAGTGATCATAGTTCACACTTGCAGGGCATGTGGGCCAGGGACTGACTTAAATGCTCTTTCAGCATTTTGTCATTTGATCCTGGCAACCATGTGGGATGGATACTATTATGATGCTCATTTTACAGATAAGAAAACTGGGGATTTGAGAGTGAGTCAGTAATTTTCCCAAAATTACAGAGTTGGTTATAGAAATGAGATTCAAACCCAGGCTGTCAGGTTCCATGTCTGGGTGCCCAACCAGGAAATTTACCCTTCAGGGCACTGGGGTTGCTGAGGACATAAGGGGATATTTCCAAAACAAATAAAATAGGGATTTTTGTGGGGCTGTGTCTACTTACCTCTTTCAATGCCATTTCCTAATACAGGCACAAAAATATGAATGCAGTTGAAATTTGGTGAAGGCAATTGCTTGAAATTTGGTTTGTTGATGTGCTTAGTTTTTGATGATCTAATTTCCTACTCTGTATAGATGTACAAATATTGCATATTCTACCTGGAAGTAGATCAAAAGGTATGTTCTCAAACCATAGTCAGTCATTCTAATGCATCCCAAACCCACTCTAGTATGATTTATTTATTCCCCAGGAGAAACCTGAAGCTTTGGTCTTTACTTCCATGTCTACTTCTGATAGGAAATATTCATACAGCCCTCTGGGACCACAGAACACACAAAGAAGATCTCTATTTAGAACATCTAAAGGACAACATCACCTGCTTTGTGGTTCTTTACCTATTCTTTGTGAGATTTTTTAAGAATTGGGTATTCCTCCCATACCATTCAGGCAGCATTTCTCAAACTTTCAGCATACACAAACCACTTCAAGCTACCGTAGACCACCAATTTTAGGTAAAAAGTCAGCATAACTTTTAATAATAAAAATATCATATTCTTTTAAAAAGCTTGTTATTATGGAGAAATTCAAACATGAATGAAAGTAGAATAGTATAATGAACCTTTGCATACCCATTCCTGAGAGTCAACAATTATTGACTCATGGCCAATCTTGTTTCAGCACTACTCACATCCACTTCCTTTCTCCCATACTATCCAGAGGCAGATCCAAGATATCATTCCACCCAGAAATTTTAGGATTTGTCTCTAAAAGCTTTGAATCCTTTAACATTACAAGACCATTATCACACTTAAAGGTATTCATAAGTTCCTAAATATCATCACATATCAAATTTCCAGTTGTCTCAAAAATATTTTGTTTGAATTAGGATCCAAATAAGGCCCATATGTTCCTACCAGATAGAACATTATTATAAATAACACTAATCATTTCATGTATTTATAAGAGGACATAATCTTCAATTTCTTTCCAAAGTATCTGTCCTATTTGTTCTGTCCTATTTGGTCAGGTTTCTTTACACCATCCTCCATCCATTTCTTCCTCTACCCTTTATTTTTACTAAGTTAAGTACTCCCGAATCACAGTTATAGGTCACTGGGAACACCATCAAGTGTCTGATGTCTTTTCCTAACTGCCATGGATTCAGAAATTGGAGATTTCTCACTGTAAACACCTTTGGCCAATTACAAAACACATCCAAATCCAGATGGATGCATGAGTTAACTTTGGAGCTGGGGAAAACGGGTCCCTTTATCCACATGGACTGCTCCAAGCTCTGGAAAAAATTTGTCCAACATTACAGATAGTTCTAAACTATGCCCAATAATAGATTGCTCTCCTCTTTAAGTGAAGGTGAGTATCACGTATTGGGAGTCAAACTCCACTCAGAGCAGATTAGAACTTGGTTTTGTCATATGAAAACAATCTGATTTCTCAGCTAATTGTTTCATATTTTATGAGGCTGAGTTTATCCTTTGGATACTACAGGCCAATGCCAGGAATGACAGGTATCTGAGATAAATCACCAGTGGACATGATCTGATGGGCAAAGTCAAGTTCTCATCCCAAATTGTATAAAGGCCTTCTGACAGCAGAGAGGGAAGGAGAGGGGTGGGGAGCAGAATGCCAGAAAAAGCAGTTAGGAGGACAACAACAATGTCCAGGCAGGAGGTGATGTGCTACTGAAGCCAGGAAGGATCAAGGCCAGAGGATCATCAACATGGGAGAAGAGGGAACCTTGGACTGATTGAATGTGCAGGGTAAAGATGGGAGAGGGAAGAATCTTCAGTGACATTCATGTTTTTGGACCCAGTACTGGGATGCTGTGTAAGAATGAATCCTAAATACACACTGTCTTGCCAATGGATTTCAGCCCCAGGCAAGCACCACCCCTTCATCCTTCCCCAGCTCCTCCATTTCTGGGGCTGATGGCACCTTTCTCTCCCCTCCTCCGAGTGTCTCCTCTGCTACAACTTTACCTTCTCTACAGTGCCTCGCAGCAATGCTAGCTCAGTCTTCAGCAGCTCTCTTACCTTCACCTCAATGCTTCGCAGCTGGTGTTCTCGTGCCACCTCTGCCCGTGCTTCCCTCAGGAGTTTGGCTTTTTCTTTGATGGTCTTTTCTTCCTTCAGAGCATTTGGCAGCTGTCATGCCAATGGGTTTCAGCCCCAGGCAAGTTCGCTGTGGATTCAATGTGACCAAAGAAATTGACAGCAAAACGTTCTTGGGGTGAAAGGGTTATACCCACCTTTATTTCCAGGTGGCAGGTCAGTCACTAAAATCCCATTCACTCAGAGTGAGTCTGCAGGCAGCAAGCCAGTCTCTGGGCCTCTCTGCCTGCACAGCTGTCCCACACAGCTCTCCTCTGGGCCTCTGCACAGTTGTCCCACACAGCTGTTCTCTGGGTCTCTCTGCCTCTGGGCCTCTCTGCACAGTCATCCCACACAGCTGTCCTCTGGGCCCCTGTCCTCGGCACTGCTGGCACTCCAGCCACTGCTCTGCTCTCCTGCAGCCTTACAGTCCTGCCACTGTGTCACGCCCAGAGCACTGGGTGGAGCTCTTTTTATAGAGTCAACAGCCATGTATTGTCTACCGGTGTGCAGTGAGCTAGTCAACCAGGGCCAGGTGAGACTCCTGGCCACAGGAACTCTCATTTTATCCAGCACTGCCATCTCGTTCTGTAAGGAATCTATTACCTCTTCAATGGCACCTCACTGCCAGCGTTCTCCTATTGCCTCCTCTCGCATCAGTGCCATTTCCTTTTCAGGGAATCCACAGAAGTTTGCAACTCACATTCTCATGCTGCCATTTCTTGGGTCTTTTTCAGCATATCCTTTTCTTCTGTAGACTTTTTTAATACTGTGAGAAGCAGCCAACCCACAGTCCCGGCTGCCTCATGGCCACTCTCTCTCAAAAGACTTACTTACTATACCAAGGGCTATCCCCACTGCCTCAGGTATCACCTCCACTTGCCTCCAGTCCTAGGGTGGAGCCCAGTCCTCTAGGAGGCAAGCCACCTCAGACCACATACCCATTGGGGGACAATCCACTGTCTCTCCATTCATAGGGGCAGCCCTCTGAAGCACCCCTCCCATAAGGGTAGCCTGTCTTTTTCCTTGGTCAACAATGAACCTGCCAACTTCGCCAATTGTCTTGCAAATGGGTTTCAGCCCCCGGCAAGTTCACTATGGATTCAGTGTGACCAAAGGAATGACAGTAAAACGTTTTTGGGGTGAAAGGGTTACACCCAACTTTATTTCCATGGTGGCAGGTCAGTCACTAAAATTCCGTTCACTCAGAGTGAGTCGTCCCACACAGCTGTCCTCTGGGCCTCTATCCTTGGTGCCGCCACCACTCCAGCCCCTGCTCTGCTCTCCTGCAGCCTTGCAGCCATGTCACCATGCAGCCCAGAACACTGGGCAGAGCTCCTTATATAGAGTCAATAGCAGTGTATTTCCCACACGTGTGCAGTGAGTTAACCAGGGCCAGGTGAGAATCCTGGCTACAGGAACTCACACACACACACACACACACACACACACACACACACACACACACACACACACACACACACACAGAGCTACAGGAACTCACACACACACACACACACACACACACACACACACACAGAGCTACAGGAACTCACACACACACACACACACACACACACACACACACAGAGCTACAGGAACTCACACACACACACACACACACACACACACACACACACACAGAGCTACAGGAACTCACACACACACACACACACACACAGAAATCCCTTCCAAACTACCCATGGCCCTGGGATAGAAAGAGCCAGCTGATCTGTGAATTAGAAAACCCCACATGTGAAATACTCTTTCTCGTTAGAGCAAGGGATCTCACCACTGGCTGCATATTAGAATCACTGGGGGAATTTAAAATCTACTACACCAGGCCCCAGCTCAGGCCAGGTGAATCAGAACCCCTGGTTATTTTAATACCTCCATGCGAGATGACTCTGATGCACAGCCTGGACTGAGAACTGCTGGGCCAGTCATGGACAGCAAGGGCTGTTTCAGCACAAAACGACCTGCCGGTTCCAAAATCTAGTAGGAGTGCTTATTGAAGCTGTTCACAGCTTGAAGCTTAGTTTGACTCAGCTTGCACCCATTGCTGGGGGTGAGAGAAACAAGTGGACATTTGGAACTCAGCTTCCCAGTTTAAAGAGGATGGCAAGAAAAACCTGGCAGGAACAGGAAAGAAGGGAGACAGGTGTTCAGCACACATGCTTCCCTCTGCCTGTGGCAGGCAGTAGTTCTCACACTTCTGTGTGTCACATTCACACTGGGATATTTGTGAAATGCAGATGTCAGGGCCCCACTCCCAGTGTTGGTAATTTAGGGTGTGGCCCAGTAATCTGCATTTTAATGGGGACCAGGTAACTCTGACAGAGGGTTTATGGTGCACACATACATCCCCAGAAACCCTGAGAGACCTACAGGAGCAATGGTCTCTGGGGCCCCATGGGGGGTGTGCAGGGCAGGGATTCTCATTCACCCTGAACCCTGGCCCAGGAGTCTGAACATTTAGGACTGAGAAAGTGCCCAGCAATCAGTGTTAGAAATTATTAGAATTTCCGTTCTTAGAAATGGTTAAGAGTTGGACAGTGAGGCACTAACTGAGGGGCCTTCATGAAAAAGAAGTGGACCTGTCCCATTTTCTTTGTATAATAGCAGGTGGAAGTGAAGCCAGAAGGGCCCTTGACTCACTCCTTGTTTCTACCAAAAGGGAAACGGGGGTTTTCCCAGGCCGACTGCTGGCAGGATGTGCAGGAGCAAGCGGGAGTGCAGGGAGCAGCTTCTGGTCCTTCCAGAGAACTTCTGTCTCAGCAGTGGGTTTCCAAGTGAGGTCCCCAGACCAGCACCATCAGCATGACTTGTTACAAAGGCAGATACTAGGTCCCCTTGGACCTACTGGATCAGACTCTCTGAGGGTGGGACCCCACTATGCGTTACAATAAGGCCTCAGGTGATTCTGTCATTCGGGTTTGAGGACCTCTGCACCAGAGGCTCAAATGCTTCAGGCTCATGGGCTTAGGAAAGGTTTCCCGCCTCTCCTGGCTATCACCTGTTTCTTTACGTGGGGGAAGGGAGAGCCACACAGCACCCGTCCCACTGTCATCACAAGTTACTGGAGAAGATGCTGAATGGCACAGAGGCTGCCACACCTGGAGAAAAGGAAGCCAGCTTCCAGGCAGCTACCCCTTACCCAGCAGGCTACCCTCCCAGCTGACTCTTGGCTTAGTTTCCTACAAGCCTAGAAAGGGGTGCAGGAGGGGCTTTCCCTCAGAAAGAAAAGGCACCTGGGCACCTAACTCCCCAAAGCAGAGGCAACTCTGGCCCAGAAGCCCCAGGGCCTGGCTCCATTGTCCTCCTTAAAGAAATATGGAAGTAGGACTCCAAAAGGCCCAGGGCATGTCCCCACACTCACCTTCTCCTGGCCCAGGGGTGCTTCTTCTTGTAGGATGGGGAAGCAAACAATGCCATTTTGGAACAGGCTTCAGTCAAAGGGATAGCATCCTGTACCAGAAAGAAGAAGCCTTTCTGTTCATACCCTAAGCCTCCTGAACTGGGGCCAGGGCTGGCATTCTATTCAGCTCTGGTTGCAGTGACAAGTATCACAGACTGGGTGGCTTAAATAACAGACACACTTTCCTCTCAGTTTGGAGGCTGGCGAGAGAGCCTGATTCAGACTGAGGCATGGGGCGAGGACTGGCCCACCGCAACAAGGCTGAGTTATAAAGCTCTTTCTTCTCCAGTCCCATGTTTGGGTCTCCTCCTAGCATTCTCATAAAAAAGAAAAACTAACGTCCTCTATAGAGGGAGTCACCAGGATCAGGAATAATCCAGCCCCGTTGTCAGAATTCACTGTAGAGTCTTTAAATGTGTTATAGGAGTGTTCAAAACTTTGAAACAAAATTCAGGGGATTGTACCTTGGTTAAATTAAAAACACAATTTTATATGTTCTTGTTAAACAGCTTTACTTGAGGCAACAACTGAAGTTTAATTCAACAGGATATATCACACTTGGAGGGAAAACAGAGAAAAAAACACCCTTAGATTATAGCCAAACATTCTTTCCAAGGCACAGCACTTGACATTTCCAGATTGACAGCAGAATGAGTTTGTTTCCATCAAACAAAATCATGAATCCAATGTCTGCCTTTGAAACAGTTTTCCACTTGGTCTCCATTTCTCAAGGCTCAGGGAACAATGCTTGTGGCCTTTCTCAAGGCCAGATAACCAGTAACTACATCAGATGGCAACCTCCGAATATAGGAAAACTCCTCGATGGTACTGAACCGCAGCTTGCTCTGCGGGTCTGTGTACTTGGCCTGGGTAGGAAACAGGCATAGAAAAGGTCAGAAAGTTGTTAGTGGTGAATATTTAAGCTCAAGTTTAAAACTATTTTTCTGTTTTACTGAAAGTGAAATACATTTTCATTATATCTTACTCTGTCACCAAGATCATTAAATTGCTCTTTTGACAAAGGGTAGTTAATCTTTCTGACTCGAGAAATACTTTAGGGTATGGACAGAAGAGGAATAACCACATCAGACACTCTTCTGGCTGGTGCCTCAAGGGCTACAAGCAATAGGTCCAAAACTGAATTCATGAGGATCATCCCTCCCAGATCCCTGCCTTCAACTTCTCACCTGCTTCAAACAAGTCTGTCAGATCTGCTCCCCAAGGCAGGGAGTGGCACCTCCAGTACATGCTGGGCACACCCATCCCACCCTGTTACATTCCACCCATTCCAAGTGCACTCCTGTCCAGCTCTTCCGCCTCCATCCCAGGCCACTTCCACAGCTCCCTGGGCCACACTGCAGTCCTGGACTGGCCACCCACACCCCTCTTCCACTGGAAGAGACTGCCATCCGGCAACTCTAGGATCATCTTTACAGCTTCCAATTCTGATCACGTCATTCCTCGGCACAAAATCTCTCAGTGCTTCTCTGTTCTCAGGACAAAAAGGCCAAGGTCCTCAGCCTGGCTCTTTGGACCCTGAAAGCAGGCCTGGGCCCCCACCTTCCCAAGTTTCTTCCCCAGCCACAAGTCCCCACTCTCTGGTTCCAACTGTCCTGGCTCTCAGTCCTTCCTGTAATGCTCCACTCACCCTTTCCTTGAGAGAGACCCCTACCCTGGCCAACTGTGCTCTGTAATCACCGACTTACCCTTCAGGTCTCAGCCCCCAAGTCATATAATCAGAGAAGCCGTATCTGCTCCCCAGCTGTCAGAAACCCACCCTGACTTTCACCTCACCACATTCACCTCTGTGGAATGGTTATCTCTGTTGCTTTTACATTTATTATCTGCATGCCTTTTTGACTAATATCTAAGCTGTAAGACTACATGAGGCGGGAACCCTGTCTTTTGCTTAACATTGTATCCCAGCTCCAAGTATAATATAGGGTGAACAGGCGGCCTTTGGTTAGTGTTTGAACAACAAATAATGAATGAGTGACTAAATGAACAAATAAGTGGACAATCACAGAAAAGCGAATTTGTTTCTCACTGGCATATAAAAATTCTCTTTTGGTCTTTTTTCCCCAAGTGCAAAGTGGAGAAAATAATTCACTTACTATATAGCTCAAGATGTGTGTCTTCTACAGCTTTTGAAACATTAACATGAGGGTGAGTCATTTGGAACTCCTTTTAAAAAATTATAAAAGATGCCATTAAAGTCTATAGACAGGTAATATTCAGTTTGTCAAGTGAGGCTTGTCTGCTGCCATGCTGATCATCTCTGTGTGGACCTAGACTCAGCAATGCTGTGATTTCATAAGGGAGGGAGGTTCAGTGAAGCAGCAGCAAGTTGAACAGAACTTAGTCATAGGTTTTTCAGACTCGAATAAGTCTTCTACTCTGTCACTGGGGATCTTCCTAAGGTATTTAATGTCTGCATGTCAGGAAAATGAGATTATTTCTAAAAAGCTAAGATTAATTAAAGCTCTCTATATAATAAAACTTCGATCCTCTGGCTTAATCTATATATTGCCTTTCTGTGCCACATTTCCTTTAATGACAGTAATATAAAGAAAGGCTTAAATAGAAGTACAGCAACAAGTCCCTTTTGAGGGCTCCTGGACTTGAGGCAGTTAGATGAACTAACTGGCAGGGAAGGCTGCCCCGCAGTTCCAAGCAGGAATGCAGGCAGGTGCCTTTTGCTTTGATCATAAGGACTCCACATATGAACCAGCCCCAGCCGGGCTCCATTTCTGTGGCTGCCTTACTTCCACTGCCAAACTGTGCTGAGTTGGCCCCCCCAAGTGCAGACCTCACTGCTGAGAAGCCTGTGAAACAAATAATGCAGAGAACAGATATTGTGGTACCAGCAAGAAGGTCGCTCACAGAAACGTACACAAACCAGACGTGACCAGTACTCAGAACAGAAATGAGGATACGAAGTGACACTGTAGAGCTGAACAATAAAGAACTGCCCTCCTACAATCTGTCCTTCTCTGGATTCCACTCCTCAAGCCTACCTTCCCAGAGGGCAGGCAGCAAATTGCTTTAAGGCCTTTCTTGCTGCAGGGTGACTTGCTCCCCCTGCTGCAGTGTTCATTGCTCCCCCACCTCACCCAGAGCTACAGTACTTTCCATAGCTTTGTAACAGGTCTAAACACAGATGTGACCTTGCATGCAGTCATGCCATGCCCCAGCACAGGGTAAACAGCCACTTGGCTGGCTGGGAACAGGTGGACCAATGCAACCATGAGCAGGGCTTTATTTTTTAATTACCAGAACTTAAATTTATACAAGTGACAGGTGATCACATTCTCCTCCAAAAAAAGAAGAAAACATAATGAATAGACTAAAGTCCTTTACCACCATCTACCATCTGAAAGTCTTTTGTCTTCCCCTGAGGAAAACCATTGCTAGGTGGGCACCCTTCCAGATCTTGCTTATATATATCCTTATACACATATCTAAATATACTACAGAAATTACCCAATTCTTTTGTGAGTGTGTGAGAGTGTGTTAACATACACTTATAATGCTTTGCACCTTTTGGTAAACAATGTATCTTGGAGATTTATTCATGTTGTTACATATACATCAAGCTTGCAGAATAATATGAAAACACCCCTACCAGCCACCCTGTTGGTTAACCTTTATGTTGGTCCCAGTATTTTGCTTACACATTTTCTCCTATGTGTCTGCATGAAGCTCTTGTACATACTTCTTTTCTAAGGAGTTGCCTAGAAAGCAAACTGTTGGGTCTTAGGCTTTTGCTTTTTTGGTAGTGCCAAACTGTCATCCAAGGAAGTGTACCAATGTAGATCCCCACCTCAAAGCAGCAATGGATGAGGATATCTGTTTCTCTGTGTTAGTGACAATGCATATAATCAAATGTTTTCACTTCTTCCCTACCTGATGAGCCTTTTCCTTATTATCAGTGAGGCTGAATTATATACTTATTGGTCATCTGTATTCCTTCCTTGTAATTGTCTATTCATATCCTTTTAGCCAATTCTTCTATGGGATTATCTTTCAGTTTTTGTATACTCAGAATTTTTTAATTCTTACATACAGTTGGAGAAGAGGTTTTAGGTCATGTAGAACATGACAAGTGCTTTACCAATGGGATAAAGGGGTCTGGAACAATGCTTCTCAGAATGATTCTTATGCCTCCAAGTGTGTGAAAACCATGGCACAAGCAGACAGGCTGCCTGATGATGGTGAGGATAAAGCTACATTTTAAGGGACCACCTCGAAATCTGGCCATCAACCATGACTTTCACAAACTCAGCACAAAATGGTACAGGGAGAAATATCCCCTTTGGGTCATAATAGAATAACTGGTGCCAGACTAACTCTCCTGCCATAAATAACTATTAAAATGGGTCAAATATATGAGGTAACTGTTTTCAGCGTTGATAAGAGATAGCATAAGGCAACACTTCTCTGAATTTGAAGTCCCCTAAGGGGCCCTTTAAGAGCCCACGGTTGGGTGAAAACAGAACCCACCGCACACACACACACACACACGCCATTGTATCACACTTCTACTCTCCCTATTGTTTTTTAGGATATTATACTTCAGGGTCTGTTTTTAAAAGTTTGTAGTATACTAAGGAGTGTGTGCTCTCTGGAGAAAAAGGTAAAACATATGACTAATTGAGAGTGTATAACTAACATTTTTTTTCAAAAATACAATAAAAACACGAATCTTTCCCAATGTAAAATGTGTATCAATAATTAGTTTGTCACAGAAGTTGGGAGTCATACATTTTCATAAAAATGTAAACCATTTAAGTGATATGCATGAGTTTTAAAAAGTAAAATGCCTCATTATTTCTACAATTATGATAAAAATCCCATCTTCCAAATTGAATAGTAGTGAAAAGGATGAAGAAGGCAAACTGGAAGTTCCATACTCCAGCCACATTTGGACAAAAAGGAAATGAGGTTCTTTGAGGTTCCTGAGGTCGGTGACTTGCCCAAGTCCCACTTGTCTGACTATTCTGCTGTTTTAAACTGTATTCCCCAGAAGCACTTTAGAGGTCACTGTGGTGGCAAGAGGGGAGTAGGACAGAGGACCGAATCCACATGGACCACAGAATGTAGGTGGGCTCAAGGGGATTCTATTACAATATTTCATTTGGAAAAGGGGTACTGATGCTTAAAAATAAATTTGAGAATCACTGCCTTTAGCATACTGCCTTCTTAGAGAAGTTGAAATATTTTTTTTTAATAGTACAATCATCTCTAAAATGTAGGGAACTTTTTAAACTTCAGCTTTAAAAAAAAGAAAGAGTTGTTTCTTTGATGTTATCTCACATAGTTAACGAGCAGAGGAAGGGGAAGTGAAACTAGGGTCTCCTGCTTTCTGAAGCAAGGTTGTAGCCACTCTACAATAAATGTATGAATGCTTCACAAACTCAATACGTAATCAAAGTATGCAGGTTCCAGGCAGGACCAATCGTGGTCGATATTCAACATTGCTGAAAAAATAGACAGTACTCTGAACTTTTCTTTTCAATTCAATGTTATAAGACACAGACATGTAATTATACTCACAAGAAGACCTGAAACATCAGAATACTTCTTAGCTGGTTTAAAAGACGGAGGAGCATCAATACTGAAATCTGGGGGTAGAAAAAAAGACAACTAAATTGGCTTTTTTTTTTTGGTATCATTAATATACAATTATATGAGCAACACTGTGGTTACTAGATTCCCCCATTATCAAGTCCCCACCACATACCGCATTACAGTCACTGTTCATCAATGTAGTAAGATGCTATAGAATCACTACTTGTCTTCTCTGTGCTATAATGCCTTCCCCATGCCCCACCACATTATGTGTGCTAATCGTAATGCCCCTCATTCCCCTTCTCCCTCCCTTCCCAACCACAACCCCCAGCCCCTTTCCCTTCGGCAACTGTTAGTCCATTCTTAGGTTCTGTGAGTCTGCTGCTGTTTTGTTCCTTCAGTTTTTGCTTTATTCTTAGGATCCACAGATGAGTGAAATCATTTGGTACTTGTCTTTCTCTGCCTGGCTTATTTCACTGAGCATAATACCCTCTAGCTCCATCCATGTTGTGGTAGATGGTAGGATTTGTTTTCTTCTTATGGCTGAATAATATCCCATTGTGTATATGTACCACATCTTTTTTTTTTGGTATCATTAATATACAATTACATGAGGAACATTATGTTTACTAGACTTCCCCCATCAGCAAGTGACCCCACATACCCCATTAGTCACTGTCCATCAGCGTAGTAAGATGCTATAGAATCACTGCTTGTCTTCTCTGTGTTATACAGCCCTTCCCATGACCCCCACTACATTATGTCTGCTAATAGTAATGCCCCCCTTTTTTCCCCCTTATCCCTCCCTTCTGACCTATCCTCCCCAGTCCCAGTCCCTTTGGTAACTGTTAGTCCATTCTTGGGTTCTGTGAGTCTGCTGCTGTTTTGTTCCTTCAGGTTTTTTTTTGTTCTTATACTCCACAGATGAGTGAAATCATTTGATACTTGTCTTTTTCTGCCTGGCTTATTTCACTGAGCAAAATACCCTCTAGCTCTGTCCATGTTATTGCAAATGGTAGGATTTGTTTTCTTCTTATGGCTGAATAATATTCCATTGTGTATATGTACCACATCTTCTTTATGCATTCATCTACTGATGGACACTTAGGTTGCTTCCATTTCTTGGCTGTTGTAAATAGTGCTGTGATAAACATAGGGATGCATATGTCTTTTTCGAACTGGACTGCTGCATTCTTAGGGTAAATTCCTAGGAGTGGAATTCCGGTGTCAAATGGCATTTCTATTTTTAATTTTTTGAGGAACCTCCATACTGTGTTCTACAATGGTTGAACTAATTTACATTCCCACCAGCAGTGTAGAAAGGTTCCCCTTTCTCCACCTCCTCGCCAACATTTGTTGTTGTTTGTCTTTTGGATGGTGGCGATCTTTACTGGTGTGAGGTGGTATCTCAGTGTGGTTTTAATTTGCATTTCTCTGACGATTAGCGTGTGGAGCATCTTTTCATGTGTCTGTTGGCCATCTGAATTTCTTCTTTGAAGAAGTATCTGTTCAGATCCTCTGCCCATTTTTTAATTGGATTATTTACTTTTTGTTTGTTGAGGTGCGTGAGCTCTTTATATATTTTGGATGTCAACCCTTTATCGGATCTGTCATTTATGAATACATTCTCCCATACTGTAGGATGTCTTTTTGTTTTATTGGTGGTGTCCTTTGCTGTACAGAAGCTTTTCAGCTTGATATGTCCCACTTGTTCATTTTTGGTTTTGTTTCCATTGCCTAGGGAGATACGTTCATGAAGAAGTTGCTCATGTTTATGTCCAAGAGATTTCTGCCTATGTTTTTTCCTAAGAGTTTTATGGTTTCATGACTTACATTCAGGTCTTTGATCCATTTTGAATTTATATTTGTGCATGGGTTTAGACAATGACCCAGTTTCATTCTCTACATGTAGCTGTCCAGTTTTGCCAACACCAGCTGTTGAAGAGGCTGTCATTTCCCCATTGTATGTCCATGGTTCCTTTATCATATATTAATTGAATATATGTATTTGGGTTAATATCTGGGCTCTCTATTCTGTTCCACTGGTCTGTGGGTCTGTTCTTATGCCAGTACCAAATTGTCTTGATTACTGTGACTTTGTAGTAGAGCTTGAAGTTGGGGAGCATAATACCCCTCTACTTTATTCTTCCTTCTCAGGATTGCTTTGGCTATTCGGGCTCTTTTGTGGTTCCACATGAATTTTAGAACTATTTGTTCCAGTTCGTTGAAGGATGCTGTTGGTATTTTGATAGGGATAGCACTGAATCTGTAGATTGCTTTAGGAAAGATGGCCATTTTGACAATATTAATTCTTCTTAGCCAAGAGCATGGGATGAATTTCCATTTGTTAGTGTCCTCTTTAACTTCTCTTAAGAGTGTCTTGTAAAAAGCTTCTGTACAGCAAAGGACATCATCAATAGAACAAAAAGACATCCTATAGTATGGGAGAATATATTCGTAAATGACATATCTGACAAAGAATTGACATTCAAAATATATAAAGAGCTCATGCACCTCAACAAACAAAAAGTAAATAATCCAATTAAAAAATGGGCAGAATATCTGAACAGACACTTCTCCAAAGAAGAAATTCAGATGGCCAACAAACACATGAAAAGATGCTCCACATCACTAATCATCAGAGAAATGCAAATTAAAACCACATTGAGTTATTACCTCACACCAGTAAGGATGGCCACCATCCAAAAGACAAACAACAAATGTTGGCGAGGAGGTGAAGAAAGAGGAACCTTCCTACACTCCTGGTGGGAGTGGGAATATAAATTAGTTCAACCATTGTGGAAAGCAGTATGGAGGTTCCTTAAAAAACTCAAAATAGAAATACCATTTAACCCAGGAATTCCACTCCTAGAAATTTATCGTAAGAATGCAGCAGCCTGGTTTGAAAAAGACATATGCACCCCTATGTTTATCGCAGCAGTATTTACAATAGCTAAGAAATGGAAGCAACCTGTGTCCATCAGTAGATGAATGGATAAAGAAGATGTGGTACATGTACACAATGGAATATTATTCAGCCAGAAGAACAAAACAAATCCTACCATTTGCAACAACATGGATGGAGCTAGAGGTTTTTATGTTCAGTAAAATAAGCCAGGTAGAGAAAGACAAGTATCAAATGATTTCACTCATCTGTGGAGTATAATAATAAAGAAAAAAACTGAAGGAACAAAACAGCAGCAGATTCACAGAACCCAAGAATGAACTAACAGTTACCAAAGGGATAGGGACTGGGGAGGATGGGTGGGAAGGGAGGGACAAGGGGGGAAAAGGGGCATTATGATTAGGAGACATAATGTAGGGGGTGGGGGGCATGGGGAGGGCTATACAACACAGAGAAGACAGTGATTCTACAGCATCTTACTACGCTGATGGACAGTGAGTGTAATGGGGTATGTCGGGGGGACTTGCTGATGGGAGGAGTGTAGTAACCATAATGTCGCTCATGTAATTATAGATTAATGACACCAAAGAAAAAAAAAAGTGTCCTGTAGTTTTCAGGGTATAGGTCTTTCACTTCCTTGTGTACCACATCTTCTTTATCCATTCATCTACTTGTGGACACTTAGGTTGCTTACATTTCTTGGCTATTGTAAATAGTGCTGTGATAAACATAGTGGTGCATCTGTCTTTTTCAAACTGGGCTGCTGCATTCTTAGGGTAAATTCCTAGGAGTGGAATTCCTGGAACAAATGGCATTTCTATTTTAGTTTTTTGAGGAACCTCCATACTGCTTTCCACCTAAATTGGCTTTTAAACATTCAGATCCTCTGCTTTTTTTCTTAAAATACTATTCGAAAATATTACTGAAATTTTTACTGTGTGATTTAGTATGCACAGAATTATCTGGGAAAGTGCTGCAGTATGGCATCGACCAAGTGCAGGGTCTGGACCAAACTCTGCCCTGTCACCTGGGATCCTCTCTCAATGGAAAGGCCGGAAAGCTCATCTGCCCACAAACCACTTTCAGTGTGTCAGGCTATGTGAGCTGATCGTGATGAGATGCCAATGCCTAATTGGACCTGAGCATCCAGGGACTGGAAAGTCTACACCCAGACAACTGACTAGCTCATATCACTGACCTGAGTCACTCCATGAAAGATATGCAGTGGGACAGAAGATGGGGGGAACTTTGAACCTGGACTTTCCAGTGGAGTTGGACAGAACATATACTTTACATAGATTTGGAGATACTGAACCATAAAGCATTTACTCTTGAAAATACCAGCTCATACAGTGAAAGAGAACTGACCTTTAAACTGGTTATTAGAAACCCTCCTTAATCTTGGGCAGTCTTCTAGGGAACAAATTTTAAAAGTAGACATTTGAACCAGAGGTTTACCCAGTAGCAAACTTTACACCAGCTATTATCATATGATAACACCAGCATTATCGTATCATGACCTATTTTTCCAGATTGAAATATTAGCAGTAACTCTAAAAAGCACACACCCAAGACAACACAGATTCAACACAGACACAGTTATAAGGAAATATATACATAATCTCCCTATATTGATGCCATTATAAAACTTGTAAGCTAAAAATTATTTTCTACATTAATGCAAACATAATAAAATAATGTAGGTTGGTTGTAAGAAAGTTCCTAGTCTGAGCATCACTAATACATAGACGCCTCTAGATAGCTCACAGTTAGGATCATTCAGTTGCCATGGCAATGCCCTTTCCAAAGTGAGAATTTGTTTCAGGTTCTTCCAGGTTCTGTTCTTCTTGCCAGCTACTGCTCCACCATGGCCAGAGTGCTTGAATTGAAAGCAAGCATGGATTAGAAGAAACAAAAATCAATGGAGATTATCATTTTAGAATCTGAATTATGCTTATCATAACTAGAATATACACCTCATTCTGTCAGCAATCATTTGTACCCGTAAGACTTTTCTAAGAAATATTATACCATACACTTTACTCTTATAAAAAAACAAAGCTTTTGTTTTTTCAAAACCCATGAGTTACCTAGTGATGAAGTAGAAATAAAAGGGTTTTTTTTACATGCACATAGAGAATCAATCCTTTTCGGGGTCTAGCACTATAGATTCAATACTCATGAATTTCCAAATGCTTTAAAATAAATTTACAACAAAGTTAAAATTAAACTCATAACCATTATCTCTAAACTCCCTTCTGAGAACAGGACTCTGTCTTGCAAATTACTGGTGATCCTGGAAACCCAAGTAAACCTCAATCATGGCAAGGCAAGCCTTCTGGACATTTGTTTTTTCTTTGTATCCTATGAAGATGACAAAATAAAATAGAAAAGAATGTCAAAATCTGCTACACGCACTGGTAACACTGTATTTTCGAAACTAATTAACAAAAAAGAAACTTCTAATGGCATGGTCTGAATTGCTGTAATCTATTTATCCCTCAAGAACAAAAGGAAGAGTAGCCTATTTCTAGTTGACAGCACAATAGCTTAGATTTACTTAAAGAAACTTAATAAAAAGAGCCCTTCTTTTAGTTATTTCAAACATCTAAGACAAATCAAAAGAGAAGGCAAATAATCATCATGAAAATGACCCTCCTTCAAAATTGTATCATTTAACAAATTCCACAAAGGACATCAAAATTCTTGGGAACTGGTGCATTGGGAGATCAAAAGGAAGGGCCCCTTTTCTCCTGTCCCCACCCCTCCTCTCATAATAGCCCATGGCAGAAAAGGTAGCGACTTGGACTGATGGAAAAGGGGCACCAGTGTCATCTGCGCTGCAGGCCCAGCAAGATCAGACACTGAGGAATGGTTGCTTTTTATTTAAAACTACCTTAGATACTTACCACAAAATTGGGATCCTTAAATGGCAAAGGTTTGGCAGCTTTTTCCATAGGTCCTGTGCTAAAATCAGAGGACACCATTTTATTCTCACTCATGACTTCCATGCTGATACCCTTAAAATATAATAATGATAGTCTGAGATGAGTTTCTTTTAGTTAAGTTCTCTCAACAAGACATCAGCTGATATTGGTACTGCAAGACATGTAAAGGAACATGGAGCTCCAGAGCATGTAAAGGAACAAGACATGTAAAGGAACATGGAGCAGCAGGTGGCCTGCGCTAGAGGAGGCATGCCAGACTGCAAGCATCACCTGCTGGGCAGAAGCCACCCAGGACCTCAGCTGCCATGCTTCGCAGCTGCCGTAAGTGCCAAGCACATGGGTGTCCTACCTGAGTGGCTCATGTATCTCTGACAACTACACCAGTTGTGTGCTATTATCCCATTTACAGGGAAGAAAATAGGTGAAGGGGGATGGATTCAAGACCACATAGTGATTATCTTTGGATTCAATCCCAGGTCAGGCCAATTCCAAAAGCCACCACAATCTCCATGATGCCACATGGTCCCTACTCCTGCTAATCTTGTCAAACTGTTTTGAAGCATTAAGACAAAAGAGGTCCAGCTCCTTTAAGGGTCTCATCAGCTGTAGAATCCAAGTTAGAGCTAGTATGATTAAAGGGCATAAAAGGACTGGCGTTCTGAGGGAGGAGAGGAGGATGGAGGGCCATAGGTCAGCTGGCTGCAGCCAGAGTGAGCTGACAAGCAGGATAATATGCTTTAAAACAAAACCTTTTAAGCTAACAATCACAAAGAAAAAAAAAGCCAAAGTAAGAAACCACTTCTGATTTTTTAATGCAATTTCCAGCTTTCCCAGGCTGCAATTATTGTTTTTTTTTCAAATCAAATAGGTTTTAATTACCTTAGAGAATACACACCAATTCTAATAGAGGTCATTAATTTTTTTTTTTGAGAGGGCATCTCTCATATTTATTGATCAAATGGTTGTTAACATCAATAAAATTCTGTATAGGGGACTCAATGCACAATGTACAATCATTAATCCACCCCAAGCCTAATTCTCATCAGTCTCCAATCTTCTGAAGCATAATGAACAAGTTCTTACATGGTGAACAAATTCTTACATAGTGAATAAGTTCTTACATGGTGAACAGTACAAGGGCAGTCAAAACAGAAACTTTCAGTTTTGATCACATATTATGAACTGTAAACAATCAGGTCAAATATGAATATTCATTTGATTTTTATACTTTATTTATATGTGAATCCCACATTTCTCCCTTATTATTATTTTTTTAAATAAAATGCTGAAGTGGTAGGTAATGCAAGATAAAGGTAGAAAACATAGTTTAGTGCTGTAAGAGAGCAAATTTAGATGAGCAGGTGTGTGCCTGTAGACTAAGTGTTAATCCAAGCTAGACAAGGGCAACAAAACATCCACAGATGCAGAAGATTTCTCAAAACAGGGGGGGGTGAGGTTCTAAACCTCACCTCTGTTGATCCCCAATTTCTCACCTGATGGCCCCCCTGTGACTGTGCCTGTCTTAGGTTGTTCCTCCCTTGAGGAATCTTACCTGTCTCTGGCTAACCAGTCATCTTCCGGGGCCATACAGGGAGATGTAAATTGATAAGTGAGAGAGAGGCAATATTGTTTGAAAAGGTTAGCTTTTTACTTCTTTGCAGATTTATGCCCTGTGGCTATTACGCCCAGTATTTGTCTTGAGGTATCTTTACCACTTGGAAGAATTATGATACTTGGTAAATTTGATATGAGGCATGAATTCTATTTAAGGGTTGTAATTAGGAAGGAAGAAGAAAAGCTATAGCAGTAGCAGACGGAAGATAACATGGGAAGATTGATTACTTCTTTGACATATCTTCTTGTAGAGTAACTTAAGCACGTATAGGTTTTAAACTACTAATTAAATTGCATACACACATTAACATAATAGGAATACAGTTATATAACCAAAGCAGACCTATAATTACCAGCCATCTCCAGTGAAACCAAGAAAACCAGTTAGGCACCCTACGCATTTGTGAAAACTTATCTATGATATGGTGGATATTGTCCAACTGAACTTGAACAGTCTGAGAGAAATCAGACAAATTAAAACAACCCATTCCTGGGGACTGTTCACATTCCATATGTTCTTTTAACAGTAGATAGTCTGTAGTCATAAGATTTTGGAGCACTACAACTTGCACTTCTAATTCTTGGTTGAGTTCCAACAGTATAGATCCAGTCAAATTTGTTGTTTTACTGTATGCACAGGTCAGCTTAGATATCTCCTCCTTCATTCCAATGGCAAGTCCAGGAACTGGTGTGATGAATGCAGCTACAACTGCAGCATCGCCTGGATCTTTGTTGAGGTTTTTTGATGATCATCTTCTGGTATGACTCTTCCAGAGAGTGCTGATGTTGGAAGTTCTTCTTCATATCATATCTTAGTTCATTTTTTGGGTAGCCAAATTAGGCTTTGATCCTCTGTATAAACACAAACAGACCCTTTGCCCACACTTTGATATGCCCTTTATGCCATTGTGTAGAACTCATTGGAGGTCACCACACAGGAACTGTTAGTCCATTCTTGGGTTCTGTGATTCCACTGCTGTTTTGTTTCTTCAATTTTTCCTTTGTTCGTATACTCCACAGATGAGTGAAATCATTTGGTATTTCTCTTTCTCCACTTGGCTTATTTCACTGAGCATAATACCCTCCAGCTCCATCCATGTTGCTGCAAATGGTAGGATTTGCCCTCTTCTTATGGCTGAGTAGTATTCCATTGTGTATATGTACCACATCTTCTTTATCCATTCATCTACCGATGGACATTTAGGTTACTTCCAATTCTTGGCTATTGTAAATAGTGCTGCGATAAACATAGGGGTGCATCTGTCTTTCTCAAACTTGATTGCTGTGTTCTTAGGGTAAATTCCTAGGAGTGGAATTCCTGGGTCAAACGGTAAGTCTGTTTTGAGCATTTTGATGAACCTCCATACTGCTTCCACAATGGTTGAACTAATTTACATTCCCACCAGCAGTGTAGGAGGGTTCCCCTTTCTCCACAGCCTTGCCAACATTTGTTGTTGTTTGTCTTTTGGATGGTGGCCATCCTTACTGGTGTGAGGTGATATCTCATTGTAGTTTTAATTTGAATTTCTCTGATGATTAGCGATGTGGAGCAGCTTTACATGTGCCTGTTGGCCATCTGAATTTCTTCTTTGGAGAAGTGTCTGTTCAGTTCCTCTGCCCATTTTTTAATTGGATTATTTGCTTTTTGTTTGTTGAGGTGCATGAGCTCTTTATATATTTTGGATGTCAACACTGTATCGGATCTGTCATTTTCAAATATATTCTCCCATACTGTAGGGTGCCTTTTTGTTCTATTGATGGTGTCTTTTGCTGTACAGAAGATTTTCTACTTAATATAGTCCCACTTGTTCATTTTTGCTGTTGTTTTCCTTGCCTGGGGAGATATGTTCAAGAAGAGGTCACTCATGTTTATGTCTAAAAGGTTTTTGCCTATGTTTTTTTCTAAGAGTTTTATGGTTTCATGACTTACATTCAGGTCTTTGATCCATTTTGAATTTACTTTTGTGTATGGGGCTAGACAATGGTCCAGTTTCATTCTACTACATGTAGCTGTCCAGTTTTGCCAGCACCATCTATTGAAGATACTGTCATTTCGCCACTGTATGTCCATGGCTCCTCTATCAAATATTAATTGACCACACATGTTTGGGTTAATGTCTGGAGTCTCTAGTCTGTTCCACTGGTCTGTGGCTCTGTTCTTGTGCCAGTACCAAACTGTCTTGATTACTATGGCTTTGTAGTAGAGCTTGAAGTTGGGGGGTGAGATCGCCCCTACTTTATTCTTCTTTCTCAGGATTGCTTTGGCTATTCGGGGTCTTTGGTGTTTCCATATGAATTTTTGAATTATTTGTTCCAGTTCATTGAAGAATGTTGCTGGTAATTTGATAGTGATTGCATCAAATCTGTATATTGCTTTGGGCAGGATGGCCATTTTGACGATATTAATTCTTCCTAGCCATGAGCATGGGATGAGTTTCCATTTATTAGTGTCCCCTTTAATTTCTCTTAAGAGTGACCTGTAGTTTTCAGAGTATAGGTCTACAATAATTGTTTTTTAATTGATACATAATTTACATAGTGAAATCCACAGATCTTAAGCATAGGTTTCATGAGTTTTTCCATATGTTTACATTTGTGTAATCCACATCCTTACTGAGAAATACAACATTTCTATCATCCCAGAAACCACTATTCTGATTTCTACCTATATTCTATTTTTGCCTGTTTTGTAGTTTCAGAATTATTAACCTGGGCCATTGTGAAAAACAAACCCACCAAATGTACTTGGTTCTTTTTGCCTTTAATCTTAGGTTATACTGTCAAAATACTGTGTTCAAAGCCACTAAAGTTATTTCTCGCTTCCTTCCCTTCAATGTGGTTGTTAGTCATTGAAAATGCAGTTAGGTTGGTTTTTGTTTACATTCTGTTTTCTCTATCTGCTTCCCCAGCCTTGCTGGTTGTATTATTTTTGTTTACTATGTGAAACTTCAAGTGGTTCAAAAGGTCAAAATTCTGCCAAAAGCTTTACTCAGATAAGTTTTACTCTCTCTTCCCTCCCCTTCTCCCCGTCCTCTCTACCCTGTTCTCTTGTGCCCTGTAGGTAACCAAGCCCAGTCGTTTCTGTGTTTGTGTTTGGCCACTGCATCCCACCCAGAGATGATTCCTGAAACAAACTCCTGAGCATACACATCTTAAATACTGGTGCTGGCTTAGTTATGCCACATTGTCTGGTTTCTCAACCAGATAGCTAGACAGGCAGTAACTACTTGGTACTTACTCTGTGCCAGGCAATGGATTAGAAACAGGATGTTTTGACCCCTCTGTGTATTCTCACTCTCTGAATCTCTCCCTTCTGCTTATTTCTCTCCTTTCTCTCTCTGTTCTCCTGTTCCCTGTCTGTCTGACAAAGCTGCTGTTTTCATTCACTAAAACAAAAATACAAGCTATCATTCTATCAATATATCATAGATATTATCAATTTATAATAGATTTTACTCTTACAAATAGCCAATACAAAATAACATAGACAACTGGCTTAAAACTATACAAGGTCACTGGTTATTAAATGTGATGGGAAAGTCAAGTCCACCTCATCAAATGGGGTCTCTCAGGATACATGTACCTGGCAGAAATGATATGATCATGAAAAAAAAATCTCACAAGGGCAATTAAAATTAGGTGCCAAATGCTGTCTGATCTTTGTTGTAAAATAAAAATGGACATGGACCAATCCCAGTGAAAATAATTTCAGTGAAGCATAAATAAGAATAGAAAAATTAGAAATGACTTGTGCTATATAGAGAATTACTCAATGGCTTTTCTTTACTTATTTATTTTATTTTGGTATCATTAATCTACAATTACAGAAAGAACATTATGTTTACTAGGTACCCCCCTTCACCAAGTCCCCCCACATACCCCTTCACAGTCACTGTCCATCTGCATAGTAAGATGCTGTAAAATTGCTAGTCTTCTCTGTACTGTACAACCCTCCCTGTGCCTCCCACGTACTATACATGCTAATCGTAATGCCCTCTTTCTTTTTCCCTGCCCTTATCCCTCCCTTCCCACCCATCGTCCCCAGTCCCTTTCCCTTTGGTAACTATTAGTCCATTCTTGGGTTCTGTGATTCTGCTGCTGTTTCATTCTTTCAGTTTTCCTTTGTTCTTATACTCCACATATGAGTGAAATCATTTGGTACTTGTCCTTCTCCGCTTGGCTTATTTCACTGAACATAATACCCTCTAGCTCCATCCATGTTGTTGCGAATGGTAGGATCTGTTTTTTTCTTATGGCTGAATAATATTCCATTGTGTACATGTACCACATCTTCTTTATCCATTCATCTACTGATGGACATTTAGGTTGCTTCCATATCTTGGCTATTGTAAACAGTGCAGTGATAAACATAGGGGTGCATCTGTCTTTTTCAAACTGGAGTGCTGCATTCTTAGGGTAAATTCCTAGAAATGGAATTCCTGGGTCAAATGGTATTTCTATTTTGAGCATTCTGAGGAACCTCCATACTGCTTTCAACAATGGTTGAACTAGTTTACATTCCCACCAGCACTGTAGGAGGGTTCCCCTTTCTCCACAACTTTGCCAACATTTGTTGTTGTTTGTCTTTTCGATGATGGCGATCCTAATTCGTGTGAGGTGATATCTCATTGTTATTTTAATTTGCATTTCTCTAATGATTAACGATGTGGAGCATCTTTTCATGTGCCTGTTGGCCATCTGGATTTCTTCTTTATAGAACTCTCTATTCAGCTCCCCTGCTCATTTTTTAATTGGATTATTTTGTTTGTTGAGGCCTATGAGCTCTTAATATATTTTGGATGTCAATCCTTTATTGGATCTGTCATTTATGAGTATGTTCTCCCATACTGTAGGATACCTTTTTGTTCTATTGATGGTGTCCTTTGCTGTACAGAAGCTTTTTAGCTTGATATAGTCCCGCTTGTTCATTTTTGCCATTGTTTCCCTTGCCTGGGGAGATATGTTCATGAAGAAGTCACTCATGTTTATGTCCATGAGATTTTTGCCTATGTTTTTTTCTAAGAGTTTTATGGTTTCATGACTTACATTCAGGTCTTTGATACATTTGGAGTTTACTTTTGTGTATGGGGTTAGACAGTGATCCAGTTTCATTCTCTTACATGTAGCTGTCCAGTTTTGCCAGCACCATCTGTTGAAGAGACTGTCATTTCGCCACTGTATGTCCATGGCTCCTTTATCAAATATTAATTGGCCATATATGTTTGGGTTAATGTCTGGAGTCTCTATTCTGTTCCACTAGTCTGTGGCTCTGTTCTTGTGCCAGTACCAAACTGTCTTGGTTACTGTGGCTTTGTTGTAGAGCTTGAAGTTGGGGAGTGAGATCCCCCCGCCCACTTTATTCTTCCTTCTCAGAATTGCTTTAGCTATTCAGGGTCCTTGGTGTTTCCATATGAATTTTTGAACTATTTGTTCTACTTCATTGAAGAATGCTGTTGGTAATTTGATAGGGATTGCATCAAATCTGTATATTGCTTTGGGCAGGAAGGCCATTTTGACAATATTAATTCTTCCTAGCCAGAAGCATGGGATGAGTTTCCATTTGTTAGTGACCTCTTTAATTTCTCTTAAGACTGTCTTGTAGTTTTCAGGGTATAGGTCTTTCACTTCCTCGGTTAGGTTTATTCCTAGGTATTTTATTCTTTTTGAAGCTATTGTGAATGGAATTGTTTTCCTGATTTCTCTTTCTATTAGTTCATTCCTAGTGTATAGGAAAGCTACAGATTTGTGTGTGTTAATTTTGTATTCTGCAACTTTGCTGAATTCTGATATTAGTTCTAGTAGCTTTGCAGTGGAGTCTTTAGGGTTTTTTATGTACAGTATCATGTCATCTGCAAATAGTGACAGTTTGACTTCTTCTTTACCAATCTGTATTCCTTGTATTTCTTTGTTTTGTCTGACTGCCATGGCTAGGACCTCCAGTACCATGTTGAATAACAGTGGGGAGAGTGGGCATCCCTGTCTTGCTCCCGATCTCACAAGAAAAGCTTTCAGCCTCTCACTGTTCAGTATGATATTAGCTGTGGTTTTATCATATATGACCTTTATTATGTTGAGGTACTTGCCCTCTATGCCCATTTTGTTGAGAGTTTTTATCATGAATGGATGTTGAATTTTGTCGAATGCTTTTTCAGCATCTATGGAGATGATCATGTGGTTTTTGTCTTTCTTTTTGTTGATGTGGTGGAGGATGTTGATGGATTTTCGAATGTTGTACCATCCTTGAATCCCTGGAATGAATACCACTTGGTCATGGTGTATGATCCTTTTGATGCATTTTTGAATTCAGTTTGCTAATATTTTGTTGAGTATTTTTGCATCTACATTCATCAGGGGTATTGGTTTGTAGTTTTCTTTTTTGGTGGGGTCTTTGCCTGGTTTTGGTATTAGGGTGATGTTGGCTTCATAGAATGAGTTTGGGAGTATTCCCTCCTCTTCTACTTTTTGAAAAACTTTAAGGAGAATGGGTGTTAGGTCTTCTCTGTATGTTTGATAAAATTCTGAGGTAAATCCATCCGGCCTGAGGGTTTTGTTCTTGGGTAGTTTTTTGGTTACTGATTCAATTTCATTGCTGGTATTTGGTCTGTTTAGATTTTCTGTTTCTTTCTGGGTCAGTCTTGGAAGGCTGTATTTTTCTAAGAAGCTGTCCATTTCTCCTAGGTTTTCCAGCTTGTTAGCATATAGGTTTTCATAGTATTGTCTAATAATTCTTTGTATTTCTCTGGGGTCCATCATGATTTTTCCTCTCTCGTTTCTAATTCTGTTGATGTGTGTTGACTCTCTTTTTCTCTTAATAAGTCTGGCTAGAGGCTTATCTATTTTGTTTATTTTCTCAAAGAACCAGTTCTTATTTTCATTGATTTTTTCTATTGTTTTATTCTTCTCAATTTTATTTATTTCTTCTCTGATCTTTATGATATCTCTCCGTCTGCTGACCTTAGGCCTCATTTGTTCTTCTTTTTCCAATTTTGATAATTGTGACATTAGACTATTCATTTCGAATTGTTCTTCCTTCTTTAAGTATGCTTGGATTGCTATATACTTTCCTCTTAAGACTGCTTTTGCTGCGTCCCACAGAAGTTGGGACTTTGTGTTATTGTTTTCGTTTGTTTCCATATATTGCTGGATCTCAATTTTAATTTGGTCATTGATCCACTGATTATTTAGGATCATGTTGTTAAGCCTCCATGTGTTTGTGAGCCTTTTTGCTTTCTTTGTACAATTTATTTCTAGTTTTATACCTTTGTGGCCTGAAAAGTTGGCTCGTAGGATTTCAATCTTTTGGAATTTACTGAGGTTCTTTTTGTGGCCTAGTATGTGGTCTATTCAGGAGAATGTTCCATGTGCACTTGAGAAGAATGTGTATCCTGTTGCTTTTGGATGTAGAGTTCTATAGATGTCTGTTAGGTCCATCTGTTCTAGCATGTTGTTCAGTGCCTCTGTGTCCTTACTTATTTTCTGTCTGGTGGATATGTCCTTTGGGGTGAGTGGTGTGTTAAAGTCTCCCAAAATGAATGCATTGCATTCCAGTTCCTCCTTTAATTCTGTTAGTATTTGTTTCACATATATTGCTGCTCCTGTATTGGGTGCATATATATTTATAATGGTTATATCCTCCTGTTGAACTGAGCCCTTTATCATTATGTAATGTCCTTCTTTATCTCTTGTTACTTTCTTTATTTTGAAGTCTATTTTGTCTGATACTAGTATTGCAACACCTGCTTCTTTCTCTCTGTTGTTTGCATGAAATATCTTTCTCCAACCCTTGACTTTTAATCTGTGCATGTCTTTGGGTTTGAGGTGAGTTTCTTGTAAGCAGCATATAGATGGGTCTTGCTTTTTTATCCATTCTATTACTCTGTGTCTTTTGATTGGTACATTCAGTCCATTTACATTTAGGGTGATTATTGAAAGATATGTACTTATTGCCATTGCAGGCTTTAGATTTGTGGTTACCAAAGGTTCAAGGTTAGCTTCTTTACTACCTCACTGTCTGGCCTCACTTGCTTATTGAGCTGTTATAAACACAGTCTGATGATTATTTCTTTCCCTTCTTTTTCCTCCTCCTCCATTCTTCATATGTTGAGTGTTTTGTTCTGTGCTCTTTTTAGGAGTGCTCCCATCTAGAGCAGTTCCTCTAAGATACCCTGTAGAGGTGGTTTGTGGGAGTCAAATTCCCTCAACTTTTGCTTGTGTGGGAATTGTTTAATCCCTCATTCATATTTAAATGATAATCGTGCTGGATACAGTACCCTTGGTTCAAGGCCCTTCTGTTTCATTGCATTAAATATATCATGCCATTCTCTTCTGGCCTGTAAGGTTTCTATTGAGAAGTCTGATGATAGCCTGATGGGTTTTCCTTTGTAGGTGACCTTTTTACTCTCTCTGGCTGCCTTTAATACTCTGTCCCTGTCCTAGTGTCTTGGTGTTGACCTCTTTGGATCCCATGTCTCGGGAGTTCTGTGTGCCTCCATAGTCTGAACAACTATTTCCTCCCCCAGTTTGGGGAAGTTCTCAGCAATCATTTCTTCAAAGACACTCTCTATCCCTTTTTCTCTCTCTTCTTCCTCTGGTACCCCTATAATGCGAATATTGTTCCTTTTGGATTGGTCACACAGTTCTCTTAATATTGTTTCATTACTGGAGATCCTTTTATCTCTCTCTGCATCAGCTTCTATGCGTTCCTGTTCTCTGGTTTCTATTCCATCAATGGTCTCTTGCATCTTATCCATTCTGCTTATAAATACTTCCAGAGTTTGTTTCACTTCTGTAATTTCCCTCCAGACATCTGTGATCTCCCTCTGGACATCTGTAATCTCCCTCTGGACTTCATCCCTTAGCTCTTGCATAGTTCTCTGCAGCTCTGTCAGCATGTTTATGATTTTTATTTTGAATTCTTTTTCAGGGAGACTGGTTAAGTCTGCCTCTGCAGATCCTTTCTCAGGTGTAACTATCTTGGTCTGGATCAGATTTTTTTGCCTTTTCATGGTGATTGCAGTGGCTGTAGGCAGGTTGCTGGTGTGTCAGCTGGGAGAAGAAAGTCCTTTCCTGCTTGCTGGATGCCTTGCCCTTCTCTGCTGCCTGTGACGGCTACATGCGCTCCTGGAGCAGCCACCAGGTTAATCTCCTAAGCTGCTCTGGGCAGGGTGTCCGTCAGAGCAGCACGCAGCCCTGTGGGGAGTGGCAGGCACACCAGGTGCACTCTTCTATGCTAGCGGTGACCCTGCTGGGCAGCTGTGTGACAGCAGCGGCCTTTAGGTCTGGCCCAGGCAGCTGTGCGTTGGGCTGGGATTCCGGTTGGCTCCTGGGAGCACGCCTGCTCCCTCTGGCTCTGTTGCTGGTGCGCGCGGGGCTTTTCCGCACAGGCTTCTACTGGGCTCTGGCTTCCCTGCCACCGGTGTGCGCGAGCCGCACCTGGGCTGTTCGGTCGCACCGCTGCAGGCTAGCCCTGCAGCGCACGGATCTGCTCTCGGTTCCTTCTAGTGCTTCTGCCCCTGGCGCGCACTCCCACTCTCCTGCTACTGGGCCCATGTGTTGGGGTCTGCGCCAGTTGGAGGAACGACTGGCAGTCTGCCTAGTCCTGTGAGAGCCTTCAGAGCTGCACTGCCTCCATGTAGGGCGCCTAAGTTTCCCCAGTACTCCCAGCTACCGGGACAACTTCGTACAGCTATGGGGGTCCCTGTCTCTTTAAGACTTGCAGAAAGCACTTGCTTTTCTTTTGTCTCAGGGGCGCCGGTTGCGCAGACCTGCCCCCAGGTTTTGCTTTTCCATTTCTCTAATATCCAGCACCCCGTGCACCTTGTGTCTGTGTTCCGGGTGCAGATTTCTAGAACTGGTTGTTTAGCAGTCCTGGGCTTTCACTCCCTCCCCGTTCTGACTCCTTTCTTCCCGCCAGGTCTTGGGGTGGGGGAGCATTCAGGTCCTGCCTGGCCGCAGCTTGTTTCTTACCCCCTTCATGTGATGCTGAGTTCTCGTGGATGTAGATGTATCCTGGCTGTTGTACTGCATCCACTGGTGTCTCTTTTAGGAATAGTTGTATTTATTGTATTTTCATAAATATACTTGTTTTGGGGAGGAGATTTCCTCTGAACTACTCACGCCGCCATCTTCCTGTGATTCAATTCAATGACTTTTATACCAGAAAATACAAAACACTGGAACAAGAGGGAACAAGAGTTAAGGCTAGTGGAGAGGCCAGGATATGTTCCTAATCCCAAGGGCAGTGGGAACCACTGACCAGTTGTAAGTAAGAGTCACATCAGGCCTACAGCACTGAGTGTGCTATAGAGAATGGAGTGGGCAAGATGTGCACTACACAATCCCTCCTCTGTTATTTATAGCTGAGGAAGGTACCAGATGTGGGACTATGGGAGGGAGGCTGGCAGGAGAGTGGGAAGAGAGAAGAGAGAGATCTCTTGTGGCTACAGATGGATGAATAAGGATGAGAACCTGGAGACCTCTTAGTTTTTACAGAGCTGACATTTGACCTTGGCCTTGGAGAAGAGAAGAGTTAAGAAAAACTGAATGGGGGGAGGATGAGGTGAGCAGAAGTCCAGACAGAAGAAGTGCCATGAAGAGAGGGGAAGGAACATAAGGCTCAGACTTTTTGGCTAGAGCCCAGGCCCATGTGGAGAGAACCTGAAGAGGAGTCTGGGAATGTGTTTAAAAAAGACCACTCATGGTGCTACTACAGCAGAGTGAGTGGGCCCTGTCTCCCCACCCACCTCCTCCCCACACATGGATGTCATTGCAGCGGGTGAGGGTAGGGAGTGACAGAATATATATGTATTACACACACACATACATATACACAACCAGAACCCTCCTAAACTGTTGCTGGGAGTGTAAAAGAGTACAACCCTTAAGAAAAATAACTTGGCAGTTTCTTATAAAATTGAATACACTTAACCTATAACCCACCCATTCCACTCCTCTGTGTTTATCCAAGAGAAGCAGATACACATGCCCACACAAAATCTGGGACAGAAGTTTCACAGCAGCTTTATTTAAACAGCTGAAGACTAAAAATGACCCAAATATTCCATCAACAGAAAATGAATAAAAAGGTATGGTATATTCATACAGTGGAATACTACTTTGCTGAGTGTATACAAATACAATGAAACAAACTACTGACCCAAGCAACAACATGCATAAATCTTAAACACCTATGCTGAACTAAAGAAGCCAAACACAAGAGTACATGCTGTCAGATTCCATTTATATGAAGTTCTAGGGAACATAATCCAGTACATTAAAAACGTTAACAGCACTCAAAAATGGTGGGGGTATATTAAAGGACAAAGGAGCCAGTCTGAAGAGGTTCCCACTAGCCAATCTGGACAATTTGTGTAAGAAAACAAATAATGCTAATCTAGAATATATAATGAACTCCTGTGACTCAACAACAAAAAGACAAATAATTCCATTTTTAAAAGGGCAAAGGATTTCAATAAAGATTTCTTCAAAGAGGTTATACAAATGGTCAGCATAAAAAGATGTTAAATATCATTAGTCAGCAGAGAAATGTAAATAAAAACCACAGTAAGATATTACTTCATACCCACTAGTATGGCTATAATCAAAGACACATAATAACATGTGTTGGCAAGGATATGGAGAGACTGGAACCCTCATACATTGCCTGTGAAAATGTAAAAGGGTGTGGTTATGTTGAAAACAATTTCATGTTTCCTCAAAATGTTAAACATAGAATTATCATATGACCCAATAATTCAACTCCCCATGTATAGACCCAAAAGAAATCAAAATATGTCTATGCAAAAACTTATATTCATAGAAGCATTATTCATAATAGCCAAAAAATATAAACAACCTAAATGTCCATCAACTAATGAATACATATGAATACATAAACAAAATGTGGTTTATCCATACACTCGGATATTATTCAACTATAAAAAGGAATGAGGTACTGATACATATTACAGCATGGATAAACCTTGAAAAATATTATGCTAACTGAAAGAAGCCAGACACAAAAGGCAACATATTGTTTGATTCCACTTATAAGAGGTAACTAGAGTGGTCAAATTCATACAGAATGTAGATCAGGGGCTGGCAGAAGGGGAAAATCAGGAGTGACTGCTAATGGGTAGGGGGCTTCTTTTTGGGGTCACATAAATATTCTAAAGTTAGATGGTGGTGATGGTTGCACAACTCAGTGAATATACTACAGACACTGAATTGTACATTTTGAAAGAGTGAATTTTACGATATGTGAATTATATTTCAAAGGAGTTACAAATAAACAAATTTATAAAATAATGAATAAAGCTAGCAATGGAATGTAACCCATAAAATAAAATGAGAATCAATGATATAAATATTTATTTTAAAAATGAGTAAATGAATGGGAGAGAGGAGAAAGCTCTTGCTCACAAAAGGATTCTAATTAATAAAAACAGAAGGAAGGAATTAGAAAATCACCATCTGATTACCACCACAATAATAACTTTCAGGCAAGAATCAATGGACACTAAAAGTGGTTTGCAAAAGTATAAAGAGAAATAGGATATTCACACAGTCTCAAAGTATCTCCCCACAAGATACTTTGATGCAAACAAAAAATAATGATAACTCTAGAGTGGAGAAACCTGGCAGATATGACCTTACTATGTGCTGAAAGCTAACATCATCAGTAAATCACCATACGAACTCACTGCTATGATATGATACACTGAGAAAAAGGACGTCATCACTTCTCTACTCTTGCCAAAAATGTATTACCTAAATCTGATCATGAGGAAACAGCAGACAAGCCCACATTGAGAAACATTCTATAAAATAAGGGACCAGCACTCTTGAAAAGTGTCATGGTCATGGAAGATAAAGATTGAAGAACTGTGCCACATGAAAGAAAACCAAATAGACATGACAACTAAATGGAATGCATGATCCTGTAGGACCCCAACCTCCCTGAGAAATAAGTTAGCCTAAGAGTAGCCATCTTGAAGCCCAAAAAGCCATTCTGATATATGACTCAGAGGGAACAACTGAAACCAGGTAACTCCTCTGGAAAAAACAAGTTAATCAATCATGACTGCTGGCAGCGCTAACCTAAATGCCGACCCTACCTTGCTACACCCCCAGGACGTGGCACTAACCCAGAAATCGTAGGTTTGAAAAATTACTGCCTTTGTAGTATTGTTATCTTGCTATGTAGTATTGTTATCTTGTTATTACAAAACAATCTGTAACCATGGTAATCCTCTAGGGCTGAATGCCTCAGAAAATCCTATATAACCACTTAGTTGTAAGTGCTCAGGGTCCTCGTTGAGACCTGCTGCGACGGGCTGACTTGGACCCCAACTAGTTGGCTTCCGAATAAATTCCTCTTGCTTGTTGCATCAAGAAACGTCTTTGGTGAGTGATTTGGGGCGGCGCCTTCCTCAGGGGAATCCAACATTTGGGGGCTCGTCCGGGATCATGCGCTCACCCCGCTTCACTCCCGAAGTCGCTCTTGGAGGAAGAGGTAAGATTAGTGGCGCCTTGAGTTGTCTGTGTTCTGTCTTCTGTTTTTCAGTGAGACCAGTCAGAATTCTGAAAAGGGGTACCCACTGTCTGGCAGCTGTCCCGATCCCGTAAAGGGGTCGAGACTGCGGTCGGTAGACGTACTAGGAGCACCGCAGGCTGCAACCCTGGGGGACGCCTCGGGGAGGTTGGGAGGCCAGGGACGCCTGGTAGCCTCCCGTCTGTTTTTCTGGCAAGGTGAATCTGATGAGATAGGGTTGATTTTCAGGCGCCAGGAATATCAACCCTCTGATTCCTTTCGGTTTCTGTTTGAAAATCTGAGAAAAAACAAAAAGCGGCCGCTGTGTGTCTAATCTGTGTGTGTCTCTGTTTTTTGTGTCTTTCATGTGCCTAATAATTGTTATACTGACAATGGGACAGACTCAGACAACCCCCTAAGTGTGTAAATGAATATATCTTTCTACCTCCGGATGGTATTAATGAAATTGATTTAAAGACAAGCGCTTGTGAAAATTGAGTGTTCTAAAACTTCCAGAAAACCTGATAAAAAAGTGTTAAGCATTAATGCTAATTTGAGTTTGCCTGAGGCGGGCATGTCCTGGTAGTTGTCGGCTGCCTGAGTTTACCTAGAGTCATTTGAGTCATGTTATCTGCTAAATCTTTTAAGAATAGAATGCTTAGAAGCTTGGCTTTGTCTAGTGTTCAGTGGGGGTCTTGTGAGTAGGCTAGCATAGTTGTTGCAGGTAAGTGAACTGGATAAGTGTGGCAAGTGAACACCTTTTTAATTGTGTGTTGCAGTGTGTATGCCTACCTGCAGCCTGAGAATCTTTGTAGTAACTTAAAGCCTTAGAGTTTTGTTAAGTTGAGAAGATGTGCTCTGTGTTTGCTGGGAGATTGTGCTGTGAAGCTCATGGTTGCAGAAATTGTAGAATGTGTTCGTAAGTTTGTCAGTCTAGGAAATGTTGGTTTGATAGTTTGCAGTGTCCTGCTTCTCAGTGTTCACTGGAGCTTGAAGTTTCTAATAGTTTTGAGTTCTGGTTAGAACTGCTTAAAGTGATAGAGAGGGCATTTCTCTATGTTGAAAGATCACAGCAGTTTCTCATGCTTAAAGTCTCAGTGAGTTGCCATGAAATCGTAATGTTAAAGGGACTAAAAGCTAAAGTTTGTTAACAACTGTATAACCTTTATTTGCCTTTGAAATATTTTGTTATTAAAAATGATTGCATGGCCTGAAAAATTGAATTCCTAAGCAGAATAGTAACAAAGCTTTTTTCAGCTGATTAAATGCACTTAGTTAACAAACCAAAATTTATTAAACTGTAGAATCTGGACAAGATTATGTTTCTCCCAGAAAAACAGGTTTCACTGTAAAGGTTTAGATAGACGAACGTGTGACCACTTTTGAGAAAAGTTGTAATAGATTTTTTGAGAACCACCAGGTCTTCTTGTTTAATTTATATGCTGTATGTTTTAAAAAAAAACATGGGGGACTCTCCATATTTTTTTTTTTTTTTTTTTTGAAAGTTGTAATTTTTTTTTTTTTTTTTTTTTTTGAGAGGGCATCTCTCATATTTATTGATCAAATGGTTGTTAACAACAATAAAATTCAGTATAGGGGGGTCAATGCTCAATGTACAATCATTAATCCATCTCAAGCCTAATTCTCGTCAGTCTCCAATCTTCTGAAGCATAACGAACAAGTTCTTACATGGTGAACGAATTCTTACAGAGTGAATAAATTCTTACATGGTGAACAGTACAAGGGCATTCATCACAGAAACTTTCGGTTTTGATCATGCAATATGACCTATAAACCATCAGGTCAAATATGAATATTCATTTGATTTTTGTACTTGATTTATATGTTGATCCCACATTTCTCCTATTATTATTATTATTTTTATTTTTAATAAAATGCTGAAGTGGTAGGTAGATGCAAGATAAAGGTAGAAAACATAGTTTAGTGCTGTAAGAAGGCAAATGTAGATGATCAGATGATCAGGTGTGTGCCTATGGACTAAGTATTAATCCAGGCTAGACAAGGGCAGCAAGACATCCACGGATGCAGAAGATTTCTCTCAAAGCAGGGGGGGTGAGGTTCTGAGCCTCACCTCTGTTGATCCCCAAATTCTCACCTGATGGCCCCCCTGCGACTGTGCCTGTCTTAGGTTGTTCCTCCCTTGAGGAATCTTACCCGTCTCTGGCTAACCAGTCATCTTCCGGGGCCATACAGGGAAATGTAAAGTTGGTAAGTGAGAGAGAAGCCATATTGTTTGCAAAGGTTAGCTTTTTACTTCTTTGCAGATTTATGCCCTGTGGCTTCTATGCCCAGCACTTGTCTCGAGGTATCTTTACCACCTGGAGGAATTATGATACTCGGTAAATTCGATATGAGGCACGAATTCTATTTAAGGTTTGTAATTAGGAAGGAAGAAGAAAAGCTATAGATGTAGCATATGAAGGAAACTTGGGAGGATTGATTATTTCTTTGACATATCTTCTTGTATAGTACCTTAAGTATGTATAGGTTTTAAACTACTAACTAATTTGCACACACATTTTAACATAATAGGAATACGGTGACATAAACAAAGCAAATCTATAATTACCAGCCATCTCCAGTGAAGCCAAGAAAACCATTTAGGCACCCTAGGCATTTGTGAAAATTTATCTATGATATGATGGATATTGTCCAACTGTACTTGAACCATCAGACAAATTAAAGCAGCCCATTTCTGGGATCTGTTCACATCCCATATGTTCTTTTAACCATAGATAGTCTATAGTCATGAGATTTTGGAGTGCTACAACTTGCACCCCTCCCAACTCCTGGTTGAGTTCCAACAGTACAGATCCGGTCAAATTCGTTGTCTCACTGTATGCACATGCCAGCCTAGACATCTCCCTCCTCATTCCTATGGCAAGTCCAGGAGACGGTGGGCTGGATGCAGCCACAACCGCAGCATCGTCCGGATCCCTGTGGAGGCTTTTTGATGATCATCCCCCGGCACGAGTCCTCCAGAGAGTGCTGATGCCGGAAGCTCCTCCTCATATCGTATCTTAGTTCATTTTCTGGGTATCCAAGCTAGGCCTTGATCTTCTGCGTAGAAACAAACAGACCCTTTGCCCACACTTTGACATGCCCTCTATACCACTGTGCAGAACTCATTGGAGGTCAGCACACAGTAACTGCTTTTTTTTTTTTTTTTTTTTTAATTAAGAGAAAGGAATATTATCAGAAAAGAGTACCTCCATAGCTGATCATCTGACACCCTTTAAGTGATCAACATTAAGGATATTTAAAGCATGCGTTGATCTTTGATTTACCAATAGTTTTATCCTGTTAAGGAGTAATCCCCCTTTTCTTTCTTTCTTTCTTTTTTTTTTAAATTTTTAATCTACACTTACCTGAAGAATACTATGTTTACTATGCTCTCCCCTATATCAGGTCCCCCCTAACAACCACATTACGGTTACTGTCCATCAGCTTAGCAAAATGTGGTAGAGTCACTACTTGTCCTCTCTGTGTTGTGCAGCCCACCCTCCCCTTTCTCCCTCCCCCCCATGCATGCTAATCTTAATACCCTCCTTCTTCTTCCCCCCCCTTATCCCTCCCTGCCCACCCATCCTCCCCAGTTCCTTTCCCTTTGGTACCTGTTAGTCCATTTTTGTGTTCTGTAATTCTGCTGCTGTTTTGTTCCTTCAGTTTTTCCTTTGTTCCTATACTCCTCAGATGAGTGAAATCATTTGGTATTTCTCTTTCTCCGCTTGGCTTATTTCACTGAGCATAATACTCTCCAGCTCCATCCATGTTGCTGCAAATGGTTGGATTTTTCCACTTCTTATGGCTGAGTAGTATTCCATTGTGTATATGTACCACATCTTCTTTATCCATTCATCTACAGATGGACATTTAGGTTGCTTCCAATTCTTGGCTATTGTAAATAGTGCTGCGATAAACATAGGAGTGCATCTGTCTTTCTCAAACTTGATTGCTGCGTTCTTAGGGTAAATTCCTAGGAGTGGAATTCCTGGGTCAAATGGTAGGTCTGTTTTGAGCATTTTGATGCACCTCCATACTGCTTTCCACAATGGTTGAACTAATTTACATTCCCACCAGCAGTGTAGGAGGGTTCCCCTTTCTCCACAGCCTCGCCAACATTTGTTGTTGTTTGTCTTTTGGATGGCAGCTATCCTTACTGGTGTGAGGTGATACCTCATTGTAGTTTTAATTTGCATTTCTCTGATAATTAGCGATGTGGAGCATCTTTTCATGTGTCTCTTGGCCATCTGTATTTCTTTTTTGGAGAACTGTCTGTTCAGTTCCTCTGCCCATTTTTTAATTGGGTTATTTGTTTTTTGTTTGTTGAGGCGTGTGAGCTCTTTATATATTCTGGACGTCAAGCCTTTATCAGATCTGTCATTTTCAAATATATTCTCCCATACTGTAGGGTTCCTTTTTGTTCTATTGATGGTGTCTTTCGCTGTACAGAAGCTTTTCAGCTTAATGTAGTCCCACTTGCTCATTTTTGCTGTTGTTTTCCTTGCCCGGGGAGATATGTTCAAGAAGAGATCACTCATGTTTATATCTAAGAGGTTTTTGCCTATGTTTTTTTCCAAGAGTTTAATGGTTTCGTGACTTACATTCAGGTCTTTGATCCATTTTGAGTTTACCTTTGTATATGGGGTTAGACAATGGTCCAGTTTCATTCTCCTACATGTAGCTGTCCAGTTTTGCCAGCACCATCTGTTGAAGAGACTGTCATTTTGCCATTGTATGTCCATGGCTCCTTTATCAAATATTAATTGACCATATATGTTTGGGTTAATTTCTGGGGTCTCTAATCTGTTCCACTGGTCTGTGGCTCTGTTCTTGTGCCAGTACCAAATTGTCTTGATTACTATGGCTTTGTAGTAGAGCTTGAAGTTGGGGAGTGAGATCCCCCCTACTTTATTCTTCTTTTTCAGGATTGCTTTGGCTATTCGGGGTCTTTGGTGTTTCCATATGAATTTTTGAATTATTTGTTCCAATTCATTGAAGAATGTTGCTGGTAATTTGAGAGGGATTGCATCAAATTTGTATATTGCTTTTGGCAGGATGGCCATTTTGACGATATTAATTCTTCCTAGCCATGAGCATGGGATGAGTTTCCATTTATTAGTGTCCCCTTTAATTTCTCTTAAGAGTGACTTGTAGTTTTCAGAGTATAAGTCTTTCACTTCCTTGGTTAGGTTTATTCCTAGGTATTTTATTCTTTTTGATGCAATGGTGAATCTCCATATTTTTTAATGCAAATAATCTTAGAGCTTTTAATAGAATTTGCATAGCAGCTTATATCTACTATTAAAGAGTAAAACATTCTTGAAGCTTTCAGGGAAGACCTGTAAACTTAAGCACTTTCTCTGCTTTTTTGTATCTGGTCTTAGACACTTATGCTGAGTTATGTTCTTATTATTTTCACTGTTTGTAAGCTATTGATTGTAAGCCAAAGGTCATCATTTCTCAGTCCCTAAATGAAGAAGTAAAATGCCTGACCTCTTTCATCTCAAATCATATTTCTGGTCATATCTGAATATCTGTGTGAAAGAAAGAGACATTTAAATTTGAGATTCTGCTTAAACTTTTAAGTTGAATTTGACTATAGCCATATTCATTCTTTGTATGTATCTCTAACAGGTCTTTTGTATGCCTGGTGATATTATACTCTGCCTTGAGTTTAGACAGTTCTTTCAGCTAAATATGAATTCTTATTGTAGCTTTTTTCCCCTCCTGAAGATGAAAGCAGAAGAATCTACCATCTGCTACCATTCTCTCAAGAATGCTTAGTAACCTAAAATTAGTTTGACTTTCTGTATGTTGTCTTTAAAAATTGACAGCAGCAATCTCCCCTGCTGCCCCACTTTTTAAGATATCTTGTTTACTGTGCTGAGTATATAGACAATAAATGTGTAATGATAGTTCTAAAAAAATTAAATGCAAAAAGGTGCTTTTACCTCTAGTTAACTCTGATATTTTCCAGAGGGCCCCTGGAACATGTCAGAAGAATTTTTTCTCACTAGAGAAAGTATTTGACTAATTTGGCTTATTTATCTGATATATATATATATTTATTTACCAGGAAAGCACTGTCAAAGAGAATGATGCTAAACTTTGTTACTAAATGTTTTGTATTACAGAAATATCAGAATTTCCTTATGTCAACTGTTTTACAGTAAGCTCTCATCAGATCTTTAACCATTGTCATTTGTAAGTCTTTTGTCATTTATAGTATTATCCCTAAACTGGTAAAGAACTGGATTTCAGCAGAACAGGTATTAGTTACATAAGATTACATAAACTAAAGAAAATGATTTTGTGTCTTTTTGTTTCAAATGTTGCTGGTAAAATGTTTTAACCTTGTTCTCTTAAACTGACAACAGTTTAGTAAATGACTATCTTTATGAGCAGAATTGAAACATCCTTCTCTCTACTTGATCCCTCCAGAGTTTAAAAACTTTCAGTGACTGTTTTTATATTCCATGGCAGTATGTTTATTTGCACGAGTTCAATAAGAATCTGCTTTCCTTGTGAGAAGACTACTTAAGAACACTGGTTATACTACCAGGGCTTTGACTGGAATGTCGTACCCGAGAGACATGTGCATAGACTCAGATGTGAACAACTTTAAAGAACTAAGATTGACTTTATAAAGCCAACAAAGCCCCTTGGAAGAACTGGCCTAGTACCTTGCCTACAGAGTTCCCAGCAGCCTTACCAGGTGAGTAAAGAAGGTCACTTCCTGGCAGGTGCAGAGACCTCGAGAAGAGAAGAATTCATCCAAATCTACAGGTACTGCAGGTAAAGCCTGATGGCAAGTCTGGCTTGGCTGTCTGGCCTCAAGAGGCCTTTAAAAGTTCAATCTGAAATTCCTTACAAAAAGTTCCAGCAAAGCATATTTAAAAGAGCCTGTGTAATCAATTGCTCTTCTTGCTGCACCTGTGCAAATAATCAAGCCAGCTGTTAATTATTTTCTTAACCTAGTTACTTCTAGTAAAAATGAGAGTGATTTTAGAGAGAAGTATCGTTTCAATAATGTAGCCTCCTTCCAGAATAAAAAATCCAACTCCAGATGTTGCTACATAACCTAATAACACAATTTGTTTTATCTTGCCTAGAAGCCACAAAACTGCAAATAGTAATAAAAATGAAACCCAGAATAGAAGCGCCAGCCTTCTGAAGCCCTCTCAACTGACCAGTGATGGAGACCTAGCTGCACCCTTTCTCAGCACGAAGCAGCCAGAGCGGTCATCGCCCCTTTTCCCTAGCAGCAGCTAGAGTCTTTATCTGTAGAAGAAAGAATGAGACCATACCCATAGCCTTCCCTGGTAAAAACAGGTATTTAATCCCTCCTCCCAATAGATGGTGGGCTTGTAACACTGGAGTGACCCCATGTGTCTCTACTTCTGCCTTCAACTCCTCCCGTGATTTCTGTATCATGGTCCAGTTAGTACCCAGACTAATGTATCATGATGACTTATCATTCGTGGCAGAATTAGAACCTAAACTAAGGTATAAAAGAGAGCCAGTCTCACTCACTCTAGCTGTATTACTAAGAGTAGGAGTCGCAGCCGGAGTAGGACCAGGGGCAGCTGCAATTATACAAGGAAACCAACATTACGAAGGACTAAGAATAGCTATCGATGAAGATTTGAGAACTATAGAACAGTCTATTTCTAAACTTGAAAAGTCCCTAACCTCTCTCTCTGAAGTAGTGCTGCAAAATAGACGAGGGTTAGATTTACTATTTCTAAAAGAAAGTGGATTGTGTGCAGCTCTAAAGGAAGAGTGCTGCTTCTATGCAGACCATACTGGAGTAGTAAGAGACTCAATGTCTAAATTAAGAGAAAGATTAGATCAGCGAAAGCGAGAACGAGAAGCTAACCAGAGCCTGTTTGAATCCTGGTTTTCTAGATCCCCATGGCTTACAACTCTAATATCCACTTTGGCAGGACCCCTGCTTATTTCAATATTGCTCCTCACCTTAGGTCCCTGCATTTTAAATCGAGTAATAACCTTTATTAGAGAAAGAGTAAGTGCTGTGCAGGTGCTAATGCTGAGACAACAGTATCATACCCTCACACAACAAGAAGAAACCAACATTCCATGATTAGAATGTTCAGAAAAAGAAGTGGGGAATGTAGGACCCCAACCTCCCTGAGAAATAAGTTAGCCTAAGAGTAGCCATCTTGAAGCCCAAAAAGCCATTCTGATATATGACTCAGAGGGAACAACTGAAACCAGGTAACTCCTCTGGAAAAACAAGTTAATCAATCATGACTGCTGGCAGCGCTAACCTAAATGCCGACCCTACCTTGCTACACCCCCAGGACGTGGCACTAACCCAGAAATCGTAGGTTTGAAAAATTACTGCCTTTGTAGTATTGTTATCTTGCTATGTAGTATTGTTATCTTGTTATTACAAAACAATCTGTAACCATGGTAATCCTCTAGGGCTGAATGCCTCAGAAAATCCTATATAACCACTTAGTTGTAAGTGCTCAGGGTCCTCGTTGAGACCTGCTGCGACGGGCTGACTTGGACCCCAACTAGTTGGCTTCCGAATAAATTCCTCTTGCTTGTTGCATCAAGAAACGTCTTTGGTGAGTGATTTGGGGCGGCGCCTTCCTCAGGGGAATCCAACAATCCTAGATTGAATCCTGGACTAGACATAGGACAAGAATAAAGTTCATATATTAGGTGTCGGTGTTGCTTCAAAGTTAATTCCCTAAATTTGATAGCCGTACTGTTCTTATGTATAAGAATGCCTTTAGTTTTAGCAAAAACTCACTGAAATATTTAGAAAATTTAAAAAATAATGAAGTGGCTAAGCATTTCTCCCCTGGGCACACCAGCTGAAAACCTGGGAGTAAATGAGCCAGGGCCCCACCAAACCTGAGGGCGCAGCTGTAACTGGTGTGCAGGCTGAGGAGAGTGACAGTCACCTGTTCTTTCAAGAGGTGGTGGCCAGGAGCAAAGGAGAAAGCCCTGGACCACTGGCTAGAAATACACATGAAGTGAGCAGGCCTAAGAACCAGTGTCAGAAAAAGGAAAAAGTCTTTTCCCCAAGGAATCTAACAATTCACAAGGGTGTGCCACAAGACCACTCAGTGAAGAGCAGGCTGAGGGAGTGGACTGGCAAGAGACTGAGCCTACACGGTGACCTAAATGAAATGAGCGAGCAAAAAACAACCCTAACAGCTATGCAGCGAGCACCACTTTAGAAACAGAAAATCCAACATGTTGAGGGTCAAATCAGGGGAAACACGCAGAACGTGAAAGAGGTTTCCTGAGACCTGATATGCTTTAAGTTTCAACTTTACTGTTCAAGTTTTTCATAAAGAAAATGACTAGTTATTAATGTTACTTCCATTTGGAAGGAAATAAACAGAACTGCTAAAGAAGCAAGGAGGAGATACTTAAGGAAGACAAAGAGCCAGGCCCCAAGACCTCCAATGGCAATCACAGAACCAACCATAGAACACACCGAGCTTGAAGTGCGTCATCCCATTAGCTTTCTCTCCAGCACCAGAGCTGCTGAAAGACTGCCTTTCCCCCTTCCTATGTATGCCTCTTCCCTGATTCCAGCAGGGAAGCTCAAAGGCACTAAGTGCACAGTGAAACCCTGGGACGGCATATAGGGTATTCCCATGACATAGACAGTTTATTCCCAGGCCCTGGGGAGAACGCGGCACTGCCCCTGAGGCCACTAAGAAAGCTGCTACTTCGGCACTGTATGTGGGTTGGAAGGTCTGGAAGCTCTGCTATCCTGAAGAGGATGCCCCATTGGGCAGGTGAGGCTGCTGAGAGGAAGGGAGAGGGTGTGTAAGAGAGCACCAGAAATCTGTATCACCATTCCAGGCAGCTCACTAGAGAAGAGGCAAGGAGGGGATGAAGATGACGCACTCAACCGCTGATTTTCAAGACGGACTCCTCTTCTCCTCCCTGGGTAGCAGGGCCACATCCCCAATGAGGAGTCAGGCTGAAGATGGGGCAGAGAAAGGAGGCCATCCCAGCTGAGCCATGTCATTCCAGAGCTGCAGCCTGTCTCTGACACAGCGAGCACTCTTCTCCCTCTCCTACCAGGCGCTAAAGCAACAGGCCCGCTCTGGGCACAGGACTGGGTTTTCTGCTTTTATTTCTTCTTTAACTCCACCCTCTTTCTTACTGCCTCATCTTTCCCTTCCCCTGGGCTTCAGCCAAACTGAGACTCCTGTGTCTGTTAGTCACAGAATTAGAAGGAGAGACCTTCAGTGAACAGAAGGATCAAGTCTGTGAGGCTGGGATGCAATCAAATAAAATTTTAAATGATGTATAGTTTGCATATTATTAAATCACTGTTAACACTAAGAGACTTTATGGGATGAACTGTTTCATCTCCAAGACATGAACACTCTAAGAAGAAAGAAGTAACACTTAGCACTAAGGGCTGTCCCCTCTTTGCAATGCTAAAAAAGCTGATGTAAATCCCAAGAAAAAAGCTGATGTAAATCCCAAGAACGGAAACCTCACCTGCTGTCAAAGAAGCACATGCCTGCCCCCACTGAGACTGGAGTCAGCAAGGCCTCAGCTTGCTAAATAAATGGCTTTGTCTCTCCAGACAGCAGTCTGCACGACTGACTCAGACTTAAGGATAACTTGGGCATTATGTCTTTACAAAGAAGGGAGACAAATGTCCTTTGTGTTATCACTGAAAAATCAAATACCCAGTTACATCTACCTAATCCTATTCTAGATTCATATAGCTGACTCTAGTCTAGACCTGAAGAGTCACTTGAAACACCAAAAATGTGAAATGCAACCTAAATATTCAATAAAGTCAATTAAATGAGAGCACTTACTTCCTTCAGAAGACTATCAACATAGAGAAAGGTTCATGAAGTAATGCTAAGTGAAAAGCAGTATATACAATGTTATACACAAAATACAATAATGAAAAACTCCATCTATAAGAAGAAAACACAAATTTTAATAGTTGTTGGGAAAGAAGACTGGGTGACTTTTTAATATCCACTTTAAAAATAGAAAAAAAGAACTTATAACATTATCATGATCTTTTTCTAAGTTGGGGTAGAAGGTTATTTTTTAGATGCATAAATTTAATCAGTCCAGCATTCTCTGCTGCCTCCAGTTACAGTAGAGTCCATCACCACCACCTGCACTTTCTCTGCATCAACCTTCTCAAGAAAGAACTGCTGCTTCTCAGCTTGCTTAGATGTTCTGTTAACTGCTTAACCATCAGAAATCAGTCTACTGCTTAACAGTTTACAGGTCAGTGAGGTTTCTCTGTAGGCATCATAAACTTGGACAGGCATTTGGAATGTTTAAAATGCCCCTGAACTAATTAAATTTCCCCCAAAAATGTTTCTCTACTATGAGAAATTTGGCCATATCAGAGATCTAATTATATCTTCTAAGATAGTGATAAAAGTGGTATCAAGAGAACCAGGCAAGAAAAAAGAATGTAGACTCTGGACAGTCTTCCTGGATTCCAATTCTGACTTTACCACTTGTCAGCTGTGTGATTTTGGGAAAGTTACTTAACTTCTCTATGCTCTTGTCTTTTCATCTGTAGAATAACTAGTCACAGAGGCTTGTTTTGAGGTTAAATGAGATGATGTGTAGAAGGTGCTCAGAACAGTGCCTGGGACATAGTATTTAGTATATAAATACTATTTATTTATATTTAGTATTTAGTATTTAGTATATAAATACTAAAGATAAATTTAGTATATTAGTTCTCCAACCCATGTTAACACTAATCATTTTCAAAGTATCATAACCAGAGTGAATAGGAGATGGTACTTTCCAGATTATAACATTACTGATCAATGACTACATTAGTCACACTGAAAACATAGATCCAAACACAGAATTGTAATTCAATGATAATCTGTACAATTTAGCAAGCATAAACCCTTTGTGGTAATTTCTGCAGAACTAAAGATTCATCTTGGTGAAATAACAAAATTGTTTCAGTACTATTAAACTATTTAATACTATTTCCTAGGACCTACATAAAGGAGACCTGTAAATGCTTTGCTCAGAATACTTTTAGGTAAAAAATACTCTCTTCAAATCCTGAGGACTTCCAAGTATAAAGCCCTTTAAATTACTCATTTCCACTTGAGAAACAATATGCACATTAAAAAAAGTAAAACCTACCTTAAAAATCCATGATATCAAGTTATTTCCAACAATTCCAAAAGCACTCTAATGTCCTATGTAAATTTTTAAATCCCATGGATGTTTTACAGAAACTGCTTAAAAAAAAAATTCTTATAAAAAATAAGAAGCAAAATAGCCAAAACTGTTGAAGTATGGAAATTTAGATACTGCAAGAGCTATAAAGACCCTTTGAACTCAAGAAATACAATCATTTATATTTAAAAAATCACTCATTTCCTACTGATAAAACCTTGAACAATGCAATACATGTCCACAGCTCCAACCCTGGAAGGGCTTCTCCATCCAAACCACCACCCCTCAAAGTCCACCTCAAGTCCCTCTGCCTCCTAACCTCTCCTCTGACCATCGCCTACATGAGTCTTCATCTTTCTGGGCCTACTACACTAGGGCACCAACACCAGACAATACTTGTCATCAGCTTTGGATGGTTAGAAATTACTGTATTTTAATACTTGTTTCATATGTGGAAGGTACAATTCTAATATGACCTTTAAGGTAACTGTTCCCTGGTGTTCATACCCCTCTCCCAGTTATTCAAGCAAACACTAATGTGGGTATGGCTGGGAAGGGATTTTTGCAGATAAAATTAAGGTCTCAAAGTCAGTTGACCTTCAACAAAGAAGTTTATCAAGGTGGGCCTGTTCAAATCACAGTAAGCCCATTTAAATCTTGTTTCAGAGGTTAGAGACAAAAGAAGTTAGAAATCTTTGAATCATGAGAGGGACTGTACATGAAAGGTTCTCCATAGCTTGCTTTGAAAATGGAGGAGACCACATGGCAAGGAATGCAGGCAGTGGTTAACTGACAGCAAGGAGACAACTTTGAAATGTTTCAAGCATATTGCTGAGGTCATAACAGAAATACAGTGTAGTGGTGTTGGTGCCCTACTGCGGCAGGACACAGGAAAATAAGGACTCGAGTAGGTGCTACTTCAGAAAAGGAAGGTGGGAGGGCCAACTGCTGATTGAACTGAATTGAAACAGAACTGAAAGGTTGAACAGTGGACATAGATATAAGAATCACCACCAGAAAATTCCACACAGATGGTAGGAATGTAAATTGGTAACTTTTGCCACTTCTCAAACACTGTGGGAAGCAGTGTGGAGGTTCCTCAAAAAATTAAAAATAGAAATACCTCTCGACCCAGTAATTCCACTTCTAGGAATTTACCAGAAGAAAACAAAATACCTGATTCGAAAAGCTATAAGCACCCCTATGTTTATCACCGCATTATTTACAATAGCCAAGATATGGCAGCAACCTAAGTGTCCATCAATAGATAAATGGATAAAGATGTGATATATAAATACAGTGTAATATTATTCAGCCATTAAAAAAAGAAATCCTGCCATTTCCTACAACATGGATGGACCTAGAGGGTTTTTGCTCAGTGAAATAAGCCAGGTGGAGAGAGGCAAATGCCATATGATTTCACTTATTTGTGGACTAAAAACCAAAGTAAAACAAAATGAACAAACAGCAGTAGACTTATAGACACTGAGAAGCGACTAGTGGTTACCATGAGACAGGGGTAGGGGGGGGGGGGGGGGGAGGTTGAGGATAAAGGGGTAAAAAATTCTCAATTATGATATAAGTTGGTCATGGGGATAGTAATACAGCATGAAGAATATAGCCAATGATTCTGTAACATCTTCCTATATTGACAGATATGTACTGGGGGAGGGGTATTTAATAATATGAGTAACAGTTGACCCACTGTGCTGTATATTTGAAACTAATATAAGATTGTATATCAGCAACACTTCAGTGAAAAAAATTAACACATTTAGTAAAAGTTCAAAAAAAATTCTACACAGAATTTTTCTGTGGAACAGGAATTAGGATAAAAATCTATGTTAGAGCAGAAAAAAAATATCTAAGGCTCCTTTCTGGAGATAGAAGCTGGGTTTTTTCCTTCCTCATGGGATACCAAGGATGGGAGTAGTGTAACTGGTCATATACCTCATTTTTTAAATGCCGCTGGAAAGACAAGACCAAAGAAAAGAATACACTACTTCAGCCTCTCCTGAGGCTTTTCTGAGACTGCTGAGATGAAGACCCACAGAGGATACCTAAGCACCCCTTCCCCTCAGAACTCTAAAGCCACTAAGGTTGTGAATTTCACCAGGTTGGGTTAGTTGGGATCCAGTTACTCTCTGAAGCCTGCTGTTGCAGGAGTTGATCAATGCTACATTTAGGATCAAAACAATCACTCCCCCCAATACATACTGTATTTGTTGGTCTTGGCACAATAGGGTAACACAATGCATAATACACATACTGGGAGAAAGTACTCACAATGTATATCTGGCAAAGGACTGCAATCAAGAGTATATAAAAAAGTCCTACACATGAATCTTTTTAAAAAAATCATCCTATTAGAAAAAAGTTAGAGACTTCACAAAAGAGATCAGAATGGCCAACAAGCAGATGAAAAGGTCATCAATAATATTAGTAATCAAATAAGTGAAAATTAAAACAAGATACCACTACAGAGCCATCAGAGTGGCTAAAATTAAAGATGAATGATCCCAAGTATTGTTGAGGATGAAAAGCAGCTAGACTCTCATACTTTGCTGGTGAGAATGCACAATGGTGTAGTTACTTTGGGAAATACTCTTGAACAACTTCTGAGTTACATGTGTCTACCTTGTGATTCACCAATTCCACTATCATCCATTTACCTAAGAGAAAAGAAGGCATATATCTACACAGACTCGTAAGGAATGTTCAGGGCAGTTTATGCATAAAAGTCAGTAACTGTAAACAACTCAAGTGTCCATCAATTGTATGTTTACACAATGAACCAGACATACTGATACAGGATATATGAATGAGTGAATGAATGACTGACTGACTCTAAAACAATGTTTCATAGAGAAACCCAAATAGACATAAAATATTATGGTCTATATGATTCCATTTTGACTCAAAAGCAGCCTACAGTGAGAGATGCCAAAATAGTGGCTGCCTATAGCGGTGAGGGGAGAGAGGACTGATTAAAAAGGCCTACCAGGGAAATTTTCTGGGGCTCTTGGAAATACTATTTTGATCGGTGTGGTGGCCACATAGGTATACACATATGTAGAAAGTCATTGATCTGTACTCTTATAATTTATTCATTTTATCGTATGCAAATCATACCTCAAAGTATTTTTAAAAGGAAGGGAAAAAAGCACTACTGATTACTGCTGATAGAAGCTACAGGCAGTTCACATCTCTAGAATACTGAGTGAACCACGCCACACTATGCGCTGGAGAGTACAAAGTAACACACTCCGTTTTTGCTCTCTTATTGCTTTAAATAAAATGCAGGGGCCAAGAAAAACACTAACCTAACCAAGCCACTCCTCTGTTTGAAGTTATTTGCTGGAATTGAGAAGCCTGGATTGCCCAGATGCCATTAAGTCTGTGCCAGGCACTGTGCTCGGCGTTTTACGACCATGGTCTCACTGAATCCTTATAACAATTCCATCAGGTAAGACCAAACCCAGTTTGGGAAAACAGGGTTAAAAAAACACTTTTCTGATGAGGTTAACAATCCTTGTGAATACATCTTGACAATCCTCCACGTACGACAGGAAGGGACGGTGCTTCCACTAAGTCATCAATATCCTCCCCACGTCTCCTGCTCTCCTCAAATACAATGCAATGCGGGTGGTTCTTTAACCAGATCCATGTCCAAAGTAAGGAAAAAAGTGTTCAGTTGCACCACAGACCATCATCTACCTCAACGCCCGAGGCTCAGCTCCAACCCGCTCAACCCCACGCATGCGCTCTCGTCCACCCCGCAAGACTCTGCGCACGCGCAGATCGGGAGAGCGACGGTGTACCTGTGCAAAGTTAGAAGTCGACACTTTTTTCTTCTTACTGGCGCTATAACCCCCAGCGTTGTTGCCGTTGTGGGAAGGACTGGCTGGCCTCTTCTTGCTGTTCCGGGTTACACCCGGAGTGGAAATGGTGGCCACAATTGGAATTTGAGCTGCCATTTCTTCCCTGAGTCTATCTCCTCCCCACCCCCGCCTCTTTCCCTGTGCGACCGGGGAACTTCCGGCTCGCTGTTACTTCCGACTTAATGCTTGAAAACCCGGACTGGACTCCTAAAGCGTTCGCCGACTACTCTCGGCCAAGTTTAAAAGGCGGAGGTCTGAGCGGTCCATTCCCTTGGAACGTGGAAGTCCCCACAGGGCGGCTTCCAGCTGCTCGCGGTCCTGACCTAGGCACGTCCCTGGAAATACCCAGTGATTAAAGAATAGAACAGCTCATGATCTTTTTTAAATAACTGGTTTTTAAAAAAGTAGTAACCATGCTGTTTTCTCTCTTTTTAAGTTAGAAGACTGATGACTTCTGATGTCTGTAAGAATAAAGGTAAGGCTATTCTCAGCGAAACAGACCACCCACCAACTGCTGGCTTTCCCTTTGGTCGCTGCCTTCTCGTGGAGAAGTTAGTGTATCAGTGGTGCCCATATGGACTTGAGGGGTTCAGTGGTTCTTAACCTTTAGGGGACCCAAACTCCTTCAAGCGCGTAATTCCTCTCCCAGACGATGTATATGGGCAAAGGCAAAACTTGACACACAGATTTCAGGGAGTTCACAGATCTGCTAAACCCTAGTAATGAACTTTGGTGGAACACCTTCTAACTCCTTGCCACATACTACTCTGCTTCTTCAGAACCTTTATGACATAAACTACATGGTTTATAATGGTTGGTTAACGTCTTTTTGGCTCCTGCTAGAATGTAAGTTCTATGAAGGAAGGCCAGTAATGTTTTGTTCACTTACCTTTCCCAGGTCACAGTGCCTTGCTAGTTGCTGCTACATTATAAACATTCTTTTTTTTTAAATTTTGTTATTATTACTGTACAATTACATGAGCAATATTATGGTTACTAGACTCCCCCTATTATCAAGTCCCCACCACATACCCCATTACAGTCACTGTCGATCAGCATAGTAAGATGCTATAGAATCACTACTTGTCTTCTTTGTGTTATACTGCCTTCCCCATATCCACCCCCCACTATATTATGTATGCTAATCGTAATGCCCCTTTTCCCCCCTTATCCCTTGCTTCCTACCCAACTTCCCCAGTTCCTTTCCCTTTGGTAACTGTTAGTCCATTCTTGGGTTCTGTCAGTCTTCTGCTGTTTTGTTCCTTCAGTGTTTTCTTTGTTCTTATACTCCACAGATGAATGAAATCATTTGATACTTGTCTTTCTCTGCCTGGCTTATTTCACTGAGTGTAATATCCTCTAGCTCCATCCATGTTGTTGCAAATGGTAGGATTTGTTTTCTTTTTATGGCTGAATAATATTCCATCGTGTATATGTACCACATCTTCTTTATCCATTCATCTACTGATGGACACTTAGGTTGCTTCCATTTCTTGGCTATTGTAAATAATGCTGTGATAAACATAGGGGTGATTGTCTTTTTCAAACTGGGCTGCTGCATTCTTAGGGTAAATTCCTAAGAGTGGAATTCCTGGGTCAAATGGTATTTCTATTTTGAGTTTTTTGAGGAACCTCCATACTGCTTTCCACAATGGTTGAACTAATTTACATTAAACATTCTTTTAAATGAAGTATTTAATAAACGAATGAATCTTGTGCCATAACTAGCTGAAGCTATTGTGTTCTAATACAAGAAAGTGGCATATATTGATGCCGGGGTTCTTGTTTGTAGAGTCGAAGAATGAATTTAGCAAACACCCAAGGTAGGAGAGCCAGGGAGAGGCTTTTGAAAGATACAGTGAGAGGACAGAGCTCCTGGCATGAGCCAGGAAGAGACAAGAGAGCCTGTGATGGTGTGCTGTCTAGGGGATTTATAGGCAGTTGAGAGACTAAGGGCCAGGGATGCTGACCTGCTAAATGGTCCCCAAATGTTTATCTTTGAAGAGACACTAAGTTTTTTATCAGTCTTCTGGATTATTTTGCAGAGTTAAATTTACTACTCTGATTCTTTCCCAGAATAGCAGCCTCTTGGTTTGGGAGCACATTAATCAAGACTGCCTGTCCTGCTCCTAAGGTGGGCTGGGTTATTGTCTGTTTGCTGAAGAGTAAGTTAAGTATCTTACTTCTTAACTTCCTGGGTGTTAAAATGCAATTTTATCTTTAAGGTGGAATCTTTCCTGCCTTTTACTATGTTGTTTACAACTGGGCCTGCCTGTTATATTAATTGCCCAGGTTATGTGTATTACTTGATTAGGGGCTGGAGGAGGAAAAGCAGCATCTGGGTACAGTTAAAGAAGATAAGCTGGGCCTTTGAGCAGGCTAAAGTAAATTTTACAATAGCCTCTTTTAATTGACACAATGAAGTCATGGGCTATGCTGAGGTATTTTCTTATCTGGGAGATGTTCAAACATTCCAGGCCAAGTTACTCCTGGCTTTTTAGTTTTAACTAATCTCACTGAAGAATGCTTATATTCCTAGTTTGATATTTTACTTTAGAGAATTAATGTGACTCTGACTTTGCTTAATTGTTTAATACAGAATTTTGGTAGGGGTCTTTTTCCAGAGGCCCTCACCCTACTCTGACTACACCCACGGTCCCTGTTTTAATATGAATCTGTATATTTGAAGGAAATAGGCTGCAGAATGACTTAGAGGTTAAGAGAAAACAGGGAAACGAGCAATAATGTTGCTAAGGTCTTTTCTTTGGAGAAAGGAATAACCACCTAGCATTGAACTGTTCTTTTCCATGCCTCCATCCCTATCCTCACAGAAATCTAATCTTCCTTATTCCTTATCTCAGTGACTGAGAACACCAAACAGCCAATCACCTAAGCCAGAAACTAGGTTTTGCCTCTAGGCCCACCCTTCCTTGTGTCCCATCTTTCTCCCATTCTGGTCAGCCATCTCCTCAGCTCAGTTCTTTCCATCACTCCTAGCCTGGCGATTCCATCACCCCTCATCTGGATCCCTGCTTCCTGGTGGAAGTTTGGGTCTCCACCTTTTCTTGTCCTCCCTCATCCCAGGCCATCCTTTACACTGGCTGCCAAAATGGGCTATCTAAAGCACAAATCTAATCCTTATGTTCTTCAGAGCTCTTTTACCTTCAGGGTGAAACCGAAAGAGCCTTTGCCTTGGCATATAAGGTCCTTAATAACTGGACTGTGCCACTTTCTCTTGCTTCATTTCCAACACTTAGTCTAGTCCCTTATGCTTCAGCCAGGAACTAACACTGTTTCCTAAAGTGTACATCGTCCTCTTAGCTCATACTTATGTTTCCATTATTTCCTTTCCTAGGAATGCTTAGCTCCTTTGTCTTAGTTCAGATGCTACTTCCAGTGAAAAGCTGTTGTCTGATGCACCCTCTTTTCTGCTTTCTTTCCTTTTCCTCCGCTGTGCACCCATCTCTGATGGCACTGAGCACAGGCCACCTTTGGGTCCATCCTATAATCCCTTAGTAAATGCTTATTGAGTGCAAATACTAATTCTCTACTTACAAGGAGTCAGACACGTGAATGCACCACCATCTGGTTTCCTATTGCTGAACTGAGTCTTGATCTTTTCTGATCCCTTTCTTTCCCTTGGGATCTGGAATACCACCATTCGTTTATTTTCCTGTTTCCTAACTACTTACCCTCTCTCCAGCAGTCTTCTTCCACAAAATGGGTTTTAATACTATGGGTGTTTAAAAAACATCCTAGAGATTTTTCAAGATACAAGTTATGTAGTCATTCCTCCAGCAGATGCACATTTTTAAAGTTTCCCAGGTGATTCTAATGCTCAGCATGTTTGGAACAATGCTCTTCCTGCTCACTCCTTACACACAGAGAGTTCCTTGGTGCTTGGTCAAAGACTCTTTACCTTCCTCAGTCTTTATTTTCCCCAGCTGTTCAGCAGCTCTTGGACCTGGGTTACCATCTAAATGCAGACCACTTTCATATTTGCATCTCTTATCTTGATCTTTCTCCGAAGATGCATACCCAGATATAAAATTCCCTGCTCAGATATAAACTCAGGATGCTTACAGGCATCTCACACTCAGCAGGACAAAACCAGAGTTTGTAATTCTCCCTGCTTCTCTAAAACACGTTCCTCCTTCAATATTTTCTGTCTCAGTAAATGCCACCATTGTCTACCAGATGTTCAAAGAAAAACCCCAGAAGTCATCCTTGGCTCCTCCCCTTTCTCCACCTCCGTGCCATAAACCTATTCCAGCCAGCTTCATCTCTCTCAGACTCCACCTTCACCTTATTTGTCTCCCTGCTTCCAACCTTCAGTCCCTTCAACCCAGTCACTACATGAAATTCCAGATGACCTCTTTAACAATACAAACATGCATATTTAATCATGCTCTAAACTTAACACACTTCAGTGGCTTCCCATGTTCCCTAGAATGAAGTCCAATGTCCATAACATGGTTTCAAAGGCATTCAGAGACCTGCCTGTCTCTGCATCCTTGCCTCTCTCCTCACTCTCCATACTCCAGTCCAGGTTTCACTTTTGTCAGTTCCACCAACCAGATGTGCTCCCTCTTCCCTTAGGGCCAGTACTCACACCACTCCAGGAAACTGCTTTGGTCTCATACCACCTTTCTGTGGTCTCACTGCCTTCCACCCATCCTTCCTATCTTGGCTGACATGCTATTTTTTTAGCCTTCAATATCCGTCTGGTCTAGTTAAAACTCCTTGTCCCATGTTCCTATCAGTCTCAGTCATTTAGTATCTACTGATCATCTGTTATATGCCAAGCCCTATAGAAAGAAAAGGTCATATAGAAAAGTCCCTGTTGTCAAGGAGCCCCCAGTTAACAGGGGAACAGAGACATTAGATTTGTCTTCTCAGCTGAACATAAACTTCCCTGTGGGCAGCTGCCAGAGGCATCAAGGATTGAGTGGCAGAGCACCAACAGATGATAGCCACAGGAGATGAGAGAAATGCAGGAGGGCATCTACTCAAGGGAAACAAAAGCTTTGTGATTGCAGAGAGACCTATTCCACGTCCACCTCAGTGGCACCAGTGACTGCAGTGCTGGCACATGTGGGTGTTCCAAGCACTCTGCTGCATGTATAACTCATATGCTCCCATATCTTTTGCTAAGATAAATTCACACTGGTGACCCACATGCTGCTGGCTTGTGTGATGAGCAGGGCCTACCCCTAAGTCCCCTCCTAGTTATTCCTAAGAACTTGCAGGGTGTGTCCCACCGTTGCTATAGTGGCGAACCCTCTTGAGCATTTCCTCTCCAGCTTCCTTGCACTACCTGCTGCTCCTTTGTCCCTCACCAAGCCACACCTCCTTTGACGAGAGCCACTGGGGCTTCCACTGGAAGGCTAACGCCATCACTTTGGCCTGTCAATGAGGCAGCAGCAGCTAGTCTTGCTCCCATTATGACTTGATGATTAAGAATGAACAGTGTCCGCGTTAAGCTAGCCCCTATTATTTGAGATATTACTTTCTCTCAAAAATCTCAAGAAACACAATGGATATCTGTGGTCATGCTACTGCATGGAAGACACACTGTTTTCTCTTGAAAATTTGTGTGAAGTATGCTAGTCATTGCACATTTCTGCCCCATTTGATAGAGAACTCCTTAGTAATATGAAAAAACTTTGAAGCTGTAGTCAGTGCCCTCAGAATCCCCAACTCACAGCCATTGCAAGAGGCAGCAGTGTGTGATGCACATGCTGAACTATGAAGATGTACAGCGCCAAACAAACCCACTGCAGTGAGAGGTACGGAGCCCTTAGAGGTCACTGCAGTCCTCTTTGGAGAGTGTGGTGGGGAGAAGCATTCACCTGGGGGCAGAGGGGAGCCTAACTGCTCCTTCCTCTTTGGATATCATTTGTCAGGAAGCTTCTTTGATCTTTGTTCCCATCCTTTAAATCAAGTGAGATGTCCCTACAAGGAGCCACTTGCAGCAGCTTGTTTCCTCCATCACAGACCACACTGTAAAGTATGGAAATGCCTGTGGGTTGTAGGCTTACTTGGGCAGAGACAGTTTCTCCTTCACCACTGTTTTTAGACCATTGCAGGACCTCAGAGACAAAGTCAGCATTGCAGAGTCAGTGAAGATCTGCTGAATGCCTCATTATTTAAACAGTCATTGTCTAGAAGGAGAGAGCTTGGGCCAGTGGGGGCTTGTGGGGGAGGGGAGGCTTGGTTCATGTAGTTATTTGCTTATCTGCTTATCTTTTTTCTGACAGATGCATGGAAATATTTAAAGGAAGGAAAGAGTGAGTGATTGAAAATAGGCCTGACCCTAACCTTTGCAGGGTCCAAGGCAGGCATATACATGGAGGTATACATACCATGTGTCTTGATATTTAAATGTGCAAATCAAGCTAATAAACTGTAAAATAAAATTCAATCTTTCTGTCTTGGCAAACATACTTTTGTAGGTCCGAAGGCCAGAGCTGGATTTAGAATTCTCAGATTCCTTGGAGTTCTGCTTTGGATATGGTAGGTGGGGGAGGCATTCAAGTGCTTACCCCATTCCTTTTCACTCCTTGCTCCACTAAGCATTGTGAGGTGACACATGTGCACACTTGTGGAAACCCCAGCAAAAACATACAACTTCATCCTTCTTCACCCTCATGAATAGCTTCCTCTTTACCTCACCTCAGACCTGGCAGTCTACACACTGGAACCAGGAACAAGGCCCACAGAGGCCCACAGAAGCAGGCACAGGGCCATTTGGGCAGGAGATTCTGGGGTCACCAAGCCCCACAGCATGTTGTAGAAGAGAGGAGGCATGGACCCAGGTGAGCACATGTCCCAGCCTCCACAGACTCCTTGCTTGGGGCAGAAGGGTATGACCAGAAGAGGGCCCTCTTGTCTGGGCCAGGGACTAGTCCTGAGAAAGCAACAGATGAGGAGTAAAAGGGAGGGGCAGGGAGCTTGGGCTTCCCTTGAAGCTAGGGTTGGGAAGGACAGGGAAAGGCAGGTGAGGTGAAGAGCATGGAGACCCATTTTTGGGTAAGGGAGCTGGAAGTTGATGTGATTTCTATTTCTTAGCCTGGGGTTATCAGTGAAGCGGGAGGTAGCATTACGTGCTAGGTGGAAGGATGGGGGCAGAGGCTTGGGAAAAATTATAGAAAACTTTGGAAAAGCCAGTGTTTAACAGTATCATGAGAAAGAGCTGAGAAGGAAACTGTGAGAAGCCTGCTGGCGGTGCAGAGGGCCTGCCAGACTGCCCACATCTGTTTGTGCAGGCTGGGCACAGCCCAACTCTGGGCTGCACCTTTTACACTGACTGCAATGTGAATGACAACCCCTCAAGTCAGGCTTTGAACCTCTTGCACAGTCATACCTGGTGGACCCGGGCTTAGGCAATCTCCTCTCTGAATTTTGTCCTCAACAATTAATATTGTTTAGAAAAGTTTGAAGGAGAGAAAATAGAAAATAGTTTTAAGAGCACTTATGCTTACTGGAATTACTTCTTAAATCCATACCTGCTATATAAACACTAATTTAATATTATAAATACTGCCCAGAAAGTCTGACAAAGTGGGATACTTATATTTAATTCTGAGAGCCAGGTTTATGCTCCCAGGATGGTATTTTCCCCATCCTTGTAACCCATCCCAGTGAACCCTGCTCTGAGTGCTGGTCCTTCCCTCCTCTCTTACTAGAAGCCCCACCTATTACTTAAAATGAATTATTATTTTAACACTTTGTGCGTACCACAGAGAAAGAAAACAATGGTAATTACTATAATTCACCCATCTTTGAGACTCCTTCCCTATTGCTCTCCTCAAACTTCAAATTTGTTAATCCCCAGTCTGTGACACCTAACTTCTTGAATTGCCAGCCTGCTTCGATTTTCTCCCTGTATCATGTTTCCTAATTCTGTTGCTGTCTTGTTGATTATTTTTGATATCATTAATATACAATTATATGAGCAACATTGTGGTTACTAGATTCCCCCCATTATCAAGTCCCCACCACATACCCCATTACAGTCACTGTCCATCAGTGTAGTAAGATGCTGTAGAATCACTACTTGTCTTCTCTGTGCTGTACTGCCTTCCCCATGCCCCCCACCACCATTACATTATGTGTGCTAATTCTGTTGTTGATTTTTGTATGTTTTTATCACGACTGACATTTTGTTTCCATTGCTGCACTTGCCCTTTGAGACGGTACTGGAGAAAGTCAATCCAAATGCTTTGGGGACGATTGGTTGTAAAATAAAACAGAGATGATATGGAGGCTCAGAGATATTCATTTTCTCAGTTCACAAAAAAATTGTCAAAAGACTCTAAGAAGCTGAGGCATCCTCCAGGGGGCCCTTTACTCCATGTCTTCACAAAATGCTGTTCCTGCTCCAAGGCAGGTGAACCAACCAGACCAGCTCTAAGAGTGTATCCCACCCCTTGGGGTAGGGCCAGAGAAGGAGTGGACAGTCAGGGAGAGACCCATTCTGAGCAAAGGGATAGTGTCAACCACCTTCTTCCCTCATAAGACACTGGAGAGAACCTATGGGGCACAGAAGCCACCTTGTCCAAGGAAGCCTGGCTTGCTGATGAGGCTCCTGCCTGCTATTGTTTTGAAGAGCATGAAATGGAACATGTGGTTGTGCTTTCATTTTTTTTTAGAAAACCAGTCACTCTATAAAGTCTCAAAAGTACATAAGATGTCCTCTAACTGATCTCCTTATCTTCCCTTTTTAACTCTCACCAGGCACTTGAATGTCGAATGGGTTCACCACATGCAGCCATGCTGCTCTTCCTCTCGGGATGCTTGGAGGACTGCACCCTATCCCAGCCTGGCTTAGTTCCTGCCTTGGCTCCTCTAAGCCCAGTCCCTGGACCTGGCTTCTGCCCCGTTGCCTTAGCTCATGTTTGTAAGATAAATTCTAGCCGAAATAAGCAGGCGATGAGAGGCAACAAAGGGCCAGGCAGTTTATTTGAGCGCAATTTCCAGGTGATGTTCCTCAGTCTGGGTATTACAGGCTGGGGAAGTCACACTCGGTCAGGGAGGTGGGGGCTTATAAGGGGCTAGGAGGGGGAGGAGTGGGCAAGCTATCCTAGGGGGCGTGGAGAGGTATGATTGGTTAAAGGTGACATAATAGACAACTAGAAACTTTTTTTCCTTCCAAGAGGGAGGAGGCTGACATCTGGGTCTTAGTTGGCACATCAGAAAGATAGAATTCAGGAAGAGCTGTCCCCTTTTCATATAAGACACAGACCTTGGGGTCTGTTCTGTTCTCCTTTTATGGTATCTCTCTGTTCTGTTTGCATGTCCTTGTTTTTCCTTCCTCCAGCCTAACAATGTTCACTTTTGCAACTCCCTGACCCTGTTGTGGAGCTCTTTCTGAAATGCTCCATTTGGTTGCCCACCTACTTCCACTAAGGACCTGAACTTTCTTTAAGTACTGGGAATCATTGGTGAATTAAACATCTGAACATTTGTGCCCCATCTGTTTTGTCTCATGGAGTGATAATGGTATCTCTAAAGCTGTGTGCTCTTCTTTCTCATCTCTCACAGGGTGACTTTTGATAGTTCAGGGAGCAAATAGGAAGTAGGATCTTTTTGTCTCTAATACAAAGAAGTTCTCATGAGTTATAATTGCTGTATAAGGCCTTTTCCTCTATTCTAAAAGGCCCTACACTAATATGCAGGTTGAGTTCTTGCCATCTGATTTTCATTTCTGTCATTAATGAGTCAGTTTTAGACATCTCTCTCAGCACATTCATATACTTAGCAGATTTTCTGTTTCTAACATGCTGTCGCCTTAAGATCCCCAAAGGTATTAGAAATATGTCTAAAACCATCACAGTTGCCCAAGAATGCTGAGTTTACAGGACCAGTGGCATGAGCTTCAGCATGTGGACTTTGGGAGCTTTAGTTTCAAGGACTTTTTAATTTTATTAAGGTATCATTGATATACATTCTTATGAAGGTTTCATATGAAAAACATTGCCATATTTTCAAGTCCCCCCCATACCCCACTGCAGCCACAGAGTCACTACTTGTCTTCTCCGTGCTACACTGTCTTCCCCGTGACGCCCGACACAACATGTGTACCAATCTTAATACCCCTCAATCTCCTCTCCTTCCCTCTCCACCCACCCTTCCCCAACCCTCCCCTTTGGTAACCATTAGTCCCTTCTTGGAGTCTTGAGTCTGCTGCTGTTTTGTTACTTCAGTTTTGCTTCATTGTTATATTCCACAAATGAGGGAAATCATTCAGTACTTGTCTTTCTCCACCTGGCTTATTTCACTGAGCATAATACCCTCTAGCTCCATCCATGTTGTTGCAAATGGTAGGATTTGTTTTCTTCTTATGGCTGAAGAATGTTCCATTGTGTATATGTACCACATCTTCTTTATCCATTCATCTACTGATGGACACTTACATTGCTTCCATGTTTTAGATATTGTAAATAGTGCTGCAATAAACATAGGGGTGCATATATCTTTTAGAATTTGAGATCTTGTTTCCTTTGGGTAAATTCCTAGGAGTGGAGTTCTCGGATCAAATGGTATTTCTATTTTTAGTTTTTTGAGGAACCTCCATATTGCTTTCCACAATGGTTGAACTAATTTACACTCCTACCAGTAGTATAGGAAGGTTCCCCTTTCTCCATATCCTCGCCAGCATTTGTTATTGTTTGTCTTTTGGATGTTGGCTCATCTTTCCAGCTCTGGTCTCTGTGCTTGGTCTCTCTGCTCACTCGGGTCCCCACAGCTCCATGATGGTCCATGCTGCAGGCCTCATGCTGTTTTCTTGGCTCAGTAATCCACCAGGGTCCAGTTCAGATACATCTTCATGTGAATGCTATCCACTTGCTCTCCACTCTTACCTACAGGCAGAATTAATTGCTTGAGGGTAAATTTCTAAAACCATACTTTTGTTTGCTTGATCACATACTATTAAAAGAAATCTTTAGGACTTATTAATAAAATAGGCTTTCATTTCAAAAACAGAGTGAATTTGAAACTCATTTCCATCATTGGAGACTCAGTATTTCAAAGGGCAGTGAGCATTTGTTCTGATGGCCCAAATCCAAGCTCTCAGCAGTTTTTAAAATATACATGTTTACCATCCAAACCCACAAAGTCTCTAAATACTGTCTCTGTTTCTAGTTCCCCACTTTTCTCATCCTTGTTTCTCCACATATATAATCTTGATGTCTCTTGGATCTGCTTCTGGTCCTAACTTGGCCTTGGTCTCCTGGCTATTTGGTTTCTCCTGACTATTTCTTTTTCCTACCTTTCCTGTTGTTTTTCTAATCCATTTCTTGCTGTCAGAACTTTGGTTGGCTCAGCATTAGGTCACACAGTTCTTGGCAATCATAGTTGAAAAGGACAGCAGCTCTCAAAAACTTTCCTAGTCACAAAGCCCCACCCTAGTGAGGGCATTGGGGAAGATGCCACATTTTTACTTCTTGCTCCAGAGAAAGCCAGCTCAGCCACATGGCTGCATAGTCATCCCCTTCTTACATAATCCCTGGAGACCAGCTGTTAGCCTAAGGCTAACATACGCAGGTGCCTTGAGCCCTGATCTTGAGTGTCAGAGGCACTTAGCTCACACATGCTCCTGCTCCAGTAGCCACCTAGATTATAATGCAGGTTAACTGAAAATGTCCATGTAGATTGTATGTGTTTATATT